>NC_092125.1:208174581-208479893 GCF_043159975.1 Macaca nemestrina
ACACTATTTCTGGGCTTCCGAGGTTTGCTAACCTGTGTTCCATCAGTGCATTGCTCCTTTAGGTGTGTGAAGATGTTCCAATGAGTTACAGATCAATTTTGTTGGCCTGGAAGCTGGTCTGTCTCATGGCACTTGTTCTTCTTTTTTTGAGATGGAGTCTCGTTGTGTCGCCCAGGCTGCAGTGCAGTGGTGTGATCTTAGCTCACTGCGACCTCTGCCTCCCAGGTTCAAGTGATTCTTCTGCCTCAGCCTCCCTAGTAGCTGGGATTACAGGCACATGCCACCACGCCTTGCTAATTTTTGTATTTTTGTAGAGATGGGGTCTCTCCATGTTGGCCAGACTGGTCTTGAACTCCTGACCTCAAGTGATCCACATCATGCCTTGGCCTCCCAAAGTGCTGGGATTACAGGCGGGAGCCACTGTGCCTGGCCCAGCACTTGTTCTTAACCCCTAGTTCAATAGACCTCTGCAGGGCTCTTCCTCTGGTATTGTATGCAAAATTTTGAATATATGATCAAATGTGTATTTTCTGGAAAGACAGAAAATAGTGTTTACTACATTTTCAGAAAAGGGTCTCAATTTAATAGTGAACATCGTGTGAGCATTAAACTACATGCATTAATTACCTCATTTAATCCCCACTGAGGTCAAGAATCTTGCCCCAAGTTACCAGTTTGGACAAGTTAAAGAATACTGCTTTAAAGTGGCTTTGGGCCTGGCACGGTAGCTCATGTCTATAATCCCAGAACTTTAAGAGGGTGAGGCAAGAGGATTGCTTGAGCTCAGGTGTTTGAGGCAATGTGCTAAAACCTGTCTCTACAAAAAATTTTAAAAATCAGTTGGGGGTGGTGCCACGCCTGTAGTCCCAGCTACTTGGGAGGCTGAGGTAGGAGGATAGCTTGAGCCTGGGTGGTCGAGGCTATAGTGCGCTGTAATCATGCCACTGCACTCCAGCCTGGGCAACGGAGTGAGACCCTACCTCAAAAATAATAAATGAATGAACAAATAAAGTGATTTGCAAATCTGTTCTCTGGTATAGTCGATGTTTGTACTAAGGGGAGTCTTATTTCCCTTTTATCTTCCTAGATGAAGAAAAAAAAATTATTGGTGGCAAGCACACAACCCATGCCAAACAGAGCTATGGAATGGCTTTGTTGCTGCCTCCCAGAGGCTAAACTCCGCTGTCTGTGCCAGCATCTCTAGTTACCTGCTTTCTCTTGCTCACAGGTCTGTGTATGCACTCAGACTAACCTGTGAACTGGCACCTTGTGCCTGCATCTCACTGACTTTGGCAGCTTGGATGCCGTCTTCTCCTATAAATGCCCTTCTTTCAAAAAGCAGCCCTGCTGCCTGTTTACTCTCTTTCACTGTATCAGAGTCTAGAACCTGCAGGTTTTCTAAAAGATCATTGTGTTGCTGTTTATCAAAAGCGGCATGCGTTTCCGTCAGCTTTCCAACAGAAAATCAGGCGAGAGGCTATTCAACATTCACTTATTCACTGAATATTCACTAATTTTCCAGACATTCTTCTAGGTACCAGGGATACTGGCAAAAAACATTTACCCTAATGGAGCCTGGGTTCTAGGGGACAAAAACAGACAATAAGCAAATAAATGAATAAATGAATATTCAGTGAATAAGTGAATGTTGAAGAACCTCTCTCCTGATTTTCTGCTGGAAAGCTGACAGAAATACATGCCGCCTTTGACAAAAAGCAATGCAGTGATCCCTTAGAAAATCCGCAGATTCTGCCAGGCATGGTGGCTCATGCCTGTAATCCTAGCACTTTGGGAGGCCGAGGTGGGTGGATCACAAGGTCAGGAGTTTGACACCAGCCTGGCCATGGCGAAACCCCATCTCTACTAAAAATACAAAGATTAGCTGGGCTTGGTGGCATGCGCCTGTAATCCCAGCTACTCGGGAGGCTGAGACAGGAGGATCGCTTGAACCCGGGAGGCAGAGGTTGCAGTGAGCAGAGATCATGCCATTGCACTCCAGCCTGGGCAACAGAGCAACTTTGTATCAAAAAAAAAAAAAGGTATTGTAAGGTCCGAATGAAATTTTACATATGTGTGTGTGTGTGTGTGTGTGTGTGTGTGTGTGTGTGTGTGTGTATCAAATATACAAATGGGAAGCATTGTCATAGCTTTTGCTAGATAATCATGAAGGCCCATCCAGGCCAGGGTTCCTGTGTTCTTGAAGGGTCTTAGTTGGATCCACAGGCCCAAGGGGAGGGACTGGAGCTCTCCTTCCCTTCCTGAGTCCAGCCCCAAGATGAAGTCTGAACTTCTCTCGCCATGATTTAGATGAAATTCACTCTGCAGCAGTGTGAACACCCCTCTCTGAAAACAGAGGGTTTTCGTTTTTAAGAAAGACTCCTCATAGTTCTCTCTACTCCCTGCCCGGTGAAGGTGTGGTCTTAAATCTAGTTCACTGATTGCAAAAACCTGGCTTGATTCAACACACTTGATCTATTTTCATCTCTCTGCCGCTTGCTTAAAATAAGGAGCTCATTGCTATGCTGCCCACGGCTGCGTCTAAATCATAACTGAGAGTTGAATACATTTTTCTCTCTTCTGCTAAATACCATTTTTATCTTCGCCGAGCCCACACGTCCTCGGTCGACAGTGTTTGCTTTAGCAGTCCATGCCTGGACTTGGAGGGATAGTCAGGTGACAAAAGACCCCTCCCGAGCTCCCAGTGAGCCTCCCTCCCTGTGACCTGTTTGTCTTCCAACAGGGCGTTCTCCTACCCACGAGCTAGCCAGCCGAAGCCACCTTCCAGGCTGCCACCACAATTTCTGCTTTTGTTTTCCCCACTCTTCATTGCTTGGTGAGGGCTAGGGAAGCTTTGTGAGCCTTTGGGTCCCTCATATCTCCTGGCAAAGGCTTGAATCCTTGAATCTCAGCAACCTCTGGACTTCAGTCTCCCCTTCTTTGACTCTTATTATAGGATGTGGAAAATTAGCAAAATGGGGAATTCAAGGAACTCCAAAAAGCAGCTTCACAAACATGAATTAAAAGAGACTCGACTCCTGAAAGGAATGATGTCATGCTCAGAAACCAGCCTGAAACTCGTGCTTTTCATCTCTAATCTTCTCCCATCCAAAGCCTTAACTCCTCCCACATATCTCCTCTCCTTCTTCTTCCCATGAGAAAGGTCAGCATTATTATCATCATTTTACAGACAGTCAAATGAGCCCCGCTGGGGAGGGAGCCAGTGGCACAGTCCAGATTAGGATGTGAGGCTCCCCTGAGGACAGGCTGGAGCCTGAGGTGTCCCTCATCTGCTTCATTATTTTAATCATTATGAATTTTTCCTTTTCAGTTAGTCTCTGTGCACGTGATAAGAAATCCTTGCCACCCACTGTTGCAGGCATCAAGTGTAAGGAAAGGCACTAGGGAAAAAAATGCTATATTCTGCTGTTGGGAAAACAGGAGAATAACTGAGGTTAACTAGGAAAACAGAAAGGGTGAGAGCCTCAGAGAGGGTCAGGAATACAGGATAGAGAATCAGAGCTGGCCTCTGCCTCTCAGCTGGAGCCATTCGGAAATGGCACTGTGAAGCAAAGGATTTTTTTTTTCTTTTTTGAGAAAAACTCTCACTCCGTTGCCCAGGCTGCAATGCAGTAGCACGATCTCAGCTCACTGCAACCTCCGCCTCCCGGATTCAAGCGATTCTCCTGCCTCAGCCTCCAAAGTAGCTGGGATTACAGGTGCCCACCACCATGCCTGGCTAATTTTTGTATTTTTTAGTAGAAACGGGGTTTCACCATGTTGGCCATGCTGGTCTTGAACTCCTGACCTCAGGCAAGCTGCCCACCTTGGCCTCCCAAAGTGCTGGGATTACAGGCGTGAGCCACCCCTGCCCAGCTGAAGCAAAGGATTTTTGGTTTCCAGCAGTGGAGGTGGATGGCATTGAGCCAGCTATAAGAAATGGTAAGAAAAGAGATTCTGAAGCTAGTCAGTCTCTATCCAATCCTGATTCTGCTACTTCCTAGCCGTGTTACCCTGGACAAGTTACTTCGACTTTCTGAGTCTCAGTTTCCTCATCTGTAAAATAGGAATAATAGTATTTCCACTTGGCAGCATTATTGCAAGGGTGATATATAAACAAGATGATATATAAAACATGCTTAGCACACTGTGCAGTACACAGTAGCTCTAATTATTAAATGTCCACAGTATGCCAGCATTACGCCAGTTACAGGAAATGCTTGTATGAATAAGGCAGATTCCTCGCCTTCGAGGAGTTTATTGGCTTGTGGATAGGACAGGCGAGCAAACATTTACTACACAGTACTTTGGGAGTGGTGCTGGCTGGAAGGAGTGGTGCCGTCTGTCTACAGTTATGGAATAGATCTTCCCACCTCTGGATAAAGTTAACTGTGTAAGAACAGAGACTGAACTCATGACCTTAAATAATGGGAATATAATAAAAAATAATTGTGGTATAGCAGCTGACACCAGCAGACAGAGGATGTCAATTGTCACGGCAGCCAGTGATTTCATTTTATCCTCCTCAAAGCCTCACAAGATTTGATGATGAGTAACTGAAGAGGGGAGTCTGACTTTTTCTAGGGCCTTCAGACAAGTAATTGTGCCTCAGGCCCTGAGGGATAAAGATAAAGATCCACAGGGTCAGTGCTATGGGTTATGTGCCCCCTACCCATCCCATGGAGGGAAACTAAGTAGCAAAATGGCCACAGGGTAATGTGGGCGGGCTGGTCAGAGCCTGGTGGATCTATAAGCTACCAGTAAGAAGATCTTTTTTTTTCCCCCCAGAGACGAAGTCTTGCTCTGTTGCCCAGGCTGGAGTGCAGTGGCATGATCTTGGCTCACTGCAACCTCCACCTCCCATATTCAAGCAATTCTGCCTCAGCCTCCCAAATAGCTGGGATTACAGGTGCCCGCCACCACGCCCAGCTAATTTTTGTATTTTTAGTAGGGATGGGGTTTCACCATGTTGACCAGGCTGGTGCCCGGCCCAGATCATTTATGATGTCAAAGAATTTAGGAAAATGCCTTCTTGCAGGTTTAGGTGGATGCGAAACTTTCTACTCTGCTCTCCCTTAGTTGGAAATAGTGCGGTGGAAGGCGAGGTGGAAGAGTGTGACAGAGGGCTACCTGCCCTGTGGCTGTGCCAGTGATCTCTGCACACTGGGCTCCATCTAGGGCACATCCAAGCCTGGATCGGATACCTTGCTTTGTGTGTGCCAGGTCATTTTTGTCTTTCCCCTCACATGCATATGATACTTTACGGGGCATAAAGTCCCATCAGCCCTGTGAAGCAGGCACTTGTCACTTCTAGGAAACTGAGGCTCAGAGAAAGTAAGCAAACTATCCAAGATCAAATGATTAGAAAGTAGAAATCTTAAGACCAGAGCTCAGTTTGCTGGCTGTGAGACCAGGGCATCCACTGTTATAGATGCTTCCTTCCTTCCTTGGGGGTGTGGATTTGGCCTTTTGCTAAGAAGGAGTGGTTCCCCCAAGTGGGTCAAAGGATCCTTGGAGACAAAGCTTCTTTCCTTTTCCTGATACAACTTCTGTATGGGAGGTTTACAGGAACATCATGAAGGCAGTTAATTAGTCCATTCTCAAGCTGCTGATAAAGACATACCCGAGACTGGGTAATTTATAAAGTAAAAGAGGTTTAATGGACTCATAGTTCCATGTGGCTTGGGAGGCCTCACAATCATGGTGGAAAGTGAAAGACACGTCTTACATGGCGGAGAACAAGAGAGAAAATGAGAGTCAAGCGAAAGGGGTCTCCCCTTATAAAACCATCAGATCTCGTGAGACTTATTCACTACCATGAGAACAGTATGGGGAAACTGCCCCCATGGTTCAATTATCTCCCACCCAGTCCCTCCCAAAACATGTGAGAATTATGGGAACTACAATTCACGATGAGATTTGGGTGGGGACACAGCCAACCGTATGAGCAGTGGAGGGGGCCTCAGCCTCAGATAAAGAGGCAGGAATCCTCCACCAACTGCTGCCATCTCTCCTGTGACCTTGAGCAGGTCACTGTACCTATCTGTGTCTGGGGTCCTTGTCAGCTATAGGGAGTCACGTTCCCTTCCCTGCCTACCTTCTGGGCGTGATGCGAATCAAATGAAACAAGCAATATCAGAAACAGCTTGAGAATGTCGAAAGTACAGTACAAACCCAAGGCATGATTCTGAACATCTTCATACAAAACTGAGAGCTGGTGGCCCTCAGGTTGCTTCTTTCATTTCTTTCATTCATTCACGCAATGCTAGAAAAATGTGGAATACATTCGCTGCACCAGACTCTGCATTAGGTACTGGTGATGCAAGGAAGTCCCCAGGCTTTGAGGAATTCGAAGGGAGGAGAGACAGATTCAGACCAATAATTATGACACATAGATGGGAGGCCTTTTATTTTTGTTTTATTCTGTTTTGTTTTGAGACAGGGTCTCCATCTGTCACCCAGGCTGGATTGCAGTGGTGCTATCATAACTCACCGCAGCCTTGACCTTCCAGGCTTAAGTGATCCTTCCACTTCAGCCTCCTGAGCAGCTGGGACCATGGGTGCCTACCACCACGCTTGGCTAATTATTTTTTTTTTAAATTTTTTTGTAGAGATGGGGTCTCCCTGTGTTGCTCAGATTGGTCTCAAACTCCTGGGCTCAGGGCTCAAGCAATCCTCCCACCTCAGCCTCTGAGTAGCTAGAAATGCAGGCTTGCACCACTGCACCCAGCTAATTTTAAAATATCTTATAGAAACAGGGTCTCGCTCTGTTGCCCAGGCTTGTCCTGAACTCCTGGCTTCAGCGATCTTCCCACCTTGGCCTCCCAAAGTGCTGGGATTTCAGGCATAAGCCACTGCACCTAGCTGATATGAGGCCTTTTAAAGAGATGACCACAGTCAGGGAGCCCTGCATTGAGGTGTCCACAGATGCTGTGGAATGTGGGGTTGGGGGGCAGTGAGCAACAGTTGGAGCCAGAGAAGACCCCACAAGAGGAGGATGAGTAGGGGGCTGATGGAAGAGAGAGGGAGGAGGGAAAGGGCAGAGGAAACATCAGGCACAATGGCCTTGAAGAGCATGTGAGTCATTTAGTGCAGCTGAGGCACGGGTTACTTGAAGGAAGTTCACAGCTGGGGCACGGGTTACTTGAAGGAAGTTTTGATGGCTATTTCTTTTTTATTTTTTGAGACAGAGTCTCTGTCTGTCACCCAGGATGGGGTGCAGTGGCGCAATCTTAGCTCACTGCAACCTCTGCCTCCCAGGTTCAAGCAATTATCCTGCCTCAACCTTCCGAGTAGCTGCGATTACAGGCGCCTGCCACCATGCCTGGCTAATCTTTGTATTTTTAGTTGGCCAGGCTGGTCTCAAACTCCTGACCTCAAGTGATCGGCCCGCCTCGGCCTCCCAAAGTGCTGGAATTACAAGCGTGAGCCACTGTGCCCGGCCATGATGGCTATTTCTTATTATGGGAACGGAGCCTGCTGGTCACCCTGGAGTTCTTTTTGGGACATGTTTAGGTGTGTACATCAGTGTGTACTGGTTTGCCTCTCCGGGTTGCAAGGAAGAAGCCCACGTAAATGAACTCAGTGATGGAGCTTTGCTGTGAGGCCCCATGGGAAGCAAGATTTTTAGGAAATGATCTCAGCTGATAGCTGGACGTGTGCTGGGACCTTAGGCCTCCAACTCAGTGCAGTGCTATCCAGGTTTTGACCTGAGTTCCAGGGTCCCACCTTCTCTGTGAGCACCTGGTGTTGGTTGTTGGTGGTTCCTGAGAGCAGAAGGGTCTATTTGCATTGGTTTGCGCTGACTGGTGTAACTCTCCCCATCAGGCAGGGCTTCAGCCTAGCCACCATGGCAGGGGTTGGTTTCCACTGGGTCCAGCATATACCAGGCCACCTGTCCCAGGTCCAAGCAGGACTAGTTTTAATCATAATGCACTACAACCTTATATGAAGAGAACTCTGGATCTTGAGCTGGTTTCTCCTATAGAGAGCTTTGTAGATTTCTCTCTTGGAGAGATGGCTGAGTAGAACCCTTTAGAGATCACAGTCCCATTTACTCATTCACAGAGTGGGAAAGGAAGGCCCAGAAAAGGCAGTAGCCTTGCTCAAACCTGTGCAGCAAGTTCACTGCAGGGTCAGGCATAGAACAGGTCTCCTAGATTTTTTGGTTGGTGCATAAATGTGCTTCTGTGTTGTTGACATGTTCATGAACCCACGTACTGTGTACAAGGCAGCGGGCCATGTCCTGAGAATGGACAGGCCACATGATCCCTGTCCTCCAGAAGGTTATAATGGGGGTATCAGAGCACACATAGAAAAAGATAGCTGTTCAATTTGCAGTGGCCCTGGGGGAAGCCAATACAGTTAGGCAAATTATACCAAGTCCAAGGAAAAAAATCTGTGAGGCTCTGCCTGCCAGATCCTTGATGACCTTCTAAGAAAGGTGATTTTCGTGATTTTTTTTTTTTTTTTTTAGCCTATGTTGCCTAGGCTGGAGTGCAGTTGCTATTCACTGGTGCGATCGTGATGAATGACAGCCTCGAACTCCTGGGCTCTCGCCATCCTCCCGACTCAGCTTCCTGAATCGCTGGGACTACATGTATTTGCCTCTGAACTCAGCTAAGATTTTTTGTTTTAGCCTGGTTAGAACCAAAGAAGCCACAGCAGGACTTCTGGACCCAGCCATAGGCCAGCGGAGAGCAGAGAGAAGCCTGCGGAAATGGAAAGGGGATAAGACTGGCGACTTGGTTGCATGTGACCGATTCCCTAAGCCATCTGCTCTTACAAATCCCTACTTAGCAGCCCAGAGCAGTTACAGAGAGGGACAGGGGTCTTTGAAACACAAATCACCAGTGATGACAAGGCCACTGGGTATGAGGCTGTTTGTTCTCTTCCCGAGTGGATAAGGTTTCTAAGGGATAAATGGAGTGTTCTTACTGGCTGGCCCAGGACCTGCTGTTCCCATGCAATGGCTAGGGGATGCTGTCAGAGGCTCTAGGGAGTGGGAATGGCCTGACTTCCAGAAAAGACTAGTTGAAAATCCAGCTACAAGGTAAGCTCCAGAGCCTGGACCCTGGCAAATTAGTCTTTTGGCCTGGTTGCCATGGAGACAGGCAGGCAGCAGCTGCTGGGGAAGAGGAAACAGCAGCTCCACCGACATCTAGGATTCTGAGACAGCCATGATGGGGGAGGGGGCTTGACACCACCCTTTCTCCCCCAGATACTGAGGTCCCTGTTTGCCCTCCACCCCCCGGACCCCCTGATTCCCAGACTCACAGGCTCTGGTGAGTTGCCAGGGTCTGAACACAAGACAGTAGCAGTACTGGATCCTGAAACCCCAGTTTCCTGCTTCCAAGCCAGTGCCCCACCCCTACTACACCACAGTTGCCTCCTGCTTCAGAGCAAAAGATCTTCCAGCGCACTGCGCTTCCGGGCCCTGAGAGGGCTCCCAAGCTGCCTCCTTGGAGGGGATAAGTCGTTAGAGGTGAATCCCAGTGTGTTGGCCACCAGAGGCCAATTTGGCCCAGCGCTCTATCGCTGTCTCTCTGGAAAACCTGGCAGTGTCTTCATGGGTCTGTGACCAGCCATTGTCTAGGAAGGGAGCTTGAAGCGGAGCCCAGAGGGAACTCAGCAAATGATGCGGTTCATTGTTCCTTCATTTGATGCTACGCTGATAACATTAATTTGCAGCTTCACCGGCCATGCTGCCTGGGTGGCCGCCCTCCAAGTCCTGACCTCCCTAGACTGGTGGAAACAGCCCTTGGCTCTCCCTCTCCTAGGGATTATCTCTGGAAATTGAAGGTGGGAGAGGAGGGGCTTAGGATCCAGGTCACCTGAGTCCACTTTCACAGCCCGGAGTTTGGGTCTCAGCATCTCAGTTTCATCCTCTTTGGTAAAAGGAGAAACGAGGCTGGTATTATCTAGGGCTTTGAGTTTCTGGGCTTTGGATGTGAGTAGGATCCTTACATAAGAGAACAGAGAGCTAGTGTGGAGAGACAGGAGAGGACTGGAGAAAAGCAGAGGCTGCTACTGACCAGCCTGGGCTTTTGATGTTGCTGTTTTAATTATGAAGGTAGTTCATGTGTGGGCGTTATGAAAGAAAAAAGTCAATGCCAAAGAATATAAAGGAAATGGAGAAAATGACCCATCACGTCAAGCCCCAATCCCTCTCCCCTGGTGGAAACCACTCATAATTTTGTTGTGTATCTTTTCAGATCTTTCTCTATTCTCACACTTTCCCCACTACATTACTATTACTTTAAAATTATACAAATGATATGAACACATTTCTACAAAGATGCAAACACCACAGATAAATATACAGCAAATATTAAAAATCTCCTTTTAGTCTATTCCCTTCACCACAGCTATTTTGTTTGTTTGTTTGTTTGTTTGTTTTTGAGACGGGGTCTCCCTGTGTTACCCAGGCTGGAGTGCAGTGGGGCGATCATGGCTCACTGCAGCCTTGACCTCCTGGGTTCAAGTGATTCTCCCACCTCAACCTCCCAAGTAGCTGGGACTATAGGCATGAGGCACCACACCCGGCTAATTTTTTGTATATATATATTTTTTAGAGATGGGGTTTCACCGTGTTACCCAGGCCGGTCTTGAACTCCTGGCTCAAGTGATCCACCCACCTCAGCCTCCCAAAGTGCTGGAATTACAGGTGTGAGCCACTGCACCCAGCCTGGACAGCTATTATTAACAGTTTAATGTCCTTCATACGTTTATGTACAAACACAAACACACACTTTCAGGTTTTCTTTCTTTAGCATAAATGCAATCATAACATCCATATGGCTCTGCAAGTTGCTTTTCCTACCATAGTAATTCTTAGATTTTTCCACAGTAATAGACCTACCCCATTCTCTCTAACTGCTGCTTAATATTCTACATTTTGGATATTCTGTAACTTACTTAAGTAATCTCCAATAGACACAAGTTTTTTACAATCTTTTGTTAATAGTAACACTTTGAACATTTTACAGCGTTTTTTTCTTTTTTTCTTAAGAGGCAGGGTTTGGCTCTGTCACCCAGGCTGGAGTGCAGTGGTGCAATCTCGGCTAACTGCAGCCTCAACCTCCTGGGCTCAAGCGATTTCCTGCCTTAGCCCCCTGAATAGCTGGGACTACAGGCACGCGCCACCATGTCAGGGTAATTTTTGTATTTTTTGTAGAGATAGGGTTGTAATTTTTGTATTTTTTGTAGAATTGATGTTAACCCATCAATTCTACTTCTAGAAATAAGCCCTGCATAAAAAGCTGTACACCAGTCTGGGCAACATGGTGAAACTCCATATTTAATTAATGAGGAAAATTATCTTTAATTTTCCTAAATACTGTGGGGATTTATTTTTAAGTTAAAAAAAAATCTTAGCCACAGATACCCATTACAAAAAAAAAAAAAATTGAAAACTACAGAAAGCTACAGAGGGGCCAGGTGCAGCGGCTCACGCCAATCCCAGCATTTTGGGAGGCCAGGGTGGGCAGATCACAAGATCAAGAGATCAAGACCATCCTGGCCAACATGGTGAAACCCCGTCTCTACTAAAAATACAAAAATTAGCTGGGCACGGTGGCGTGCCCCGTAATCCCAGCTACTCAGGAGGCTGAGGTAGGAGAATCGCTTGAACCCGGGAGATGGAGGTTGCACTGAGCCAAGATCGTGCCACTGCACTCCAGTCTGGCAACAGAGCAAGACTCTGTCTCAAAAAAGAAGAAGAAGAAAAAAAAGAAAGCTACAGAGGGAGGAAAAAATCACTCACAGTGTCTCTGTCCAGCAACCACAATTGTTTACTTTTTGGCATGCTTTCTCCCATTATTTTTTTATGCCTGCTACTGTTACAGTGGTCAGAGACTGGGTCTCCCTATGTCACCCAGGCTGGTCTCAAACTCCTGGCCTCAAGTGATTCCTCTGCCTCAGCCTCCCAAGTACTGAGACTGTAGGCATGAGCCACCAGGCCCAGCTTACATACACAATTTTCTATCTAGGATTTCATTACTTAATGTTATAAGCATTTTCCCATGTCAATAAATTTTTTTATAAACATTCTTTTTATGATTTCATGGTAGGCAGTACATGTACATACCATAATTTTCTTATCTGTTCCTCTGTTGTTGGGCTTTTAAGTTGCCTACATCTTTTTCCTGTACGATAACACCTCAGTGAATATCTTCTTGCATAAGTCTTTGTCTGAAATCCATTGATTTCCTTAAGCTAGATTCCAAAAAGTAGAAGTACTGGGTCTAGAGGCAGAGAATTTATTTTTTTAAGTTGAATTTTGAATTGTTGTTATGTACACATGGCACACAATTCCAAAGGTACTAAAGGTTACACAATAAGAATAGTAATTCTCCTACTTGGTCGTTTAGCAGTGGTTCCTTCTTTTTTTCCTTTTTTCTTTCTTTCTTTTTTTTTTTTTTTCACTTAAAGGCTAGCGTGATAGTAAGGTTTTTCTTCTTAAAGGCAATGTGGTTGCCTGTTTTCTTCATGGGTATATTATGGGGGAATCTATATATTTAAATACATATATTTTAAAATAGATTCCTTTTTCATATAGAAACAGTAGCACATCAGATACCTTTGCACTTTCCTCTTCTTGCTTAATATTTCTTGATGATTGCTCTATACATAAAATAGAGAACTGCCTCATTTTCTTAAAATATTGCATAGAATTCCTTTAAATGGAAGTGCCAGATTAAATTAATCAATCCTATTGATGCATTTTTGGGTTGTTTTTCATCCTTTGCTACTGGAACAGTGCCGTCATGAACGTCCTTACGTGTGTATGCCATTTTGTACATGTGCAAGCACACCCATCTCTACAATGGATTCCCTTAAATGGAATTGCTGGGTCCCAGGGATTTTACATGTGGATAACTATTGCTATCTCCACAGAGGGTGGCCATTTCCTGAGTAGAGGATATGCAGAGTTTTTAAAGCTCTCGATAGAAATGGCACGACTGCTTTCCAGAAAAGCGTTCGTTACCTGTTCACACTCTCACCCGCGCGCTGCTCCCTCCTCCCACGGACCTGCCTGGCTGACAAGTTAAAACACACACGCACGCGCGCGCGCACACACACACTACACACACACAACGGTATGGAGATGTCTGCAGGGTTTAGTCTCAATAGTCATTATTTCAAAAGGATCTGAAAGATTAGCAAAGGTTTGCAAATATTTAACTTTTAGACCCTTTCTAATAAAAAAATATTTAAAACCCAGGATCTGAGAGAATTTCCTAGCCCTCGTTTTTTTCACGCGTGACCTTGGCAAATGACTTCTCCTTTCCAAGCCTGTCATGTCTTACAATTGTCGTGGGGAGGAAGTGAGATATGACACTCAGTGAAGTGCTTGGCACACAGCAAGGGCTCAAAAGGTGGTCGCTGGGAAGAAACGGTGGTGAAGGAAAAAGCGCCAGCCCTCCGAGTCATCCCAGCGGTCAGAGGAAGGGAGTCTCCCAGGCTCCAAAAAGTGAGCTGGGCGGTGCCGGCGGCTTTGTTCTTTCCCCCGAAATCTCTTGCTGGTCTTTCCTCCCTTGGAGAGGAAAACGGAAACCTGCCACCAGCTCCCGGAGAGAAACACCCAGACCAAGACTGGCCCTTAACCGGGGCTGGGGCCTAGGGGCTGGGCCCTCTCCCGGGTCACTGAATCCACCTCGGTGAAGCCCAAGGAGACTTTGGTCCGCGCCCCGAGTGGAGAACCGGGTTTCTGCCGCGGGCGTCCCCAGCCTGCTCCGAGACCCGGAATGCCAAGTTCTTCCATCCCTACTCGTTTCTTACTCAACCCCTGTTCTTCCTGAAGCTAACGGCAGGCACTGGCCGCAGGCGCCTCCCTGACGGGCCCCTCCCAGCGACCTGGGTGGGCGCGGCCGCGTGCGCCAGGGGATCCGGGCTTCTCCGCCACTCGCGAACGCGACCTCGTGCGGTTTCCCGCAGCACTGGCTCCCCGCCACCCAGAGACCCCACCCGCTCCCAGGGCCCCGCGAGCGGCCGGGAGGGGACGTAGCGGCACGCGTCAGTGTTGCAGTCGGGCTTGCACCTCCGCCCGGATGCGAAATGGCCCGAGCGGGCACCGCACCGCCAGTGAGCCCCAGCCTTCCCTTCTCCTAGCACAGAGGTGCTGCCCTGAAAAATCAGCTACTAGAGACGCCATTTCGGTCCCCACCCTTGTCTCAGCCAAGGAAGAACCAATCACAACGCTTGTGTGTCGCTGTGCAAGCCGCAGGTGGGGTGGGAGAGCAGATCCGTGGAACGCAGCGAAGCCATTTTCTGGGAGGATTCGCAGTCATTTCCACTGCTGGTGTGTAACTTCCACAGATGGTATAATCACCATGTTTAATTTCAGCCATTCCCTCTCCACCAACTCCCCTCACACCGTGGCCTTTCCTTTCCCCAAGCGATGTGGGGTCTAGTCTTGACCCTGAACCTAACCCGCTCTGTGACCCAGCCTCAGGCCTCAGTCTTTTAAGCTACAAAAATGCAAGGAAGGAATAAAATTGGAGAATGGCAAATATTGGTGAGTTTAGGGGGAAATGTATTCTCCGGATTTGTCTTTAAACTGGAAATATTTATGACCTGTGCCAGATAATCCTATGTCTTGGTCTCTACCCTAGAAAAATATTTGCACATGTACCCAGGAAGGCTGTCTCTTGCGGGACCATATCTAATAACAAACCACTGTAAAGAGCTCAAGGGCTATCCGTAGGGAATGAATGAATACAATGGGGTCTATCTACATAATGGGTCACGGCATCACAGAAGGAATCAGCCAGATCTATATATGCCTATATATGCAGAGAAATGGATAGGGCTCTAAAATATGTTAAGTGAAAGTAGAGGCCGGGCGCGGTGGCTCAAGCCTGTAATCCCAGCACTTTGGGAGGCCGAGGCGGGCGGATCACAAGGTCAGAAGATCGAGACCACAGTGAAACCCCGTCTCTACTAAAAATACAAAAAATTGGCCGGGCGCGGTGGCGGGCGCCTGTAGTCCCAGCTACTCGGGAGGCTGAGGCAGGAGAATGGCGGGAACCCGGGAGGCGGAGCTTGCAGTGAGCCGAGATCGCGCCACTGCACTCCAGCCTGGGCAACAGCATGAGACTCCGTCTCAAAAAAAAAAAAAAAAAAAAAAGAAAGTAGAAAGTTGCAGAATAATGCATACAATATAATACAATTTTTGTAACATGTTAAGCAGAACTGTGGATATTCTGTGATTACATTCAAACATACATAAAAGCATTTAAAAAAAACTGAAAAGTTCTTTTCAATTCAGTTCTTTTCAGTTCAGTTCTTTTCAGTTCACTCCTAATTCATCCAAGTGGCTGTCTCTGGAGAGGGAGTTGGGATAGCAAGTGGAGCTGAGAGGCAACTTCAGCTTTCTTTGTAATATTCTAATTTTATTTTTAAAAATGACAGCCGAGTGCAGTGGCTCACGCCTGTAATCCGAGCACTTTGAGCGGCCAAGGCGGGCAGATCACGAGGTCAGGCGTTCAAGACCAGCCTGGACAACACAGTGAAACCCCCGTCTCTACTAAAAATACAAAATTTAGCCGGGCGTGGTGGTGGGTGTCTGTAGTCCCAGCCACTCAGGAGGCTGAGGCAGGATAATCACTTGAACCCGGGAGACGGGGGTTGCAGTAAGCTGAGATCATACCACTGCACACCAGCCTGGGAGACACAGCAAGACTGTGTCTCAAAAAATAAATAAATAAATAAAATAAAAATGACAGTACATTCATATATTACTTAAGGAATTTTAAGCTGCATGTTCATGAAATACTGGAGACAAATATGTCAAAATGTAAACAGTGGTTAATTCCAGGTGATAGGAAATATGAATAATTGTTATTTTCTTCTTTGTACTTTTTCGGGTTTTAGTTTTTCAACATGCAGGGAAGGGATTCAAGAGTGACCGTGTGACCCATCAGGTCCCTCAGCTCAAAGAACCTGCAATGTTGTGATTCTAGATGGTCATCCTTAAAGTCCTAGCTCCCCACTCTACCCCGAAGGGCTTGCAAGCTTTGCAGGGCAGGGGAGCCTCAACATTGGCGCTCCACTGGGGAAAGTTCTTGGCTTCCGCCAGGAAAGAATTCAAGGGTGAGCTAGTGGCAGAAGAAAACAGCTTTATTGAGGCAGCAGTGTTACAGCTCCGTGACGGTTCCCACTGAGAAGAGAGTGGAGTCTAGCAGCTCAGGGACAGTTCTGCAGTTTCATTTATATCCACTTTTAATTACATGCAAATGAAGGGGCAGGTTATTCAGAAATTTCTTTTTATTTGAGACAGAGTCTCACTCTGTTGCCCAGGCTGGAGTACAGTGGCATGATCTTGGCTCACTGAAACCTCCACCTCCCGGGTTTAAGTGATTCTCTTGCCTCAGCCTCCAAAGTAGCTGGGAATACAGGCGTGTGCCATCATGTCTGGCTAATTTTTGTACATTTAGTACAGATAGGGTTTCATCATGCTGGCTAGGCTGGATTCAAACTCCTGACCTTGTGATCTGCCCGCCTCAGCCTCCCAAAGTGCTAGGATTACAGGTGTGAGTCACTGCACCCAGCCAGTTATTCAGAAATTTCTAGAAAAAAGGTGGTAACTTCCAGGTTGTTGCTAGAGAATGGGTAAACTGTCATGGCACTGGTGGGCATGTCAGCTAGTCTTGAATCTGGTTCAGTGTCGAGTCCTGCCTCCTACCTCACAAGGAAGGGCCTTGGTGCTGCTGCCCCAGATCCCCTCCCCTGTCTCAAATCCAGGTTTAACATCCCTCAACTTTAAACCTGCTGGAGGGACAGGGCAAACTATTTGCAGTTCACCTACTGCTCTAGGCTGGTTTCTTCTATGCATTTGGCTGTACCATTTCCTCTTCCTGGCACCCTCTCCCCCTTCCTCTTTGCCTGCAAGCTTCCTTCAGGCCTCATCAACTCAGCCGCCCCTTCCCCTAGGAGGCCTTCCCTGTTTCCCTTCCGCTGCCTGGGTTAGCCTCTGTCCCCCTGTGCCCCTTTAGTGCTCTGAGCTGATTGTCTACTTACTATGTGCTCTTGAGGCCAGGGACATGCCTTCTTTCTTCCTGTACTTCCAGGACCTAGTACAAGACATGACACCTCATGGTTCACCAGTAACCTTCTGTTGAATGAACGGACAATCAGCATCAAAGGCAACAAATTCTCCTCTGGGCTGAGTTTTCTGGTACTTATCCTAAAAACTGTGCTGAAGATAAGAGGCAGAATCAAGATTTGAACTCAGAGACCCTGACTCCAGAGCCCACACTCTCAACCACTGTGCTCTGAGCCCCTAATGCACTTGGCTGGTTCATATACCAAATACGTATTGAGAGCCTACTATTTGTCAGGCGCTATTCTATGGTAATGAAGAAAACAGACTTGAAAAACTAACCGTTGGGTACTGTGCTCACCATCTGAGTGGCAGGATCATTCATATTCCAAACCTCAGCATCACACAATATACCCATTTAAGAAATCCGAACATGGGCTGGGCGCGGTGGCTCAAGCCTGTAATCCCAGCACTTTGGGAGGCCGAGGCGGGCGGATCATGAGGTCAGGAGATCGAGACTATCCTGGCTAACACAGTGAAATCCTGTCTCTACTAGAAAATACAAAAAACTAGCCGGGCGAGGTGGTGGGCGCCTGTAGTCCCAGCTACTTGGGAGGCTGAGGCAGGAGAATGGCGTAAACCCGGGAGGTGGAGCTTGCAGTGAGCTGAGATCCGGCCACTGCACTCCAGCCTGGGTGACACAGCGAGACTCCGTCTCAAAAAAAAAAAGAAAAAGAAATCCGAACATGTACCTCCTGAAATAAAAGTAGGATTTTTTTTTTTTTAAACAGAATCTCTCTCTGTTGCCCAGGCTAGAGTGCAGTGGTGCAATCTCGGATCACTGCAGCCTCCGCCTCCCGGGTTCAAGCATTCTCCTGCCTCAGCCTCCCGAGTAGCTGGGACTGCAGGTGTGCGCCACCATGGCGTATTTTTAGTAGAGATGGGGTTTCACCATATTGGCCAGGCTAGTCTCGAACTCCTGGGCTCAAGTGATCTTCCCATCTTGGCCTCCCAAAGTGTTGGGATTAGACACGTGAGCCACCGTGCCCAGCCGGAAATTATTATTATTTTTTAAAGGTATCAACAGAACATGCTCCTCCTCCCGCTGGGCTGGGGCCTGCACTCTCCAGTGTACTGCCTGCTCTGTCCCCTCTGGTGCCGCCTCCTCTGGTGGGAGGGTCAGACTGAGGACCAATTGGGAGGCTGCCTAGTAATCCTGCAGAGGGATGGGGCCTGCACCCACCCTGGGGCATTACTGCTTTCTCATTCATGCAAGGGTTTAGCTGAAAGAGGTCTTGGTATCTAAGAGCAATAAGCCCCCAAGGTCTACAAATCAATGGAGTTCCAGGCCCGCACGGTGGTTCACGCCTGTAATCCCAGCAGTTTGGGAAGTTGAGGTAGGCGAATCACTTAAGGTCAGGAGTCTGAGACCTCCCTAGCCAACGTGGTGAAACCCTGTCTCTACTAAAAATAGAAAAATTAGCTGGGTGTGGTGGTGTGCGCCTTTAATCCCAGCCACTTAGGTGGCTGAGGCAGGGAAATCGCTTGAACCCAGGAGGCGGAGGTTGCAGTGAACCAAGATCGCACCACTGCATTCCAGCCTGGGCGAGAGAGTGAGACTCCATCTCAAAAAAAAAAAAAAAAAAAAAAAATCAGTGGAGTTCTAATGAATGACACATCTGCTTTTCTTCCCCTCCTGTATTTTCTCTTGCACAGCATCCCACCCTTTGCCACCTGACACCCCGGCCACCCCCAGCTTCCCAGCTTGAATTCTACAACGTGTAGACTTTCACCCTCTCAGAATGGGTGTGTTATCAGCAGCCTTCGTTTCCACTTCCTGTGACAGCTGTAACCTCTGTTCTCACTGAATTGCTAAGATTGCTGATAGATGCCAACTGCTTGGAAGCTTTTTAAGTGACTAGGATCAAGCTCTGTGCCAAGCCATAGAAAAATGGGCTACGGAATGGCCCAGAAATTTAGTGAATTAAACTAGTAATTCCCCCTCGTTTCTAGGCCCACAAGAGCCCATTGAAGAAACAGAGTAGATCTAAAATGAAGATCATTTTAGCCTCATGTAGGAGGAAGCGTCAAGCTACCCATCATCTACCCATCAGAAGCAACGGAAGCTGGCCGGGCGCGGTGGCTCACGCCTGTAATCCCAGCACTTTGGGAGGCCGAGGTGGGCGGATTACAAGGTCAGGAGATCGAGACTATCCTGGCTAACACAGTGAAACCCTGTCTCTACTAAAAAATGGAAAAAATTAGCCGGGCGTGTTAGTGGGCACCTGTGGTCCCAGCTACTCGGGAGGCTGAGGCAGGAGAATGGCATGAATCCAGGAGGGGTAGCTTGCAGTGAGCTGAGATCGCACCACTGCGCTCCAGCCTGGGCGACAGAGCGAGACTCCATCTCAAAAAAAGAAAAAAAGGAGCACCGGAAACCCAGCAGAGGACAAGAGCCAAACCCCGGCCTCCTCATTAAAATAAATGTCACTGGCTAAGGAGACAAGATGCTACGTGCAAGGCGGTATCCTGGATTAGATCCTGTAACACAAAAACGGACCCCAGTGGAAACCTTGGGAATCCGATTAAATTCGGCCATTCAGTTAATAGTATTATACCAATGTTAATCTGTTAGTTTGGATAAATGTACCATGATTATGTAAGATGTTAACATCAAATGAAGCTGGCTGAAGGGCATATGGGAACTTCGTGTACCATCTTTGCAACTCTCTGGAAATCAAAAATGGTTGATTTCAATTGAAATTTAAAAACAAATAAAAATTTTCTTTTTTTTTTTAAAGAAAGAGACCAGGCGCGGTGGCTCACACCTGTAATCCCAGCACTTTGGGAGGCCGAGGCAGGTGGATCACAAGGTCAAGAGTTCAAGACCAGCCCGACCAACATGGTGAAACTCCATCTCTACTAAAAATACAAGCATTAGCCAGGCGTGGTGGCACGCACCTGTAATCCCAGCTACTCAGGAGGCCGAGGCAGGAGAATCACTTGAACCCAGGAGGCAGACGTTGCAGTGAGCTTAGATTGTGCCACTGCACTCCAGCCTGGGCGACAAAGTGAGACTGTCAAAAAAGAAAGAAGAAGGAAGGAAGGAAGGAAGTAGAGAAAGAGAGAGAAAGAACAAAAGAAAGAAAGAGATGTCACTGGAATAGTCTTTTTGAATTTGCAAGGGACTAGACTGCAGAATATACACTCAGATATGCCATCTGACCTTAGCCCTAAGTGTTGTTCAGTGGCCAAAAAGACATTGGCTGAATGATTTAACACTTACAGAGTGTCTGTTTGTGGCACTGCAGGGATGGCAAGACAGAATCACATAGGATCCTGCCCTGAAGGAGTTTACTCACTAGTGAGAGGGACAGACATGTATATGGATAGCTGCAATAGCAGCATAGTGGTGAGGGACAGAGAGGTTAATCAAGACCTTGAAGGTGGAGAGAATTTCAATATAGACTGAAGCGAAGGTACTCAAGGCCTTATGAGGGCTGGTGCTGTAGACTGAATGTTGTGTCTCTCCCACATTCATATGTTGAAGCCTATGGCCTACTGTAATGGTATTTGGAAGTAGAGCCTTTGGGAGGTGATTAGGTCATGAGGCTAGAGCCCTCATGAATGGGATTAGTGCCCATATAAAAAGAGGAGACATGGAATCTCTCTGTGCTCTCAGCCATCTCAACAAGAAGATGGCTTTCTGCAAACCAGGAAAAGAGCCCTCACCAGCCATCAGATCTGCTGCTGCCTTGAATTTGGACTTCCCAGCCTCCAGGACTGTGAGATATAAATGTTGGTTAAGCTACCCAGTCAATGTTGTTCTTTTACAACAGCCTGAACTAAGGCAGCTGGTGTCAGCAAAACAGGGGGGCATATAGGCATGTAACCTTTCAGGGAGCTGCCAATAGTCCAATAAAGCTGAAACTTGGTGAGGCAGTGGGAGGAGTGAGAGTGAGTTATAGAGGTTTCAGAGACACAGGACATAAGATGCGTAAGGAAGACAAAAGTCTCTTTTATTTTTTAAATATAATTGTTGGGACCAGGCGCAGCGGCTCATGCGTGTAATCCCAGCACTTTCGGGCAGATCACCTGAGGTCAGGAGTTCGAGACCAGGCTGGCCAACATGGTGAGACCCCCGTTTCTACTAAAAATACAAAAAATTAGCCAGGCGTAGTGGTGTGCACCTGTGATCCCAGCTACTTGGGAGGTTGAGGCAGAAGAATGCCTTGAACCTGGGAGGCAGAGGTTGCAGTGAGCCGAGATCGTGCCATTGCACTCTAGCTTGGGCAACAAGAGCAAAACTCCGTCTCAAAAAGAAAAATATATATATACAATTTTTGTCATTAATAAAAGTAATACATGTTCATTTTAAGAAGTTTGGAAAATCCAGGATAATATAAAGAAGGAAAGCAAACTCAATTGTTATTTTCTTTCCAGAACTAATATTTTGGTGCATTTTCTTCATTATATTTTGTTCCTAGTTGAACTTATATTGTGCAATTGGGTAGGCTTTGTTTGTTCTATTTAGTGCAATATAGTGAGCCTCTCCCCATCTCATTAAAAAAGGACCTTAAAGCAGGAAGAGAGGTCATTTAGTCCACCTCTTTTCTAATGCAAGAATCCCAGTTCAACATTTCTGATGATTGTCTGCACACGTCTCATAGCAAGAATCTCATTCATGAAGAGGTCCCAGTCCATTCTATTGTTGGCTAAGTCCAGTGATTACAGAGCTCTTCTGTTCGTCTTAGTTGTGCTTCTCTATAACCATCCCTCTTTGAGAAGACAGATTTTCCTTGTTATTATTATTATTATTTTTTAGACAGAGTCTTGCTCTGTCACCTAGGCTGGAGTGCAGTGGCGCGATCTCAGCTTACTGCAAGCTCCGCCTCCCAGGTTCATGCCATTCTCCTGCCTTAGCCTCCTGAGTAGCTGGGACTACAGGCTCCTGACACCATGCCTGGCTAATTTTTTGTATTTTTTTTAGTAGAGGCGGGGTTTCACCATGTTAGCCAGGAGTGGTCTCGATCTCCTGACCTTGTGATCCGCCCGCCTCGGCCTCCCAAAGTGCTGGGATTACAGGCGTGAGCCACCGTGCCCGGCCCAAGACGACAGATTTTTCAAATGCATCAAGAATCATAGAATCTCAGGGAAGGCCGGGCGCGGTGGCTCAAGCCTGTAATCCCAGCACTTTGGGAGGCCGAGACGGGTGGATCACTAGGTCAGGAGATCGAGACCATCCTGGCTAACACGGTGAAACCCTGTCTCTACTAAAAAATACAAAAAACTAGCCAGGCGAGGTGGCGGGCGCCTGTAGTCCCAGCCACTCAGGAGGCTGAGACAGGACCCGGGAGGCGGAGCTTGCAGTGAGCTGAGATCCGGCCACTACACTCCAGCCTGGGCGACAGAGCGAGACTCCGTCTCAAAAAAAAAAAAAAAAAAAAAAAAAGAATCTCAGGGAAAAGGAGGGGGAGGTCCTTGAGGAAGACTGACCTGGAGGTCCTCATGGAGATGAAGACCTGCAGTGACTTCACAGACGGTTTTAGCTGCTGTGCCAGGAATCCTTGGACTCTAAGCCAGGGAAGGGTGTCTTTTCTTTTAGGTTTCACAAATTTTTGCTTCTCTCATGTCATGTATCCCAAAGTTGAATCTGTCAAATGTTTTCAAGCAGAAAATGGCATGATCAGAGCTGTGCTTGATAGCTAATACCTTAGCTGTCATTTACTGAGGGTTTATTGTGTATAGGCACAATGCTAGGGACTTTACATATATTGTTTTATTTAGTCCTGACAGCTCTATGAGGTAGGGGCATTCTTCCCATTTCACAGATGATGGAACACACGCCCCAAAAGGGGAAGTCACGTGCCCACACTCATACGAATAGTAACTGAGCAGTACCTGCTGCATCATATAAAGGACAGGATTTAAATTCCCCCTGACATGACACAAACTAGCCATGTGACGTTGGGCAAATGTCTAGAGTTCTCTGGTCTTTTCTCCCCTATTCGTAAAATCATAGGGGTAGCCTGATAAAACAGTTTAGAGTGATAGCTGAAAGCGTAGAGTCAGGGCCAGACTACAAAAGCTCTGCCACTTCTGTGTGGCCTAGTCGAACAAGTGATCTAATCTTGCTGCAAACCTGCTGCTAATGCTTGCCAGACCCAGGGCAGGAGTATAGAAGGGAAGCCCACATACCATATGGCTAAGTAGTTAAGAGTTATAAATCAAACTAACAAACTATTTTTTAAAAATACGTGTTCTATCCTCCCACCTTGACAAATATACCTCCATAACAACCTAGAAAGCTAGGTTTTGAGTTGAGAATTCTTGGATTCCCCGGAGTTCCATGTGGGAATGTAGCAGAGCCAGCTCCCTTCTCTTCTCATTCCTGTGTGCATTCCCCAGCCCACATGCTCAGGCTCTGTCCACACCCCTTTCAAATAGCCAGCTCTAAGTACAGGGGTGCACTCACTGGCAGGAAGTTTGCCTTTGGGGGGATGGAACCAGGAAAGGGGCTGGCACAGATGCTGAAAGTGAACTTGGGCGATTTGGGCGGGGAATTCTGGAGTCCTGTGTTGAGAGGGTGGTCTAGAAGGGGTGCACAGTCTCCAGATGTATACATCTCTTTGGCCCCAGGGAACTGTGAGGAGGGACACAACTGGAGGAGGATTAGGGTGCAGCCCTCTAAAGAGTAGGGCCTAGGACAAGGACCCCATTTGACATGTCTAAAAAAGGAGACTGGGTACGGTGGCTCACGCCTGTAATCCCAGCACTTTGGGAAGCCGAGACAGGTGGATCACCTGAGGTTGGGGGTTTGAGACCAGCCTGACCAATGTAAAGAAACCAACATGGAGAAATGTCTCTATTAAAAATACAACATTAGCCGGGCATGGTGGTGTATGCCTGTAATCCCACCTACTTGGGAGGCTGAGGCAGAAGAATCGCTTGAACCCGGGAGGTGGAGGTTGCGGCGAGCCGAGATTGCGCCATTGCACTCCAGCCTCGGCAACAAGAGCGAAACTCTGTCTAAAAACAAAAACAAAACCTTTAAAAAGGTACTATCTCTCCATGCCTCAGTTTTCTTTATTTTATTATTTTTTTCCCTCTAAAAAAGGCATTCTGAATCCGTTCCTTTATTTAGAATGACCAACTCATCTGGGCTTGCCTGGAACTTTCCCTGTTTTAGCACTGAAAGTCTCAAGTTCTGGAAAAACCCTTCTGTCCCTGGCAAACCAGGACAGTTGGTCACCTTCATTGCCTCATCTTTTCAATTAGGCTAATAATACCTCATAAGACTGTCATGAGAATTAAGTGAGTTAGTACATGTGGAGTGTTTAGACCAGTGGCTGCTGTGTAGTAAGCATTCTATGTGTGCTATTAACATTTAAAAGATTCCAGTCTAGGCCAGGTGTGCCTGGACCAGCTCATGCCTGTAACCCCAACACCTTGGGAGGCCAAGGCAGGAGGATCATTTAAGACCAGGAGTTCAAGACCAGACTGGGCAACGTGGTGAGACCCCCATCTCTAAAAAATTTTTTAAAATTAACCAACACATACCTGTTGTCCCAGCTACTCAGAAGGCTGAGGCAGGAGGATCACTTGAGCCTGAGAGGTTGAAGCTGCAGTGAGCCATGTTCATACCACTGCACTCCAACCAGGGTGACAAAGTGAGAACCTATCTCAAAACAACAAGAACAACAAAAAAGATAAAAAGCTGTCAATAATTATGACATGCTATTTATGAGGACCAACTGATTTCAAAGATCAAAAAATGTGGGGAAAAATACATCTTAGAATTACTTAAATAAGATCTGTGCCAGGCACATTGGGAGGGGAGTGAGACACGGCAATGAGAAAGACCCTGCCTTCAGAAAGCTTCCAGTCTCACAGTGCACTTCCAATCTCAGCGCAGTCCAATCTCTTCCAATGGAGGTGCACTTCAAATCTCACTGCAGCCACGAGCAGGACTGAGACGGGTGCCACAGTGCAGGCACCAGAGCTGTTCTGAGATCAGCCTGTTGCTTGTCAAATATTTATAGGAGTTATTAATATAGACAGAATTGACAGCCATGTCTTTCTTGGGATTTCAGTTCCTCCCCCTCCTTTTCTCTAATGCCTGACATTTCTAGGGACAAAGCCTTTCAAATCATTTTTGAATGAGTTGAGATAATGAATTAAAGTGCCACATGGCGAGTGTTGAATTGGTACAACGTGGAAGGCAATTTGGCACTATCCAAATTACAAATGTGCTTGCCTTTTAGCCCTGAAATACCATTTCTAGGAATATGTCTCGCAGATATACTCACACCCATGGGAAATGCCATATGAACGAGGTCATTCATTACAGCATGGTGAGCTATTCTGAATAATTGGGAGTAACCTAAGAGCCACAGATAGAGCACTGGTTAACTGCATCTTGGAATATTCATACCATGGACACCAGATCAAAGAAATGCTTGATGTATGAACAGGGAAAAGACCCCTGACATGGTTTTTGTTTGTTTGTTTAAGAGACAGGGTCTCTGGCCAGGCATGGTGGCTCACGTCTGTAATTCCCACACTTTGGGAAGTCAAGGTGGGTGGATCACTTGAGGTCAGTAGTTCAAAGACAGTCTGGCCAACATGGTGAAAACCCATCTCTACTAAAAATACAAAAAATTAGCCGGGCGTGGTGGCATGTGCCTGTAATCCCAGTTACTCAGGAGGCTGAGGCAGGAGAATCCCTTGAACCCAGGAGGCGGAGGTTGTAATGAGTCGAGATGGTGCCTCTGTACTCCAGCCTGGGTGACAGAATGAGATCCTGTCTCTTTCAGCTTGGGTGACAGAGTAGGACTCTGACTCCACAAACAAAGAGACAGGGTCTCGTTCTGTCACCCAGGCTGGAGAACAGTGGGTGATCCTGGCTCACTGCAGGCAGTCTTTCCACCTTAGCTAGGACTACAGGCCCATGCCACCGTGCCAGCTAATTTTCTTTACTTATTTGTATTTTTTCATTTATTTGTAGACACAGGTTCTTGCTATGTAGCCCAGGCTGGTCTCAAACTCCTGGCCTCAGGTGATTCTTCTGCCCTGAGCTCCCAAAGTGCTGGGATTACAGGTGTGAGCTACCACACCCAGACCCTGACATGTACTGTTGTGAAAACTGCTAAGCAAAGAACAGTTATAGGAGGCTATCATGTGTATAAAAAGAGAGGGGATATGAATGCATACTTACAAGTTTGCTTGTGTACACATGAAGAAACTCCTGGATACACAGGAAACTGATTAGCAGAGATTATGGTGGGGGAGTGGTTGGTAGAGAACTTGGAAGATAAGAAGGGCTTCTTATACTTTATTTTTAAACCATGTGAATGTGTTACCTATTTAAAGTGTTAAATGAATTGAATTTAACCCCATGGGAAGAGTTAACCCAGTAACTACAATTTCCATCAAAGGGTGAAAGTCTAATAGTCATTCACTCATTCAATAACCTATAGCAGGCCAGGCACAGTGGCTCACGCCTGTAATCCCTGCACTTTGGGAGGCCAAGGCAGGTGGATCACCTGAGGTCAGGAGTTCGAGACCAGCCTGGTCAGCATGATGAAACCCCGTGTCTACTAAAAATACAAAAAATTAGCTGGGCGTGATGGCACACGCCTGTAATCCCAGCTACTCAGGACACTGAGGCGGGAGAATCGCGGGAGAACTGCAGCCTGGGCAACAAGAGAAAAACTCCATCTCAAAAAATAAAAATAAAAATAAAATAATCTACAGCAATCAGGAAACATCTCTAGCAATGATACCTAACAAGTGCTCAGCACTTTAAATGTGCCAGGCGTTGTGCTAAGTGTTTTCATTTACATTATTTCATTTAACCTTCACCTGTCCCATAGAGTTCAGGTGTCTAATATCACAGAAGAGACAGAAGTTCACAGAAGGATAAGAGAGGTTGTTCTTTTTTTTTTTTTTTTTTTGAGACGGAGTCTCGCTGTGTCACCCAGGCTTAAGTGTAGAGGTGCTGGCCGGGCGCGGTGGCTCAAGCCTGTAATCCCAGCACTTTGGGAGGCCGAGACGGGCGGATCATGGGGTCAGGAGATCGAGACCATCCTGGCTAACACGGTGAAACCCCGTCTCTACTAAAAAAATACAAAAAATTAGCCGGGTGTGGTGGCAGGCGCCTGTAGTCCCAGCTACTCTGAAGGCTGAGCCAGGAGAATGGCATGAACCTGGGAGGCGGAGCTTGCAGTGAGCCGAGATCGCACCACTGCACTCCAGCCTGGGCGACAGAACGAGACTCCTTCTCAAAAAAAAAGAAAAAAAAAAAAGTGTAGTGGTGCTATCTCAGCTCACCGCAACCTCTGCCTCCCAGGTTCACGCCATTCTCCTGCCTCAGCCTCCTGCGTAGCTAGGACTAGAGGCACCCATCACCACGCCTGGCTAATTTTTTGTATTTTTAGTAGAGACGGGGTTTCATCGTGTTAGCCAGGATGGTCTTGATCTCCTGACCTTGTGATCCGCCCGCCTCAACCTCCCAAAGTGCTAGGATTAGCGGTGTGAGCCACCATGCCTGGCTGAGAGGTTGTTCTTTCCCAAAGTTCTCTGCAAACATTCAGGCGCCACCATCCTGGGCCAGGCCTGAGGATGGCCACTGCACTAGGGATACCAAGAGAAAGACAGCACCCTGCCCTCTAGGACCTAATGGTCTAGTGAAGGAGACTGACATGTAAAATAGCAGACTCATAGACAGGTTTCGGATAGAGAAGGGAGTGTTAGAGCATAGTGCTTGAGGATTAGGGGACAAAGGGAACAGAGAGACTGGGGACAACAAGCAAACCTCTCTCTCCCACGACACCCTTTGGCCAAGGACAGGCCTCACAAGCAGCTGTGGAACTTGGAGGCGCCATGTGGGAGACAAACCCTGCAGCCTCAAGGCCAACAATGAACAAAGGCTGCCGGGCTGTCTGGCAGGAGAGGAGATCTGACAACGGCCTGGCCCGCCGTTCGATCAGTGTAGACATTCCTTCTGGACTTTGAAGCCTGAAGAGCTCTCCTTTAGCTGTCTACACAGATCAAATAAGCTGGATGACTGCCATATCTCCACTTCGTTGTGTGGCTCCATAGTCACAGCCAGCTCCATAACAATCCAACCAAACCATCTGAGCAGAGGCAAAAATAATTCTCATGGGTAAAGATAGACAGTTCCAAGATGTGAACATTAACTCCTTGCTGCCACTTCAGAAGAGAGTGGATCTTGAAGTTCGTTTTAGGAAGCTTTCAAAAAGGGCGATTCTGCCCCTCTCCAAAGTGAAGTGGCAAAGCTGTTGTCTCTCCTTACAGCTGAAAGCCCTTCCTATTCCAAGGCTTATATAGGATACCCACAAAAGCTGACAATGAGCTGTGATCTGGCTCTCGGAATGGCAGCCCCACCCTAAAGGACAGGGATCAGGTCGGGTGCGGTGGCTCATGCCTGTAATCCCAGCACTTTGGGAGGCTGAGACAAGAGGATCTCTTGATCCCAGGAGTTCGAGGTCAACCTGGGCAACATAGTGAGACCCTGTCTCAATTTTTTAAAGTAAAATAATAATAATAATAATAAAAGGACAGGAATCATCCCACCTCAAAAGCACCTTTTTATTCATAGGCTCATTCTAGGGGAAACTTTAACCCAGCCCTCTCAGTCCTCAAGCAGCTGTGAGGAGCTCGGGACATTGTCACAGACTGGCCGAACCAGGCATCTCCCAACAAACCCAGAAGCCAAGTGGCATTGCTAAAAAAGATTAAAAATCGACATGAGTTCTAACATCTACGTTCCTTGCTATGGTTTCCATGGAAATAGACATCTGCTCTAGGGAGAAAGAAAAGGTGGGGGGAAGCAGTGTAAGTGCTTTAAAATAATCAGTATTTTGAAAGATTTCCTTTTTCTGTCACAACATTAATAGGAATGTGAGATTTTTGTGTGGCAATTTATTGTACTTAAAAAAATGCATTAAATGAGTGGGACTTTCCTCCGTGAACCTCCAGATCAAATACAAAGACTTCAAGATAAAAAGCCTGTTTAGTGGGTAAGGACCTCTTGGGCTTGGGTTCCTTGCTCATTTGTGTTGCCTCCCTATCTGTCGCTTTCCTGAGGGGTCTCATCCCCATCCCTCTCCAACTTTTCTAATGATTTCTGAGACTCTGTTCAGAAAAATGACAGATGGAAGCACCTAGCCATTTTGAAGCCAAATTTGGTCTGAGAAGCCTTTCAATGCTCAGAATCTGAATTATTCCTGGTCCTGCTCACAGGCTAAGTGAAAACCACTTAGATTGGCTTCGGGGGGAGGCCGACCCCACACAAGGGCGATTGTTGGAAAAAGTGCCGCAACAAGCATATTTCAGGCAACAGCGCATTGCTAATTGTTTGCTTTGTGTAGTGTGCTGCTGCTTGTATGATCCAGTTTTTATTGTCTCGGGCACCTCTTAGTTGTATTTTATCTCTGGCACATGCCTAGTGGCTAACTAGGCATGAGAGTCTTTCTAAATTAGAACGGCTGTTTCAGGAAGGTTGGTCATATTTATTTCTTGATTTGGGGAGATGCAGCCCATTAATAAAATAAATATACCTCTTCTGTTTAGTCAAGATCTCAAAGCAGGTGCCTTGGTGTATTGACCACCAACGGAGGACACAGTCTTGGTCAGAGAATGGGAGGAGGCGGGGACCATGTACATTTCATTTATTTTTTTCCCTCTTCTTGTGGGAGAAAGGGCCAGTTATTCTAAGCCTCAGTCAGACCAATTTCCTTTGTGCCTCTGCTGAGGTTCTGAGCTATCCAGGTCAGGGGGAACAGCGACCTTGTGGCTCCTTTTTTGATTTTTAAAAGGAACCCAGTGCTGCTCTGGGGAGCACGTGCTCTGAGAACAAAAGCAACACTTAACTGCAATCTGTGTAGTCTAGAACGACTATTGCTCTTCCTCCTCTATCATCCGCGGAAGGCTTGGCAGAACAGATGGAGTCTGCATTTAAGCTGAGTGGCTTTGTTAGACCAAAGGCGATCAAATTCCAGAGCCTCACGCTTTCCCACACAGGTCCCTGGTCACCGGCTCGGGAACCTGAGGATGCTGGCAAGAACGCACACAGCGAGGGAAGGGACACGCCCGCGACCTGTGGGCTGAGTGGATTAGAAATTACGATGATGTCACAATATGGGTGACACGCCGGTCTCGGTGTAGGGCGCCGGGGGCAGGGGGCCCCGCAAGGGCGTGGAGTGGCATTGTGTTGTCACAGGGGCTCGGGCGTCTTAGGTACCCATGTGGGTGGGGCACTAGAAGGGGCACTGCTCTGAGTGCTGCCCTTGGGGCGAGGCGGGCACGTGGCTCTTACAAGGCGGGGTCCAGGCGGCCAAGGTCTGGAAAGGTAGGGAAGGACCCCACCACCACGCCTGCTCCGCCCTGCCCTTGTTCTCGAGAAGGGGGAGCTGGTTCGGACCTAGTCCGGGGTCCACTGCCACTCCCTCTTCCACGGCGAGACCACCCCCGCAGCCCCAGACCCACACCTGGGGATGCTCCCCAGGCGTCCCGCAACCCCCCGCATTGTCCTCCTGCCCTGCCGGCCAGGACTACACTTCCCGGGGTGCTTCGGGGTCCCGGGGGGCGGGGCTCCACGCGGGTTGTTGGGGGCGGGGGCGGCACGTGCCGCCGCTCTCGGCCAATGCGGAGCCCCGCGGGGAGGTCACGTGCCGCTGTTTGGCGCTTTTGTGCGCGCCCGGGTCTGTTGGTGCTCAGAGTGTGGTCAGGCGGCTCGGACCGAGCAGGTGGGTGCGGGGCTCGGAGGAGGCGGTGGCTGGCTGCGGCCAACAAGAGGGATCCGGTCGGCGGGAGGGGCTGGGCCGTGGCAGCGACCCCCTGCTGCAGGGCGGCGGGCGGGGCTGCGGGGCCCGGAGGGGCTGGTGGGCGGGGGTCGCTCCGCTTTGTGTGTGGCTCGGGCGGAGCCTCGCCTTTGTCCCCGCTGTCTGGGGGCGCGGCTGTTCGTGGGCAGGGGGCTGGGCGAGCACCCGGAGTCCGCTCCGGGGTGCCGTCGACGAGACAATAGGGGGCGTGGGCCCTCATTTACCTCACTCCCTCTCTTCCCTGCGGGCCCCGCCGGGGTCCCCATTGTCTGAAGGGACGGGGCGGCGCCCCCCGGGACCAGCGGCTTTAGGGCCAAACTGCGGGCAGCCAGGGACGCGACCCTCCCCGCGACCGTCCCCTGGCGACCGCAGCTGGTGACTGAGGGGCGGCGCTCCCGGTCCCCGCGAGGGTTCTTCTGTCTTCGCGGCCGGACGGGCGGACAGCTTGGATGGCGGCAGGCTGGGCATAGGGACGGCGGGAGGCGGTGACGAGCCCACCGCGGGGCCACCCGGGGGCCTGTTCCCAGGGCCTGCCCCACCCGGTGAACTGTGACGGGGGTGGTGGCGGCGGCCTGGAGGTGATTTTGGCGGGAGTTGGGGGGGGGTGTCTGCGCGGGGGGAGTCAGGCAGGGGCGGAGTTACCCGGATTGGACCGTTAGCCCCGCCCACCCCTCCCCTTCCCACGCGCGCGGGCTCTGGGGTGTTGAGAGTTCGGGGAGATTCGAAAAGGCGCGGGGAGGAAGGGGGCGGGGCCAGGGGCCGGAGCGCAGGGCGTGCTCTGATTGGCCGGAGGCGACTGGTCCTCTTCTCGTCTGGACCAGGACCACGCCCATCCTGGGTCCGGTGCTGCGTCTAATTTTCTGCTTTGCCTAAATCTTGTCGCTGTCTCTGGTTTAAATTTCTAGCTTTTGGCAACCTGTCATCCTACGTTTTTGGTACTAGCTGGGGTCTACAAAAATCATAATCTTAAAAAGATCAAGAGATACAGCATTTTTCATGACATAACGGCAGCAAATATTATAAGTAAAAATCTAGAGGTTCAATAACATTTTGCTTGCTGTTGGGCAAGGGAGCTTAAACCTGAGGGACAATAGGAGTTCAACATTATTGGTTACTATTAGCTTGGGCGTTTTTTTATCCACCACGTCAGACACAGACAAAGCAGGGGTGGGTATTTCATTTACACAATGAGTTGTAGGCAGTATTAAGATGGCTCCGGGGGCACTGTTGAGTTGAATCTGGAATATCTTCTTACAGTTTCGGGGAAATGTTAAAGAGTTTATGGGGGAGAAAGATCCTTCACCCTTGTGACTTCGTCTGATTTTAAAAATCCGAGTTTTATGAACGAGCAAACTCAGTTAACTTGATTTTCTGCAACCAATATCATATTCAGGTCATATTTCCCAATATGTTCATTTAGATTTTGATAATTTTTTTCGTGGTTAATGACGTCTTTATTCTACGTAGTGATTTTTCTGACGATGTATGTAGATGTGGTGTGAGATCTCTTTTGGTTGATGACATATAGAAAGGCAAAGAAAGTGATTGCATGTTTTTGAAAATCATTTTCAGGGCTTTCCTTATCCCAGTTGATTGTGCAGAATACACTGCCTGTCGCTTGTCTTCTATTCACCATGGCTTCTTCTGGTAGGTAATCTATTTGGAAAAGCTGAAATTGTGATGGGCTTATGATTTTAAATTGAGATGGCTCAGGTCTTCACCTTTGATTTGGCACTTATGGTCTTATCCAAAACCTATTTTATGAATATGAGAATTAAAAAATGATTATCACTTGAATGTGCCAAGAGCTCATAGTTGTTTATTAGACAGTTTGGCTTAGTCTGAAGCAAAATTGTGGAGTTTGCACAAGTCTTTTGTTTATGAAAGCGATTGTCAGACACTGATGTCTCAAAACAGTATTTATTAATCCAAAAATGTTGAGGTTTGTTTTTCTGGGAGATGGTTTTTATTTTTATTTTTTTTTGAGACAGGGTCTCACTCTGTTGCCCAGGCTGGAGTGCAGTGGCTTAATTATAGCTCACTGCAGCCTTGACCTCTGGAGCTCAAGTGGGCTCAAGCGATTCTCCCACCTTAGCCTCCAGAGCATCTGGGACTATCGGCATGGGCTACCACACCCACCTAATTAAAAAAAATTTTTTTTTGTAGAGATGGGCTTTCCCTTTGTTGCCAAGGCTGGTCTCAAACTTCAGGGCTCAGGGGATCTTCCTATGTTGGCCTCTCAAAGTGCTGGGATTATAGGCATTAGTCATGGTACCTGGCCTTGGGAAATGGTATTTAGATAATATCTTGCTGCAAACACATCTTCCCCTAGTGTCAGTAGGCTGATAGGAATAAAAAGGGGAAAAAACCACAACTTTCCTCATCAGCCCTAATTTAATACATTAAATTGATTTGGGTTTTAGAAAATTATAGTACTGTTTATTAGAATAGGAGAATCCTGGTTTTCTGAATTATAAATATAATCAATTCTAGATATCCAGGTGAAAGAACTGGAGAAGCGTGCCTCAGGCCAGGCTTTTGAGCTGATTCTCAGCCCTCGGTCAAAAGAATCTGTTCCAGAATTCCCCCTTTCCCCTCCAAAGAAGAAGGATCTTTCTCTGGAGGAAATTCAGAAGAAATTAGAAGCTGCAGAAGAAAGACGCAAGGTAAACGAAGCAATTCACAGAAAGCAGGATATTAATTTATGTAATGGGCAGATCAGTTTTATTTCTATTAACAAGAAGAAAACAGAATTGTAGCTACACTGTGATTATTACATATGCCAGTGATTGGAAGGAAATACCAGTCCTCACTTATTGAACTCCTGTTATGTGCCAGCTCTTTTGTTTATATTTTTCTCCTTTAATACATGGTGTTGCCTCAAATAATGGAAATTAGAAACAGTTTCAGGAATGTTAAGTCGTTTTTCTGCAGTCATACAACTAGTAAGTGTTGGGGTCAGAATTTAAGCCCTGGTCTGTCTTAAATCGAAGCTTGTGCTTCCTCTTTGAAAAGATATGTTGTCAGATGATTCTTTGGCACTTTGGTTTTGTTTTTTGAGAGTTGTACAATAAAAACATTTTAAATTGCTAGTGTGATTGTGTTGCTCAGCTGGTATCATGGTAGCTTTTCTTATCTATATCTAAGCAATTCTATTATAAAGTAACTATCATTAAAAGCTAATTTGAAGAATCAATAAATATGCTAGTTGTAGAAAATTTGGAAAATACAGAAATTTATAAATGGAAATTAAAAGTATTAATTATCCCACTTCCCAGAAGCAACCAGTGTTAACATTTTGGTGTGTTTCTTTCCATTCGGTGTTACTCATTAACAACTGTACATAACTTTTCATTTAACTCCCTTTCCCAACCCTGATTGGATTGATTTTATTTTTATTTTTATTTTTTTATTTTTTATTTATTTTTTTTTTTTTGAGATGGAGTCTCGCTCTGTCGCCCAGGCTGGAGTGCAGTGGCCAGATCTCAGCTCACTGCGAGCTCCGCCTCCCGGGTTCACGCCATTCTCCTGCCTCAGCCTCCCGAGTAGCTGAGACCACAGGCGCCGCCACCTCGCCCGGCTAATTTTTTGTGTTTTTAGTAGAGACGGGGTTTCGCCGTGTTAGCCAGGATGGTCTCGATCTCCTGACCTTGTGATCCGCCCGTCTCGGCCTCCCAAAGTGCTGGGATTACAGGCTTGAGCCACCGCGCCCGGCCGGATTGATTTTAAAGTTGGGGCAAGTAAGGCACAAAAGGTAAGGGTAATAACCTTCCCCAGACCAGCATAGTGTGATTTGTAGGACACATACACACCCGCCCAAAGAGCCACAGTGCTTACACTAAGAGTCGTCTTCTATGCTTCTATGTAATAGTGTGAGTTCATGGAGTAGGAGGAAGCAATACAACCAAAGGTTGGACAGTGGAAAGTTTTTTAGACATCAACCCTGGCCCTGTAGTCATTAGCCTGTGCTTTACATAGTAACTGGCTAAATATAGTGAAACTCCCATCATGACTAGGATTTGGCAGAAGAGAATCAATAGAACCAGTGGCAGATGCTCTGTGGTTATCCTGCAAGTCAGTGGTTCCAAACACATCTGAATGTGTTTTGAGAACAAGCTGTTCTGTTGAAGGGGTCATACCAAGGTATGGTCTGGTAATTAATGCAGTTTCCTGAGACAAAAGCTAAGAAGACTTTTCCTTGAAACAAATTTTTCTGTCTTAAATAGTAATCTGCAGGCTTAGTCTTACATTTCCTATCATTGTTTTATCCAGTTATGGTTAAAATTTTTACAATGAGCTAGTTTTCTTTGGGTAGCTTTTGAAGTTAAATAGTGAAATTCTTAGGCCGGGCGCGGTGGCTCAAGCCTGTAATCCCAGCACTTTGGGAGGCCGAGACGGGCGGATCACGAGGTCAGGAGATCGAGACCATCCTGGCTAACACGGTGAAACCCCGTCTCTACTGAAAAATACAAAAAAAACCTAGCCGGGCGAGGTGGCAGGCGCCTGTAGTCCCAGCTACTCGGGAGGCTGAGGCAGGAGAATGGCGTGAATCCGGGAGGCGGAGCTTGCAGTGAGCCGAGATCCGGTCACTGCACTCCAGCCTGGGCCACAGCGCAAGACTCCGTCTCAAAAAAAAAAAAAAAAAAAAGAAATTCTTTACAATAAAAGTGCCACTCCCAAGTACATATTCCTTAAGTCATCCAGATACCATTAAGCAGTAAATCTTACAAGGATTTCCTTAAGGACTAATTGGGTAAGAGATTTCTGAACAGATAAGCAGTTTTCCAAAGTTAAATACAAATACTAGAAAAAATACCATTTTTACAGTATGATAGGGATAATTCAGGTCCTAACCTCGGTATTATTTAAACCGGACCTTATTTTCTGCCCCTTTTGACTTTTATTGTAATTTTAACTAATGCTGAATACATTTTATTTTTTGAGGCAGAGTCTGTCACCCAGGGTGGAGTGCAGTGGCGCGATCTCGGCTCACTGCAACCTCCACCTCCTGGGTTCAAGCAATTCTCCTGCCTTAGCCTCCCAAGTAGCTTGGATACTACAGGTGCCTGCCACCACACCTGGCTAATTTTTGTATTTTTAGTATAGGTAGGGTTTCACCATGTTGGCCAAGCTGGTCTTGAACTCCTGACCTCAAATGATCCACCCACCTTGGCCTCCCAAAGTGCTGGGATTACAGGCGTGAGCCACCACCCCCAGCCTGAATACATTTCAAAGTGCCTAGCCTATTAAACTTTTTATTTCCAGTCGCATGAAGCTGAGGTCTTAAAGCAGCTGGCTGAGAAACGAGAGCACGAGAAAGAAGTGCTTCAGAAGGCAATAGAAGAGAACAACAACTTCAGTAAAATGGCAGAAGAGAAACTGACCCACAAAATGGAAGCTAACAAAGAGAACCGAGAGGCACAAATGGCTGCCAAACTGGAGCGTTTGCGAGAGAAGGTTGGTTTCTTACCTTGTAAAAGGGTTGAGCCTGGAGTTTGATGCACCAATTAGTTGGCTTGAACTAAGTGCTTTGATAAAAGGTATTTGGTGTCTTTTTGTCATCCATTTGGGGCTTAACATGTTAAATGAAAGGTATATTTTAAGATGGAATAGTCAGTAATTCCCAGCATAATTGCATAGTCCTTCGAAGACCAGTATGCAGCTTGTTAGGTTTTACAAGGGACCCAGGAGATTCGATGATGTCTCAGAACTCAAATTTTGTGGTTCCCACAGGCTGTAATATATGCACCGAGGTTGTGTTGGGCCTCTTTGAGGTGGGGGCTGGGGGTCGTGACTTGACAGGTTTTTTTTTTTTTTTGACTGATGACACCTTACCCTTCCTTTACAGGATAAGCACATTGAAGAAGTGCGGAAGAACAAAGAATCCAAAGACCCTGCTGACGAGACTGAAGCTGACTAATTTGCTCTGACAACTGACTTTCTCCCCATCCCCTTCCTAAATATCCAAAGACTGTACTGGCCAGTGTCATTTTATTTTTTCCCTCCTGACAAATATTTTAGAAGCTAATGTAGGACTGTATAGGTAGATTCAGACTGTAAGATGTTGTTTTAGGGGCTAAAGGGGAGAAACTAAAAGTGTTTTACTCTTTTTCTAAAGTGTTGGTCTTTCTAATGTAGCTATTTTTCTTGTTGCATCTTTTCTACTTCAGTACACTTGGTGTACTGGGTTAATGGCTAGTACTGTATTGGCTCTGTGAAAACATATTTGTGAAAAGAGTATGTAGTGGCTTCTTTTGAACTGTTAGATGCTGAATATCTGTTCACTTTTCAATCCCAATTCTGTCCCAATCTTACCAGATGCTACTGGACTTGAATGGTTAATAAAACTGCACAGTGCTGTTGGTGGCAGTGACTTCTTTCGAGTTAGGTTAATAAATCAAGCCATAGAGACCCTCCTGGTTGATACTTGTTCCAGATGGGGCCTTGGGGCTGGTAGAAATACCAAGGCACAAATGACCGCACGTTCTCTGCCCTCAGTTTCTTGCCCCAGTGTGGTTTGCATTGTCTCCCTCCACAATGGCCGCTTTGTTTGGATGCCTCAGCCCAGGTCAGCTGTTACTATATTCTTTCAGATGTTTATTTGCAAACAAGCATTTTTTGTTCTGTGTCCCTTTTAAAAGGCAGATTAAAGGCACAAGCGTGTTACTAGAGAACAGTTTAGAGAGAATCTCAAGGTCCTACTTGGTGGTTTGCTTGCTCTACATTACAGGTGGGGCATGTCCTCATCCTTTCCTGCCATAAAAACGACGACACGAGAATCAGAATATTAATAAAACTTTATGTGCTGCTGTAGCAACTCCTGTGAAATGACTAAAGGGAACCTTAATTATTTCTAGAGTAGCATTTGACAGATACGTCATCTTGTATCCAGAGGCTGTAATAGTCCCCATTGTCAGTGCATTGCCTCTCAATTCAGGGAACGCCTTTGGCAGCTTTCCTGTGCTATTTGGGAAATAGCCTAATTATATATATTTTGTGGCTCTTAGACATCTGTATAAAAGCTCTTGGAAGCCAAGCACTTACAGCAAAAGATGATTGCTAATACTGCGGTGGGGTCCACGTGTTGCTAACGCGTGTGCCTCTGTGGCTTGGGCTGTATCTTGAGATTGGGCTTTTACCACACTTATTTATGAGAACAACAGCCTACCTCAACTTACCTAAGATTGTTAGGATTAAATGGGTTTGTGGCAAGAGAGCACACTTAGAACATAGGTATTTAGCATTCCATATAAATCACGATTACTGTTTTCAACCAGAGGCTAGTGAGTGATCACTATTATACTCTTGAGTTGGAAATTATTATGCAGTTTTTGTATTCCTTGAATTGACTTTTAAATTTACTTAAATGATCAATCAGAGGAATTCTGAACAAAGCTTGGTTTTAAGAGTTATGCCCATGTAGGGCAAATAGGAACAAGTGCAAGTCTAGTTGAATACAACAATAGGTTCTGAGCAATATCTAAAGCAAGAGGACAGGATGAGGCTTGTGTGCAGTGGTGCAGCACAGTTCATCTTGGCTCCTGTCTCTGGCACACAGTAGGTGCCCTGGGATCTTTAAAATGCCAGTTCTGAGTAGATGGGAATACAAAGAGGGCCTGAGGGTAGAAACTTGGCATAATGATACAAGGTGTCCTACAAGTGGCAGTAAGCTTTTGTTCATCTAGGACATTTAGGGAGGGAAACTGGCCTCAGGAGAAAGCAAGGGAAGGATCAACATAGATCTGAAAGGATGCCCCGTCAGTTGCCACCAATCCCACAGTGGCCCTGACTTCTATCCGAGGGTGATCCTGAGCCCCTGCCTTGTGACAGGCTTAAGTCACAGGAAACTGAAGGGGATGTATCTTACCACAGAAATAGAAGCTCTGGCTTTTCTATTTCACCTTGACCTTTGGAGAAGCATTTAGTCCTGGACCCCCATTTTCTCCTGGATAAAATGAGACAGTTGGGGGACATCAGTTAAGTAACTGTTACTCCCACATTCTTTGTATCTGGCTTGGAGTGAAGCGAAGGAGCGGTGGCACCTACGAGCTTCTGGGAAGTGCCTCTTGGCATGCTTTCCCGGGCCCAGCATTCTCTGTGCCATCATGGGAGTCTGCATCTGTCCCAGTGGGGCCAGCCTCTCCCGGCAGCACTTCCAATAGGTTGGCCTAATAAGGCCAGAGTGGTTTGACAAGCAGTCGAGGCTGTCACCAAGGTGCACACTCCACTCCGTTCCTTTTGTCTTGAATGGAAGATGAGGCTTGTCGCTTCCTGAGGATTTTGTACTTGAGCCTTATGATTGACTGGGCTCAGTGGAGAGGTTTGAAGGACGTGAAGGAGGCCCTTAAGTTAACATTTGACAAGCACCTAGATTGTGCTCCACTCTGGCCTGTGTGCTAGGGATGGAGAAAAAAATGGGATGGGGCCAGCACATCATGTGTCCATGTGAGGGGAAGGAGAGCTGTAGAACGCTTACTTACCTGAGGGTGAGGCTCTCGACCACATACTTGTACTCACCAGGGTGCTCTAGTGCTTTGGTAAAAGGAGTGATCACAGAGGGCTTTGTGGTCTGGGAAGCTTTGAGAAGAGAAAGCACTTGAGCTTGTCCTTTGGGAAGTCAGATGAACCTTCCAAGCCAAACCCCAATAAAGCACTTAATTGTTAAACACTTAGTAAGCCTGTGATTACAGCATGCACAGAGAACCTGCCATAGTTAATGGCCTGTAGTAGGCCCTCCAGGCAGGCCCCCTCCCCATTTCTTTATTCTAAGCAGTGGAGGCTCTTTGAAGGCTTTTGAACATGGGGACTGCAGTGGTTAGTAACAAAGCCATTTTAAGGAAGAGAAAGTGGAGGCAGGGTGAGTTGACTGGAGAATGGCTGCCATACAGGCTACAGTGGTCATCGTGGCTGTTGGGGCAGCACAGGGATGAGGTGGGAGGGCCTGCTGGGCTCTGAAGCAATCCATGTGACTGACTGCACTGAAGAACTGGGACATGTGCTCTAAACTTGGGAAGCTGGAAGAGAAACAAACCACTCCACTTGGGAAAATGGCAGTGCCACTATTTACTGAGCACTTGACATCCAGGCATCGTGTTCATTGTCTCCACCATACAGAGAAGTGAACAGGCAATGTAACGTACCCAAGGTCCTAAGCTAATAGGAGCAGCTTACCCAGGCAGTCCTGCTCTAGGCCCTGCACAGGGAGGGGGGCTGCTCTGACAGCTCAGCGTCCCCTCATCGCCTGGAACAATTCCCCTCTGCCTCAGACCTGTTCACAAGATTCAGTGAGCAAATGAAAGTCCTATATTCAGCTGGTCCCACCTCCTTAAAAAGGCAGGGCCTCTTGTTATCCTTGCATGCCTTGGAGTGAGGTCTCATCCCCCGCCCCCAGCACTTTTATAAAGGTGCTCCTGTCTACTCTGTATCACTCTCCCAGTGGAGAATTCTGATTTTCAGCGATGTTTTAGCTCTCCCAGTAAAACTGGGCACCCAGATGAGTTTGGCTACCTTACTGTGAATTCATTTGTTTGAATCACTGTTAAATGTGGTTCATTTAGGAATACAGAAGATGAAGACCAAGTTTCTTTTTTTTTTTTTTCCCTGAGACAAGAGTCTTGCTCTGTTGCCCAGGCTGGAGCGCAGTGGCACGATCTTGGCTCACTGCAACCTGTATCCTCCCAGGCAATTCTCCTGCCTCAGCCTCCCGAGTAGCTGAGATTACAGGCATGCGCCACCATGCCGGGCTAATTTTTGTATTCTTAGTAGAGACCATGTTGGCCAGGCTGGTCTTGCACTCTTGACCTCATCATCTGCCTGCCTCGGCCTCCCAAAGTGCTGAGATTATAGGCATGAGCCACCGCACCCAGCAAGGCCAAGTTTCTTATAGAAAAGCTTCCCCCTTTGGGTGAAAGTTGGACTAGATGCCCTAGAAGTTCCGTTCCAAATCCAAGACTGTGATTCTCTACAGGGTTGGATTGCAGACCACCTGAGATCAAAGACCATGTCATAAACAGAGCCGAACTCCAAGTCCCCAGACACATTGTTGGTGAGTCAAGTCTCTTGATACTTGCCTCTTCCCTTTTTGCCCAGGTGAAAGAAAGGTCCAAAATGTCCCTGTGGCTGTGGCCTCTGCCAGCAGAAGCTGGTATTCTGTACTTAAGGGCATAGGAAAGGGATTCTGACTTGTTTCTTACATGCACTTAGATTTTTAAAACTTAGTTGTAGGGTTTGATGAGCTCCAAAATGCAGCAGCTTCGTGGAGGGGCTCTGGTTCATAGCTGGAAAGGCCTGGCCTTCTTCCATCATGGCCAAGAGCAGAGCAGTACCTTCCCAGTCCTTGGACACCAAATCCTACTGAGACAAGTAGGCTGCTGAAATTGGATCCACAGGAAGAAGAAACAGACAGGAAATGAGCCAGCTGCCTCATTGCAGCCATCTCAGCAGAAGAGGACTGAGCCTCTGCTGGGCCTGGAGCTTTCAACCCCTGTGGCTTCCTGCTCCCCTCACTGGCAAAAAGCCCCAGTATTCACTGGAATGGGGAGGTCCCCATGCTAAGCCTAGGCTCCCCTCTTCCCTGCTCTCACAGCTCTCTACTTAATAGCAGCAACTAATAATTATTTGCATTGTCTCAGTGAATCCCCAGAACAACCTTAGGAGGTTATCATGGCCATTCCACAGGCAAGAAGTAAGGCAACTGGACCTAGATTAGAGGATTTGCCTAAATTCACAACTAGCAAGCAGTGGACTCAGGACTCAAACCCAGACTATTAACCCCCATGCTGTACGGCAGCTCCTCATGTATCACAAGTGTTACTCATTAATTCAAGTGTCTCCCCAGCTAGAACATAGGGTCCCTGAGAGCAGGGGTTCCGCCTGTCACATTCACCACTGGATCTCCTGGCTCGTGGTGGGAGGTTAATGTGCTGGATTAAATAATGATGAGTGGGTGGGTGACTCCCACAGTCTACTTCGGGGCACTGGCTTTGTCCTCATCTTTTGCAGACCCCATGTGGAGTCAACCCTGTTTTCTAGAAGCAAATGATGGGTCTTCACCTTTGCAGATGGCTCTGAGGTGCACAATCCTTAATGGAATCCTCCTGGATCCGAACACACAAACTGGTGGCCTGCAGCCAATGTTGAACCATAGGCATGTTGCATTCAGCGCATGCTGTGTTTTAAATTGAATTAGCTGACAATTCCATGTGAAAATCTGATTTCAAGCTTATCTTGAAAAAAGCCGACAGATCTGGCAATCCTGGGCTCGCAGTCCCTCCCAGCTGCCGTCAGCAGACTCTGGGCAGTTGCTGCCTCCTCGAGGTAGGACTTGTGTTCTGCAGCTCTCCATCCCACTTGGGCCCACCCATTTCTGTCTTTTGCTGGATGGGCCCTGTGCCTGCTGGAGGCCCAGGGTTTGTAGTCCCTGACACAGAACAGCAACTCCATCACTCCAAGTCAGCCAAACTTTTTTTTAGATCAAAAGTCCAATCAGTACAAAAGGATGTATAATAGCCTGTAATCCCAGCACTTTGGGAGGCCAACGCGGGCGGATCATGAGGTCAGGAGATCGAGACCATCCTGGCTAACACGGTGAAACTTCGTCTCTACTAAGAATACAAAAACAAAATTAGCCGGGCATGGGGCGGGCGCCTGTAATCCCAGCTACTCGGGAGGCTGAGGCAGGAGAATGGTGTGAACCCGGGAGGCGGAGATTTCAGTGAGCATAGATCACGCCACCACACTCCAGCCTGGGCAACAGAGAGATACTGCATCTCAAAAAAAAAAAAAAAAAAAAAGATGTATAATAAAAGTGAATCTCCCTCCTTCCCAGGTCACCTAGCTGTCTCCCATGTCAGAGATGTGCTGCACGTCTAAGCCCAGTCACCAAACACTTGCTGGCACCTCTATGGGCCAGACACCAGCTGGGTATCAGGATCCCGTGGTACTTTTTCAAAATATGAGACTCAGGACCCTCATCAGACCTTTGGAGGCAGAATTTCTAAAATTGGAGCCAGCCTGTGGCTGGGTGTGTTGGCTCACACCTGTAATCCCAGCACTTTGGGAGGCCAAGGTGGGAGGATCACTTGAGCCCAGGAGTTGGAGACCAGCCTTATTAGGAGACATAGCAAGACTGTCTCTAAATAATTTAAAAGTAAATAAAAAAATAAAATTGGAGCCCCAGTGTCTAGAATTTTTTTTCAGACAGGGTCTCTGTCACCCAGGCCGGAGTGCAGTGGTGCAAACTCAGCTGACTGCAGCCTCAGCCTCCTTGGCTCAAGCAATCCTCCAACCTGTTTCCAGAGTAGCTTGGACTATAGGTGTGTGCCACCATGGCTGGCTAATATTTGTAATTTTTGTAGAGATGAGATTTCACCATGTTGCCCAGGCTGGTCTCCAACTCCTGAGCTCAAGCAATCCACCAGCGTCAACCTTCCAGACTGCTGGGATTACAGGCATGAGCCACCGTGTCTGGCCTAGATATATATATATTTTTTTTTAAGCCAGCAACGTTTCTGTTGCTCACCTAGGCAGAGACCTCTCTACTCAGGATGCAACATCTAAACACCATTGCCATCTCTCCAGTACCAGACAGCCTGGTGGAGATGAGCCTGCAGCTGCACTCGTCACAGCCCCTGCTCATAGTGTGCAGACCGTACCCTGCATAGGGGATCCCGCTGAGGAGATGTGGGGCCTGAAATCCAGTCATACACCACAACCAAGGCACATATTACATTCCCTCATCTTCCCAGGAGCAGGCACCACTTCCTAATTTACCATGTCACCTAATCAATACAAATACAGGGAGACCTGTGCTCTGCTGTGGGACACAGATAGGGGCTCCTCAGGATGTAGGCCCAGGGTGACTTCCTGTAGGAGATAATGCTTGGGCCAAGTTTGATTTAGGGAGTAGAAGCAAAGAAGGCGCCTCTCTATTTACCTCCCAAACCCAAGCTACCCCACCCCACGCCCTACCCCATGACTCCCTGTGGTTATCAAGGGCACCACCATTCTCCTGGCCACTGACAGGGACACTTTAATAACAGTACACATTGGCCAGGCACGGTGGCTCACACCTGTCATCCCAGCACTTTGGGAGGCCGAGGTGGGTGGATCACCTGAGGTCAGGAGTTTGAGACCAGCTTGGCCAACATGGTGAAACCCCATCTCAGCTAAAAATACAAAAATTAGCCAGGCGTGGTGGTGGGTGCCTGTAATCCCAGCTACTTGGGAGGCTGAGGCAGGAGAATTGCTTGAATCCGGGAGGCAGAGGTTGCAGTGAGCCAAGTTCACACCATTGCCCTCCAGCCTGGGCAACAAGAACGAGATTGTGTCTCAAAAAAAATAAATGAAAACCAGTGCACATCAAGAAGTCCCTAGGGGACAGCTGGGGCATAAGGAGGTGTCAGCCATACATCAGACCAGTGTACCTGCCCTGGGCTGCTTGGGGTTGACCAGCTTGGTGTCCAGAAATGCCTGCTGGAGGGAGTCACAGTGCAGGAACCTTGTGCTCTTGGAAGATCTCCTGAGAGGCTCTGCAAAGCCAGAGTCCCTCTTAGCAAGTCGGATCCGAGCTATCAAAGTGTGGCTCGGGGATTGCTGCCAGCACACAAATTTTTACTGGTCTGCAGCGAGATAAGTACAGAAATTGAAAGTAAGCATTTAGAAACTTTTATGACAATTTTACAAGGTCTTGTCGAATGCTATTAAAATGAAGCTGAGGCTAGAATTTCACCTTTTTCATTTTTTTCTATTTAAACAAATTATTGTAGTAAAATATAGATAACATAAATGTACCATTTTAGCCATTTTTGAGCATACAATTTAGAAGTGCTTTCACTATATTGTGTAACTACTAGTATTACATAGTATATATTTTTAAAATTTTACAAAAGCATAAGTTAGCAGCAGATTAAACTTTTTTTCTTAAATTGAGCTTGAGAAGCTCTGGTCTAAATGGTAACCCATGGGGAAGCCTTGACGGTTTGGAGGCTCCTAATTGAGTCCATTGCTTGGCTTTTTTCCCCAAATCACGGAGTGGAGTTAGGTCCCAGAGAATGGCGTGGGCTGAGGCCCAGGCTCCCTCCTGGGCTAGAAAACTGGGCAGACAGGCATCACCCGTGAAGGGAGGCCAGCCAGGCACTGCACAGCCTGGGGCAGTGCTGTCCTGTGTGCCTGGGCCAGGAAGGCTGGGTGAGAGACCCGGGGGCATTTGGTTTAGAGGCCCAGCAGGCCTTCCTTCTAACTCAGTGTAGGGAGGCGATTGTTTAGAATCACAAAAATCTCAGCTTTAGCTGGGAGAACCCTCAGCGGCTCAGCTGTGGTGGCATCTACCCTCCTTGTTTAAAGAAGGAATCTGAGGTAAGAGAGAAAGGACTGGTTTGAGGTTGCAACCAGTTAGTGATGTAGTGATGGTCTCAAATACAGGCCTTTTAGTTCCTAGGCAGAAGCAGGGCAGAGATTTTTTTTTTTTTTTTTTTTTTAAAGACAGAGTCTCTGTCTCCCAGGCTGGAATGCAGTGGCGCAAACCGGGCTCACTGCAGCCTCTGCCTCCTGGGGTTTAATCTATTCTCCTGCCTCAGCCTCCTGAGTAGCTGGGATTGCAGGCGCCCCACCACCATGCCCAGCTAATTTGTGGGCCCCGCCCTGAATGAATCCTTAAAACAATCTTGGGAAGTAAATACTATTCTTTTTTATTCCATTTTATAGATGAGGAAACTGAGATTCAGAGAGGGTTAGGTCACTTATCCACTGCTAATCAGAGGCAGAGCCAGCAGGCTGCTTGCTCTCTCAATGCCATTTTCCAGATGGCACGGTCCCATTCTGGCCTGAATTCAGGGGGCTCAATATGGCAGTGCCTGTGCTCACCTCTTTCCAGTTTTTTCCAAATGGTCTGTGACTCGGCCCTGGATATGCTCACCTAGCAGGATCTCCTGGGCTGCCGGGTCTGTCCCACAGACCCTGGCTGACTGACGATGAAATGAGTAGTCAGACACGTATGCAGTGTAACCGCAGCTGGATGACTGCCTGGCTCTAGTGGCCAGAGAGCAGCCCCCAGAAGCTGGAGCTGCTTGCTTTTACTCCATGCAGGCACAATGCCGAAAACCTGGAGCCCACACAACCTGTAGGTAATTAACATTTATTCTTCCGCTTTAGGGGAACTTCATGTGCAGATAATCAAAGGTCAGTTTCTGGTCAACATAAGTAAACAAGCCTGTTTAAGATAAATCCCCCCACACTCCCTTGTACCTACTCCTTGCCCTCTGCCTCAGAGTTATAGAACAGCTGCCTTCAGCTGTTCTCTCCTGGAGCTTTGCAGAGCCCTCTGATCTTTCAGAGGGCCTGCTTTTCCCTATAGTTTCTCCCACCACTCTGACTGGTCTCCTACACTGAGCAATCAGGGAAGAGGGTTGGGATGTTGGTTCCAGTTTCTGACATACCTCATGTGTTGCATTCCCTATCCCAAGCTCCTTCCTCTCCCTTCTCTTTAGACCTCCAAGAGCTAGAAGTTTCCCTAAGAGACCACCCAAAACAAACCTCTCCATCCATGTATTCATTGAATACATCCTGGGGGAGGAGACAGACTATAAAAGAGATTCGGATGAGTGCTGTCAGGATGAAAAGGGTAATATAACAGACAATGACCGTGGGCAGGGGCAGTGTGTTCCTGGCAAAGGGAACTGCTAGTGCCAAGGCCTGAGGGCAGGAACTAGCAGGTATGAGGAAAGCGCCTAAGTGAGGCCCTCTTGGCTGGATGAGGTGGGCAAGGGGGACCCCATGCAAGGAGGTGCTCAGGGTCCAGCTGTTTAGCCTGGGGCCAGGGTAAGGGTTTGGTTATAGTCTGCATGATGCAAAGCTTCAAAGGGCTTTAAGGTGGGAGTGATGTGATCAGATTACTTGTGTAACGAATTCTTCAGCCACCAGGAGGAGAATGGATGGTAAGGAGAGCCGGAGTGCACAAGGGAGAGAGATGAGAGTGGCTTGGACAGTGAGGTGGAGGGTCATGGTCAGATTCAGGATCCAGATCATGGTGAAGCTAACAGGAACTGTTGGACTGGATGTGGGCATGGAGTGAGGGCTGACTCTTGGACTTTTCACTTGGGGAGTTGAGTGAAGGGAGGTGCTATCTACTCAAATGAAGAAGCCTGGAGAAGGAGTAGGTGTGGGAGGATGGGTAGAGGGGAACAATGGTTTCATTTGGCCATGATGGCAGACCTTGCTGGCTGCTCTCCCAGGACTGAGTCTCTCCTCCCTTATAACAGAAATCTAAAAGTGTTTTATTTTGTTGCTGTTGTTGTTTTTGAAATGAAAGGTCTCACATATTTATTACTGAACCCAGCCAACCAACGCATTCATAACAGATTCAGAAAGGAAAAATATATTCCCAGTAAAACATGTCTAATTCTCCAGATAATGGTGATGTTTTCAGCTTGATACGGTAATGTGATTGTGACCTTCAGACAGCATAAATGTGTGTGCCATCTCACGTGCAATTCCTTATAGACCCAGCTTGGTTCTTCTCCGATGTCTCCTTTTGGAGTTGTACCTGATTTTATTGCCAGTTTTCATCCTAATCCACTGGGGAATGGAACGATTTTGCTTTTGTTTCTTGGCCAGGAATCGCTTAATCCTGAAAGTCTTGTGAGAAGACATGGCAAGAAGCGGAGTCAAGCACACACCATGATGGCAGAGAAAGGAAGAGAGGGGCCATTGTTATTGTTGTTAAGTACTCACTTGTCTGGCTCCTTCTTGTACCTTCTGCCCTTTTCCCATCCTCCTTTTTTCTGGAACAGAGATGTGATACCTAGAAGTACAGCAGCCATCTTGTGATCGTCAGGGTAAAAGTCACATAATGGCTGGGACAGGGAGATGGATAGATCCTGGGTCCTTGATAATATCATTGAGCTGACATACCAGTCTAGGCAAGTTGGTCATTTTACTTGTTTAAGCCACTGTTTTTGAGCCACCACCTCAGGCCCTTTGTGGCTTTTCATTGCTTGCTGCTGAATGAAGTCATAGCTGATGGAGTCATGTTGAGTTCAAGATTTTTGGAGGAGGGACGTGGGACTAGGGAAGGAGAAGGAAGTTACCCCTATACACTGAGCTAGCCAACCCAGAGTTCAGTCATTTATTCATTCATGAAATATTTATTGAGGATCTACTATGCACCAGGAACTATCCCAGGTGCTGAGAATTTAGCAGCAAATAAAGCAAAGATCCCCGCCCTTGAGGAGTTTGCATTCTGCTGTAATCAAGAAGCCAGCCTGACTTCTGGGCAATTTCATTTCATTTAATCCCATGGGTGGTGGGGTTTGAGGTATGAACAAGTGATGGTGGTCAGGCATGGCATGTCTATTCCCACAGCCCTCCTCACCCACTCGTGATGTTAGCAAATCAAAATGGTCAACATATTTCTCCAGTGTTTTCCAGGAGCCAGGCACTGTGCTGTGTTCTACCTCTGAGGGGTAGGTGTTCTGATTATCCCCATGTTCTAGGAAGGTTAAGAAAGCGGCTCTAGTCACACAGCTAACCAGCGGTTGTGCTAGATTTAAACCCAGGGCTTTCTGACTCCAGAAATGCACTGACCCCCTCCACCCCCGGGCAACCTCTTTAAAAAAAAAACACACAAAACAAAAAAAAACCAAGGGCCAGGCGTGGTGGCTCACACCTGTAATCCCAGCACTTTGGGAGGCTGAGGTGGGTGGATCACAAGGTCAAGAGATCAAGACCAGCCTGTCCAACATGGTGAAACGCCGTCTCTACTAAAAATACAAAAATTATCCGGGCATGGTGTCACGCACCTGTAGTCCCAGCTACTCGGGAGGCTGAGGCAGGAGAATTGCTTGAACCCGGGAGGCGGAGGTTGCAGTGAGCCGAGATTGCACCACTGCACTCCAGCCTGGCGACAGAGCGAGACTCCGTCTCAAAAAAACAGAACAAAAAAAACACATCTTTATTGTCTAGAAATCTATATTTTCAAAATTCCCCACAAAAGATGCTGCTCTCTTATTTCCCCCATTTTCTTCCTTTTCTTCCATACCTCTACCATAAAGGACATTTTTATACTATATTAAAACTTCACCCAGATGTCCAGACGGCTCTCCACCTATGTATTCCTCTTATTTGCAAGCTGCATGTTCATGTAGCCATCTAAGATGCCAGATAGCCCTTGTACTCCATTCCCCACTTCATTTCAGCAGCACCGGCTTTCCTGTTAACCCACTGAGGAAAGCTTTGGGATTGAGGGGTAGACTTACTGTAACTATGGGCAAATGCTGCAGGCTCCTGGACAACCTCTTGGCCCCTTTTGCTGTACCCCTTTTTGTCATTGTTTAACAAACCATTTCCTGATTTCCCCTTTCTCCTTGCTTTGGAAAGGGACAATGTATCTTGTTCATTCCTGTGGTCCAGACACCTGAGTGAAGGCCTGGCACCCTTCATTCCTCCATCCCACTTTTTAAGAAGCTTTCTCTATGCTGAGTGCTGGGAATATAGACAAGTCACAGAACAAGACACACAGCCCGGGAGGGAAACAGGTAATTAACAGGTGTCACAGTGTAATGGGTCTGGTAGGATAATCAGAGGGACCAACCTTCCTTGGTACAGGAAAGGGCATCCAAGTCAGACCAGGGTGGTGGGGACCAATCAAGGAGAGCTGCCTGGAGGAGTTGACACCTGAGCTGAGTCCCAGATGAGAAGCAGGAGTTGAGCAGGTAAATAAAAACAGTGGGGCCAGGCACGGTGGCTCACGTCTATAATCTCAGCACTTTGGAAGGCCGAGGCAGGTGGATCATGAGGTCAAGAGATCGAAACCATTCTGGCTAACATGGTGAAACCCCTCTCCTCAAAATACAAAACTATTAGCTGGGCATGGTGGTGCACGTCTGTAGTCCCGGCTACTCAGGAGGCTGAGGCAGGAGAATCTCTTGAACCTAGGAGACAGAGATTGCAGTGAGCTGAGATCGCACCACTGCATTCCAGCCTGGGCAACAGAGCGAGACTCCGTCCCTCACCAAAAAAAAAAAAAAAAAAAAAAAAAGCAGTGGGGGTGTTCCAGACAAAGGGATAAGCACATGGAGGGTAGAGAGAGGCGAGATGGCAGCACATGAGATGGAGGCACACTCATCTCCCACTAAGGAGTCCTGCCTGGGCATCCTAGAACCCTGGGGCCAGAAGGATCTTTAATCATCAACAAATCCAACGTCCTCCTTTTCCAAATGAGGCCCAGAGAGGGGAAGCCATTTTTCCAAGGTCACATAGAAAGCTAATGATGGAGAATAGACTCAAACTCACTGCACTGCCTGGGTTTTGGATTTTCTTTTTTTTTTTCTTTGATTCCCTCCCCCTGCCCTTCCCTCCCACGGTCCTCCAATTCATATTTCTCATGTGCCTACTTTGCACCAGCCCAGTACCCTGAGCTCCCTGCCCTAGAACCTTAGGCTTCCGGAGCCTGGGTCATCACCACCTCCTCCTATTAAACCTCCTCCCCACACCCTGTTCCTGCCTGACAGGTCATCACCACCTCCTCCTATCAAACCTCCTCCCCACACCCTGTTCCTGCCTGACCTTTCCTACACATTAAAAAATCCAGATGCCTATGTTGCTTCCCATACCAACAAGATCAGAATGTCTGGGGGCGGGGGCCAGGTGTCAGTATTTTTAAAGATCCCTGGATGATTCCATTTGTAGCAAAATTTGAGAACCACTGTTTTAGCCTTGATGAAGGGCCCCTCCACTTCCTGTCCCTTGGCCTCTGGGTTGCAGATGACCTGGTGATGTTTCTTTTTCTTCCAGATGGACTTCTGGACTCAGGGGTCTGGGCCCCAGCACAGGTCTCTGCGGAGCAATCTTGTCTCCGCTCTGTTCCTGCCCTTTGTCCAGCCCTGAGCCTCCAATCTGCATTGATTACCTGGTCTGACCTATCTCACCATCACTAGGTACTTAATAAATACTTGCTGTTGATGATGGCAATGACCTTGAGACTGATGAACGGTCTGGCCAAGAGGATCCTTGATGTGGAAGATAGAAAAAGCCTTTGGGGTCAGGCAGACTTGGATTCTAATACCAGCCAGTTGTGCTTGCTGTGTCTGAGCCTCAGTTTCTCATCTGTGAAGAGGAGGTAGCAGGAATGAAAATGCTTGCCTTGCGGTTTGTTGTAAGGACAGACACAGCCAATGTAAGAGAGATCAGCAGCTCACAGTTGCTCTGGGAGCAGACCGCTCTTGCGCTGATGGTAGGGAACTATTTTTGTGCATGGCAAGTGGGACCTTAGGAAGGAAGGCAACTGTGAGGCTTCTGAGAAGGACCCTACACAAGGGAGTTTCCTCCCAGGACACGTGAATGGAGAGGGTGGCAGAAGCCTATGGGCAAGGGTCACAGGGATCAGCTACAGAGTGCCACCACCCTTCCTGGGGAATGCAGGGCAAGGTCCCTGGTGGGAGTTTTCCTGGGAAGCCAGAGAAGCACCCCATGAAGACAGAATCAACATTTGGGTACCTTCAGTACCCAGAGGCAGCAATGCCAACTACAACCACGCTCTGCATAGATTCTCTGATCTCTTCCTCCTTCATGGCACCAGCCCTGGGGAACCAGCATGGTGGGGAAATAATGAAGCTGGAATACAACCACTTATAGGCTTCACAACCTCCTCCTGTAGACACCAAATGGATTTTAGGATCACATTTTATTTCTCACCTGAGCAAGAAAAGCTACAGGAGCATCTCAAGCAGGGGGCAGGAGTCTCCAGAGGAGTTCAAGGGGCTCTGGCAAGAAAAATCAAGGGTCTGCATTCAATAACTGGCTCCCCTGGCAATTGTATTACGAAGCCCATGTGTGCTGGGTGCCGGTGAAATTGCTGTCAAATGCCTGTGTGGCCTTGGCAAGGCCCTTTATTTCTCTGGGTCTCCGTTTCTCTAGCTGTGAAATGACTGTTCTAAAAGAGCCCTGCTGGACTTTGGCAGTCTGTAAGAAGACCTGAGTTCTCCTCTCAGTTCCAAGCAGGAAAATTGAACGTATCCTGAGCCCAGAGCCTGCAACAAACTCTGGGCAGCCTCAGGAAGTCAGGCAGTGAAGTCCAAAAAATGATCTCTTCTGTATAGGGAGGAAATACAAATTTCAAAATTTGTAGTTTGAAAATGTCAGTTGCTATGTTAATTTTTATGTTACTATTTTTTCCATTTCCTGGTAATGACATGCTATGTTATCTTTATTTATTTATTTATTTGTTAGAGATAGGGTCTCACTTTGTCACCCAGGCTGCAGTGTAGTGGCACTACTATAAGCTCACCACTGTCTGAAATTCCTGGGCTCAAGTGAACCTCCCACCTCAGCCTCAGCAGCTGGGACTAAAGGCACATAATACCATGCCCAGCTAATATTTAAATGTTTTTTTTTTTTTTTTTTGAGACGGAGTCTCGCTGTGTCTCCCAGGCTGGAGTGCAGTGGCGTGATCTCGGCTCACTGCAAGCTCCGCCTCCCGGGTTCCCGCCATTCTCCCGCCTCAGCCTCCCAAGTAGCTGAGACTACAGGCGCCCGCCACCACGCCCGGCTAGTTTTTTGTATTTTTAGTAGAGACGGGGTTTCACCATGTTAGCCAGGATAGTCTCGATCTCCTGACCTCGTGATCCACCCGCCTTGGCCTCCCAAAGTGCTGGGATTACAGGCTTGAGCCACCGAATATTTAAATGTTTTGTAGAGACTGTGTCTCACCTTGTTGCCCTGGCTGTTCTCCAACTCCTGGCTTAAGCAATCCTTTGACCTCAGCCTCCCATGTTCTTTTTTAAACAGCTTCTTTAGAGGACAACTTACATACCATAAAGTTCACCTCTTTTAAAAATGTACATTGCACCAGGCACGGTGGCTCACGCCTGTAATCCCAGCACTTTGGGAGGCCGAGGAGGGCTAATCATGAGGTCAGGAGATCGAGACCATCTTGGCTAACGTGGTGAAACTCCGTCTCTACTAAAAATACAAAAAATTAGCTGGTGTGGTGGCACGCGCCTGTAGTCCCAGCTACTTGGGAGGCTGAAGCTGGAGAATGGCATGAACCCAGGAGGCAGAGCCTGCAGTGAGCCGAGATTGCGCCACTGCACTCCAGCCTGGGCGACAGAGCGAGACTCTGTCTCAAAACAAAACAAAATAAAAAGAAACAACAAAAAAAGTATACATTGCAATGACTTTTAGCAAATTTACAGGGTTTTGCAACCATTACCTCAATCTAATTTAATTTATTTATTTATCTATTTATTTATTTATTTATTGAGATGGAGTTTCACTCTTGTTGCCCAGGCTGGAGTGCAATGGCATGATCTCGGCTCCCTGCAACCTCTGCCTCCCGGGTTCAAGTGATTCTCCCACTTCAGCCTCCGAAGTAGCGGGGATTACAGGCGCCTGCCACCATGCCCAGCTAAAATTTTTTTGTATTTTTAGTAGAGATGGGGTTTCGCCATGTTGACCAGTCTCGTCTCGAACTCTTGACCTCAGTTGGTCCACTCGCCTCAGCCTCCCAAAGTGCTGGAATTACAGGTGTGAGCCACTGCGCCTGGCCCTATTATTATTTTTTTTTTCTTAGAGACAGAGTATGGCTTTGTCACCCAGGCTGGAGCACAGTAGTGCAATCATAGCTCACTGCAGCCTTGAACTCCCGGGCTCAAGCAGTCCTCCTGCCTCAAGTCCTCCACCTCAGGCGTGCACTACCATGCCCAGCTAATTAAGGTGACATTTAAATAGACCTGAGGGAAGTGAGGAGCTGCTGCTGTTTGGAGTTGTGTGACCTGAGCCAGGCACAGGGCCCTGCACTTAGGAGGGCCCCATGCTGGATGTCAGCTCTACTGTCCCTATCTTGAAGTGCTTAATTTTTATTTATTTTATTTTATTTTATTTTATTTTATTTTTGACAGAGTTTCGCTCTTGTTGCCCAGGCTGGAATGCAATGGCACGATCTTGACTCATGGCAACCTCCACCTCCTGAGTTCAAGTGATTCTCCTGCCTCAGCCTCCTGAGTAGCTGGGATTACAGGCATGCACCACCATGCCCGGCTATTTTTGTATTTTTATTAGAAATGGGGTTTCTCCATGTTGATCAGGCTGATCTTGAACTCCTGACCTCAGGTGATCCGCCTGTCTCGGCCTCCCAAAGTGCTGGGATTACAGGCGTGAGCCGCCGTGCCCGGCCTGAAGTTCTTAATTTTTGTGTGCATTTTCACTGTGTACAGGGTATGTGGCCAGTCCTGCTGAGGCCAAATGAGTTCCAGGCAGAAGGAACACCAAGTGCAAAGCTCCCAGAGTGGGCAGGTGTTGACATCTGGAGTAGGAAAGGAGTCCACAGTTGGCTTCTCCTCTTTTTCTGCCCTTTGCCCTTTCATCTCCTCCCCAGCTGCCCACTGTGGTTCTGGCACCTCCAGGGCTGATGCAGGAGGGAGAGGGAAGAGATTCCGGAGTCAAGAAGGGTCTGACTCCTGGGTACTATCTTGAGCAAGCGTTGATGCTCTCTGGGTTTGGCAGGGGTTTAAAGCTGATGCTCGGCCCGGTGCAGTGGCTCAAGCCTGTAATTCCAGCAATTTGGGAGGCTGAGGTGGGTGGATCACCTGAGGTCAGGAGTTCGAGACCAACCTGACCAAGATGGTGAAACCCCATCTCTACTATAAGTACAAAAAATTAACCGGATGTGGTGGTGCGCAGCTGTAATCCCAGCTACTTGGGAGGCTGAGGTGGGAGAATAGCCAAAATTGCACCACTGCACTCCAGCCTGGGCAACAAAGTGAGACTGTGTTTCAAACAAACAAAAAGCTGATGCTCCTTCTTGTTTGGGGGGTGGGAGAAGCACTTTCATGGAAGTTCTGGTCTGGCTCCCACCACAAAGCCTGGGACAGAGACTTATGTGGCAGAGTTTGTATGGGAGGTGATCCCAGGATGTCGAGTGAAACAGGAAGGAGGTTGCTGCTTTAGGTAATGGAGTCCAGATTCCAGGAAACCCAATGGGCAGACAGAACGAGTTCTCTTCTTTTGGACCAGAATCCGGGGTTTCCTCAACTGCTCCCACATCCCACTGGGTGTCAGCTGCGTGCGCCTCTAGTCTACATCTAAGCTAGTGGGCTGAGCAGCCCTCCCAACTTCAGAGGGAGCCCCGAGGCAGAAAGCAGAGGAATGCCAGGTGGGCAAGTGGGGTGGGGCTGGTGTCAGCATGTGTGGCACAGTCCCCATTGCAGAGGCTGACCTGAGCTAGACTGAGAAGCTGTGACCTGGCACACTTATGCCTGCGGCCCTGGGGGTGGTCGCTGCAGGGTCTCCCGGCTGCACCCTTGTGGAAGGTGGATAGGTCTCCACCAGCCAGGTGCTCATGATGACCCTCAATCCCAGGATATCCCAGACGCCTCCAGCTTCTTCGTGCTGAGGCCTCACGCCACCAGAGGAGATCTTCCTGGGATCTGGATCCGAGACCGCCCCAGGCGGACTCTCTCTCCTGTGGCCACCTGTGTGTGCGGTGCCCTCTGGCCGCAGCCCGCTACTGTACCGCCTCAGGGGGCTTCAGGCAGTCCTTTCTCTTTGGCTTCTCAGGCAAGAGTCAGACACCAGGTCACAGGGTCCCAGGGCACACCCGGCACCTCTCTGACTGGTCTCCTGGAAGCCCTGTCCCTGGGCTTGAAGTGAGAGGGAAACCACCCCCTCCCACCCAACTTTCTACCCCTGCTTTCCTAATGTCATCTGCCACCACCAGGTCCCCTGTGCACCAGCCCCAGAGCATGACAAGGCCCCATTCCCTAAGCTTACCCCTCCCCTCCCACCACTGTGCCCTGGACATGCTGTTCCCTTTGCCTGGAAAGTCCTTTCCCCTCCTCAAGACTTGGTGAACTCCTCCTCATTCTGTGAGACTCATCCTAGGAGGCCATAAAGCAGTGAATCTGTTTTGGAAATCTGTCCTGCTCCGCCGTGCTCCCACTGCACCGTGTTCACACTGCCCTGTGCTCCTACTATGCTGTGCTCCCATTGCCCTGTGCTCCCACTTCATTGTGCTCCCACTGCCCTGTATTCCCATTGCCCTGTGCTCCTGCTGCCCTGTGCTCCCGTTGCTGGGTGTTCCCGCTGCACTGTGCTCCTGATGTCCTGTACTCCTGCTGTGGAGTAAAGAATTGAAATAGAGTAATACTTAGCATTTCTTGAGCAGTTACTATACGCCAGTCATTGTAAGCCCTTTCCTTCTATGATTCCATTCGCTCCTCATGCCAACTCTATGAGGTAGATATCATGACCCTGCTTTTGAGTTGAGGAGACTAGCGTCGGGCGAGGTTACAAAACTTACCAAGATCACAAAAACCTGGTACATGGTAGAGTTCAAGTGTGAACCCAGGCAGAATACACCCATGTGCTTCACTGCTTTGCTGCCTCTAGTGAATGGTGGCCTTGTTTTGGGGGAAAAGAAAAGAAGGTGTTGGGGACAGCTCAGGCCCCACACATTTATTGTTTCTCTTGCTTTAGGTCCACTGAAACCCTTACTGATGCTCTCCCAGCTCAGAGCCTGACTCCTTTTGGTCTCTGAGCTGATGGTCTCCCAGCTCAGAGCCTCTTGAGTCCTTTCAGCTACTGGACTTAGGTCTGCCCAGGAATCCAGGCTCGCTGGAGAGTTTGATCTACTTGGGGCTGAGCCTGGTAGCTGGAAGGGCAGCCAGATGATGCACAGGCTACCCACAAGGCTCCCTTTCAGGGTGCAGAGCTCACAGGGTTATAGGGGTCCAGGCTTCTGGAGCCATGTATCATCAGGCCTTACCTAGATGGCCAGAATGCTGTCAGACTGCCCAGACTGGGCTGGGGAGGGCAGGGCAGGGAGGCACCTGGACTGGGGAAAGAAGTTGAGCAGAGCAGGACAGAGAAAGAAGTGCCCCTGCCCGCAGCTTCCCTGCTTGATATCAGCACTGTGGAGCAGATAAGAGCAGGCTTGGATCCAGGTCCACCACTAGCTAACTGGGTGGCCTTGGGCAAGTAGCATTCTCCCAGGCCTGTTTCCTCATCCACAGATGAACATATCGGCAGAACAGCCTCATGGACCTACAGCACATAAAAGGGGCTTTGCATCCGGCCATAACTGTCCACTGTCTTTACTTCTACTATTTTATCCTTCAGCTCTCAAATAGCCACAGCCTAGTTTCATGCAAAGTGAATTCTCTCCCACAAGCACACCTCCAGATCCACGTCCCAGAACCTGAATACCTCTGGAGCTGTGTGACCTGGGACACGAAATTTCTCCTCTCTGGGCCTCAGTTTTTCTATCATAAAATAGGGATTGTAGGGGCAGAAAGGGTAATCTCTTTCCTCTCTATCATAAGGGTCATGGCTAACACGCCTGTAACAAAGACAAGTTAACAAGAAAGAAGCATGACAAATTTATTTGATTATAGTTGTATGTGGCACAGAGGCTTCAGAACGAGGACCCAAAGACATGGGGGAAACTGTCCATTTTTATGCTTAGGTTTAATGGAGTATGGACAGCTATGAAGAAATATGACTGGACAAAAAGGGCATGTTCTAATGTTAATAAGAGACAGAGTAAGGAAGCCCAGCAAGACCTGTCTGTCCAGATTCTTCCTGGCCTTTCTGTGCAGCATTCCTCCCTCCTGGGTATGGGGCAGGACCCTTCTGGAATAAGGGTCTTAATTCCCCTCCCTCCCTCCCTCCCTCCCTCTCTCCCTCCCTTCCTTCCTTCCTTCCTGATGGAGTCTAGCTCTGTTGCTCAGGCTGGAGTGCAGTGGTATAATCTCGGCTCACAGCAACTTCCACCTCCTGGGTTCAAGCAATTCTCCTGCCTTAGCTTCCTGAGTAGCTGGGATTACAGGCACCTGCCACCATGCCCAGCTAATGTTTGTATTTTTAGTAGAGACGGGGTTTCATCATGTTGGCCAGGCTGGTCTCGAACTCCTAACCTTGTGATTCACCCACCTCAGCCTCCCAAAGTGCTGGGATTACAAGTGTGAGCCACCATCCCCAGCCAAGGGTCTTAATTTCTTCATGGCCACCTGTTACACAAAAAGACTGGGGCGGGGTAGGGGTGGGAGGCAGAAAAGTTAGAGCAATATATATAGTATATATTTTAGTAGAGTATATTTAGTAGAGTAAATTTAGTATATTTATAATATATTAATAATACATCTCTACTAAAAATATATATATTATATATATTATATATATTAGAGATGGAGTCTCACTGTCACCAGGCTGGAGTGCAGTGTTGCGATCTAGGCTCACTGCAACCTCCACCTCCTGGGTTCAAGCGATTCTCCTGCCTCAGCCTCCTGAGTAGCTGGGACTACAGGTGTGTGCCACCATACCCAGCTAATTTTTGTATTTTTAGTAGAGACGGGGTTTTACCATGTTGGCCAGGATGATCTCAATCTCTTGACCTCGTGGTTCGTTCGCCTTGGCCTCCCAAAGTGCTGGGATTACAGGTATGAGCCACTGTGCCCGGCCTGGAGCAGTATTTTTAGGTGTAATGCCTGGCTTTGGGGAAAAAGCGTTTTAGTTTCTATGACCTGCACTGGGGAAGAGATATTCTAGTTTCTATGGCTTAGGGGTCAGAGACAGGAGGGCAGGACAGAGACTACTTTTTTATTTTTATTTTTTTGAGACGGAGTCTCGCTCTGTCCCCCAGGCTGGAGTGCGGTGGCGCGACCTCAGCTCACTGCAAGCTCTGCCTCCTGGGTTTACGCCATTCTCCTGCCTCAGCCTCCCGAGTAGGTGGGACTACAGGCGCCCGCCACCGCGCCCGGCTAACTTTTTGTATTTTTAGTAGAAACGGGGTTTCACCGTAGTCTCGATCTCCTGACCTCGTGATCTGCCCGCCTCAGCCTCCCAAAGTGCTGGGATTACAAGCGTGAGCCACCGCGCCCGGCCGACAGAGACTACTTTTGAGTTTGCTTTTTTCTTTTTTTTTTTTTTTGGAGACAGAGTCTCACTTTCTTGCCCAAGCTGGAGTGCAGTGGTGCTATCTCAGCTCACTGCAAACTCTGCCTCCCAGGTTCAAGCGATTCTCCTGTCTCAGCCTCCTGAGTAGCTGGGATTACAGGTGTGTGCCACCACGCCCAGCTAATTTTTGTATTTTTAGTAGAAATGGGGTTTCACCATGTTGGCCAGGCTGGTCTCAAACACCTGGCCTCAAGTGATCCACCCACCTCAGCCTACCGAAGTGCTGGGATTACAGGAGTTTGCTTTTTCTTTTCTTCTTTTTCCTTTTTTTTTTTTTGTTTCTTTCCTTCCATCCGTCCATCAAGTGCAGTAGTGAGAAGGGGTGAAGAGTCGAACAAGGAGTTTGGTCTGTAACTGACTAAACAATCAAACTGAGATAATTCACTACTTTTGGACCAGACTGAGGCTGCTTCTTAGGCCCTCACTTTGGGGACTTTGGTGTATTATTTTCTGAGCCCCTACAGGATCATCACACTCACCTCAAAGGAATGCATGAGGGTTAAATGAGATAACAGAAAAATCTCTTGTCACCTCTCTGAGCCTCAGCTTCCCAATTTGTAAAATGGGTTAATTATCGTATGTACTTTATAGAGCTGTCTGGATCAAAGGAGGTAGTCACTGTAACCATTTAGTGCACCGATTGGCACATGGCAAGAGATTAACAAACTGTAGCTTTCGAAAGGAGCCCAGCATGGAGCAGGTGTTCCAAAAATGAAGGCTGAGTCCAAGTCACCTTCCAAGTTTTTAATTTTTATTCACGATAACAGAATATATTCTATTATGCAGAATATCTTCTCCATAATGTCCTTAATTGTTTTCGTTGTCTGTTCTCTATCAGCTCTAAATGAAGATGTTCTACGCTATTCTTCCTATTCATGCATGTAACAGATTTAACTAATTCTTATGGGCTTGTCTGAACCTGTTGAAGGAGAGACCGGTTTCATGCTATTAAGATTACATAACTAGCCTCCCTCCCTCCCACCTCCCTCCCTTCCTTTCCTTCTTTCCTTTCCCTTTCCCTTTCCTTTCCTTTCCACGGGGTCTCACTGTCAACCAGGCTGGAGTGCAGTGCTACAATCATGTCTCTCTGTAACCTAGAACTCCTGGGCTCAACCAATTCTCCCACCTTGGCCTTCCAAAGTGCTGGGATTACAGGCATGGGCCACCTTGCCTGGCCTGACTATATTAATTTCAAATATAATAGAGAAATATATCTTCCTCTAGGACTTTGCAGTGGACAAAGACCCTTCATGCCCATTGCTTTATTTAATTCTTCTAACAGTGCTGGCAGATTGGTGGTATTATTTCTGTTTTACAGTTTATTACAGTTAATAAACCTGTGGCCCAGAGAGAACAAGAAGACTGTCCCAAGGTTCCATGGTGAGTTACGGGAGCTCGAGGACTGGGATCTTGGCATCGTGTTTAGGCACAACCGCCTCTCCCAGCGGTCTCAGAACTCCCTAAGGGCAGAGCGGCGTCTTCTCCTAGACTGTCTCCTCTTGGCCTCCCATCCGGCAGACTGTGTGCTCCCAAGAGCCGTGAGAGTGGGGGTCTCCCCATTCTGCCTGTTCCAGGTCTTTGCATACTAGAGGAACGGGCAATCTGTGGCATTGTTGATCCAGTATTTACGGGGGGCCTGCTATGTGGAGGGATTCCTCACCCTTCAGGTGCTCCTAGAGCTGGGAAGGTGTAACACCAGAGGATAGAGAGTGGGTGTTTGAATACAGGTCCAGGCTGGGTGCACTCGGCTGGACAGAGCTGGGGAAGCTGCCCGAGGGGCGGGTTTCGGGTGGGAACTTTAAGAAGCCAGGGGTGCCCAAGGAGGGGTTGGAGCTGCCCCAGCAGAGAAATGAAGGTGCGAACGCTGGGGCGTATCTCGAGCAGAGTGGCCTCGGGAGCGGTGGAGCGGGGTGCGCTGAGTGAGCGTGGGGGCTCTAGCTGGGAAACTCAGCCACTCTCCTGCGGCCGCCCTCCCCAACTCAGCCACTCTCCTGCGGCCGCCCTCCCCAACCCTCCCAGGGTCAGCCGGGCGCAGAAGCCGGAAGCTGCGCTTCCCGTCGTCCCGAAGTGCGAGAAGCGCGGACGCAGCCCCGCGCCGAGGAGCCCCGGGAGTCCACTCCTGGGCCTCAGTCTCCCCATCTATGTGACGCCACAAGAAGTCCTGAGACGCCGCCTCGACGCGGCCGACCCCTCTCCCGCGCGTGCAACACGTGGGCCTGGGGGGGCAGAGCTGCTTGTGCGCAGCGGGCTGAGTGCGGGACGCTCGGCATAGCCCGGGCCCGGGGAGGCGGCTGCAGCCGGAGCGCCCGAGGCCGCCCGCCCTCCCCCGGCTTGGGGCGGAGCCGCTGCCCGGCCGCCCCTTTATCTGCCGGCTCCGCCGACCCGGCCACCGCGGCCTTCCCAGCTCGGCTCCGGCTCAGGTACGGGGCTGCCAAGACGGGGAGGCCTGGCTGGCCGCAGACGAGGGGGCTCCCCACGGGGCGCGGCGGGGTTGCGGGGCTGGACGTGGGAAGGGCAGGGCTTCTCGGGGCAGGGGAGGACGCGGAGCCGGAGGGGAGCACCCGGGCTAAATGAGAGGACGCCCGCCCGGGGAAGCAGCCAGCGGAGGGCGCAGGAGGGAGGAGCTCACTGGATGGGGGTGTCTTGGGAAGGGTGGGAGGAACAGAAGGAGCACGACTGAGGAGGATGCGGATGGGGGGCCTGAGAGCCTGTTTGCCTAGTGAGCAGGGAAGGGGAGGGCTGCTTGGGTAGAGTGAAGGATGGAGGGCAGGGAGTGGGCAGTGGCGTCTGGTCCGGGCAAGGCCGCTGCCTTCCTGAAGGAGGACAGTCAGGGAGCTCACTGCTTTCTGGAGGGGGAATCTAGGTGAGACCGGGACAGGAAGGGGTGTGGGTGCCCAGAACCGGCTGATGTGAAGGATTCCCACTTAGGGATCCAGAAACAGTGGGAATAGCACTGCTGGGGGCCAAGAGGGGCACTTGCTCCATGGTCCCAAGCAGCCTAGACACCTTGGGGGATGAGGGAGCCTCCCCGGTGTCAGGAGAGCCTGGGGTTCCCCACACACAGTGTGGGAAGGGAAAAACCCACAGCACTTGCCTCAAGGCTGCAGGCTTTGAAGATCCCCGGAAATTTCCCTGTGGCAGCCCCTGGAGGAAGCCTGTGGGGCTAGGCCAAGGTAAGGCCTCCGAGTCTGAAGAGTTTGATGGATTCTGAGTCTGGCTGCTCCTGGGTGGACAGCCCAGGACCCCAAGTCTGAGCTCCTATCGGAGAGAGGGACCCAGCCTCTGGTCATGAGGCCTGTGGTACCTCTGGGTCCTCTTGTTGAGAGACTGCCCCTCTCCTGCCTTAGTTTCTCTGCCCAGAGGGTTCCTTGCTGGTCAGCAGTGAAGCTCAGGTCCTTTTTCTGTGCCCCATGCTGAGTGACTGTAGTTAGCTCACCCAACCTCTCTGGGCCTGAGAGATTCCCCCTCCTCAGAGCAGTTGTGAGTCTCAGCTCCACAGAATAATTTCTTTAAGAATTGTTTTTTCTGGCCGGGCGCGGTGGCTCAAGCCTGTAATCCCAGCACTTTGGGAGGCCGAGATGGGCGGATCACGAGGTCAGGAGATCGAGACCATCCTGGCTAACACGGTGAAACCCCGTCTCTACTAAGAAATACAAAAAATAGCCGGGCGAGGTGGCAGCGCCTGTAGTCCCAGCTACTCGGGAGGCTGAGGCCGGAGAATGGCGTGAACCCGGGAGGCGGAGCTTGCAGTGAGCTGAGATCCGGCCACTGCACTCCAGCCTGGGCTACAGAGGGAGACTCCGTCTCAAAAAAAAAAAAAAAAAAAAAAGAATTGTTTTTTCAGGCCAGCTGTGGGAGCTCACACTTGTAATCCCAGTGCTTTGGGAGGCTGAGGTGAGAGGATGGCTTAAGCCACGAGTTCAAGGTTGCAGTGAGCCAAGATGGTGCCACCGTACTCCAGCCTGGGGGACAGAGCATAGACCCTGTTCAAAAAAAAAAAAGAAAAAGGCCGGGCGCGGTGGCTCACACCTGTAATCCCAGCACTTTGGGAGGCCGAGACAGGCAGATCACCTGAAGTCGCGAGTTTGAGACCAGCCTGACCAACATGGAGAAACCCCGTCTCTACTAAAAGTTCAAAATTAGCTGGGCGTGGTGGGGCATGCCTGTAATCCCAGCTACTCAGGAGGCTGAGGCAGGAGAATTGCTTGAACCTGGGAGGCAGAGGTTGCAGTGAGCCAAGATCATGCTATTGTACTTCAGCCTGGGCAACAAGAGCGAAACTTTGTCTCAAAAAAAAAAAAAAAAAAAAAAGCAATGAATGAGGCTGGGTACAGTGGCTCATGATTGTAAGCCCAGCACTTTGAGAGGCCAAGGCAGGAGGATTGCTCAAGCCCAGGAATTCAAGACCAGCCTGGGCAACATAGTGAGACCTTGTCTCTACACGTAATAAAAAAATTAGCCAGGCATGGTATTGTGTGCCTGTGGTTAGGGCTACTCAGGAGGCTGAGGTGGGAGGATCGCTTGAGCCTGGGCAGTTGAGGCTGCAGTGATCGCTGCACTGCACTTCAGCCTGGTGACAGAGTGAGACCCTATCTCAAGAAAAGAAAGAATTACTTATTTCATTCTGATCACATTTTCCAGTACAAATACATGGAAGCCCCAAGTGCTAAAGTTCCAAAAAGAAACCAGTTTCTGTTCAGTTTTGGAAGACATGTAGGGACTTTTTCTTTAAACACTTTGGACCAAGTTGGGGAGTTAGCTTGCATTGAGGGAGGTGACCCAGTTGCTAAGAGACTGGGAGGCCAGCCAGGGATGAAAACTTTCTGTATAATCTGTGGTGACCACTGGGTGCCTGGGAGTTGCCTGTGCTGGACAAAGGGCAAGAGCACTGGTTTTGGAGTCAGATAGATGTGCTGTGCCCTCCCGCCTCCGGAGCTGGGCCTCCAGGTTGGCTGTGGATCCAGAGAGTTGTGAGGGAGAGGTAAAATGTGTGTGAAAGTTCTTTGTCAACAGCCAGCCACTATATATTATGAATGGTAGCACCTAATCTCATTTATGATATTTCAGGTGCCATATTGGGTCATCCTCACTAAAGACCCTTCAAGAGGATTTTCTTCTGACAGCCCCAGTGTTAACATTGGTCTGGCCTTATTATTTGTATCTAATGGGGTTAGACTTTGCCTTCCATGCTGAGAAAAAGTTATCTTTAAGAGAATGTGCTGGAACAATCAGGGCCCAGAGAGGCAACAATGAATATTTTGCATGCCAAGAAGGAAACTAAAGAGGAAGTGGAATTGTAACCAAGTAATGCTTATAATAGGTGTTATTTAGCTGAGCTATAAGCTCAAGGAGGACAGGGTATTAATATATTGAGATGTTGGCTGGGCACTGTTGCTCACGCCTACAATCCCAACACTTTGGGAGGCTGAGGTGGGAGGATGACTTGAGACCAAGAGTTCAAGACCAGCCTGGGCAACGTAGCAAGACCTTGTCTCTGCACATAATTTTGAAAAATAGGCATGGTAGCATGCACCTGTGATCCCAACTACTCAAGAGGCTGAAGAAGGATCACCGGAGCTTGGGAGGTCAAGGCTGCAGTGAGCTGTGTTCGTACCACTACGCTCCAGCCTGGGCGACAGAGCATGACCCTGTCTCAAAAAAAAAAAAAAAAAAAAAAAAATCCTGTGGTGTTAGCATTGGTATGAATTCCCTGGGCTGTTAGTTCTATGAGGGCAGTGGTTTAAGTGGCTCTGTCACTGAGGAAGCTCCAGTGCCTGGCACAGAGGAGGCCTAAAGTAAATATTCTTGGACTGTCCCAGGGCCTAAGGGCCCTTGGAAGTCACTGGTGAATATACTCTTTCCTTTGACATTTGGAAAAACAGGGCCACGAGGGGAAGGGACTTGTCCAAGGTCACACAGGGATTGAGTGGCTGAGTCAGGATGAGAACCCCACAGAAATGGCAGAGCCAGCACTGTGCCAGAGCCAACACCTGGCATCCATGGCTTTGTTTTGCTTCCACAGGAGCCCAAGAGGCAGCTATTTTAATCCTCTGATTCCAGAGAGGAAACAAGCTCAGAGAGGTTGAGGGACTCTTGCAGAATCACACAGCAGGTGAATTCCAGACCCGAAATTTCATCCTCACATAAAAATGAGGCTTCTGGCTTCTCTTGAAACAGCCTGCTGGAGATTAGTGGAGGATGTCCACCCCCCAGGGCAGCAGCCTTCTCCAGTTCTCCAGGCTCACCACCTGGCTGGCTTCCCTCCAGGCTGGATCTTCCTAGGCCCCATGGGCATTTGTGTGGGTGAGCCCGTCGGGGCAGGGAGCCTGTCTGCTTCATTTTCTGTGTGCCCCAACACATAGAATGCCTGGGTCGCATTGAGGCTGGCATATAGTAAGCACTGAGTGAAATCTGTGAGATGGGGGTAACCCAGGGCTCTCCCTCTCCATAAGCCCATTTTCCAGCACATCCCTGCAGCCTGGTCTGTTTTGCCCCAGGGGTGTTATGGGAACCTTTGACAGTGTGTATCCTTGGAGAGCAGGCTGGGGCTGGCAAGCCTTGGTTAAGGAGGGAGGTGAGCAGGGTTGACCCTGAGTTGAGGAATATGAATTGGGAGGGGTGGGGAAGTGGAGGGGAGGGGAAGGGAGGAAGGAGCGGCTCAGGCTGACAGAGGCATTCCCACTGGAGCCCTGGAGATCGCACTTCTGAGGTTTAGCCAACCCAGAAGCCTCCCAAACCTTCTGTAAGACATGTCCAGGCCAGACCGCATGCCATTTGGATCACCTGCTAATTCGGTTCACCCTCTTGTGCCCTCCTGCTCTCCAGGGCTGAGCTGCTGGAGTTGAGGCCCCTTCCCCTGGGGCTGTCACTTCTTAGCTACGTCTCTTGGGCCTGTGGGTAAGCACCAATTTTCAGGGCTGTGTGAATTCAGAACAGTTACTCTGAATGGTCTTTGCTAAGAGCAGTTTAATGATTAAGTAAGGTCAGTGTCCTTGGAAGTCCAAACTCTAGCCAAATTTCCCTGGTCTACACCCCCAGGGATAAGGTAAATGTTTAAGAACACAGTGAAATTCCTGAGGCCCCCAAATCCAATGGAACTAGCTGTTGAGGGCTAAAAGAAGAGAGTTTTTTAGAAAACTCCAAATCTCTCAGGCTGGGGATATTTCAAAGACTACTACTATTATTAATAATAATTGCAATAATTTGTTGAGTCCCTAAATGAAGCCAAAACTTTGTTCTATTAAATTTAATCTTTGCAGCAACCTATGAGGTAGATAATGTTGTCATTCCCATGAGAGAGCTAAGAATCAGAGAAAGTGAGTCACTTGTCTAAGGTCACACAGCTAGCATGTTATGGAAACAGGAGTCAAACCTGGTTTGTCTGAATCTGAAGTCCATCTCTGTGCGCTTTTATAGTGTCTTCTTTTTCCTTTATTCCTAACCTCCTTCCATTCTAGTTCCCACTGAGTAGTGGACCGGAGCCACCGAAGTTTGCCTGACACCATCAAGCAGGCCCTACCATCAACCAGGCCCTAGTCACCTGGCTTTGCCTTTGCCTTGCTGTGTGATCTCAGGTAAGTCAAACTTTTCAGCTGGCCCTCGGTTTCCCCATAAGTCTCATGCAGAGGTGAATGGTGAGCTGCTTGCTGCAGCGGAGGCCTGGCTAGGAAGACACACAGTTTAGCATGGATTTCCCCACTATGGGAGTGGTGAAGCGGGGGAGGAGAGGTGTGGGAGGTTGTCTTTAGCCCCACCCTCTGGTGACATCACACAAGATACCCCTAGTCCCTGGAAGCCCCGCCCCTAGTGCCCCTCATCTGTGGAAGTGCTCAGCATCTGGTGAATTTGCCCAGTCCCACAGTAGAGGTCACCAGCTGCCAGGCTCGAGAGAAACCCCCAGGTACCCAGTGCAATTTGCCAGACTTGGAGGGGCCTATGGAGGTGAGTTGGGCTGAGCTGCCTGAATAGACAGGGCCCAGCAGCCTGGTGGGCACATGACTCAGAGGCTGACCACTCAGAGGATGCCCTGATGGTGCCCTCTGGATACCCATCCTCATCCTGCTGGCTCAGGCTTGACCCCTGCCCCTGCTTTTTCCTTTCCCCTAGATCAGAGTCCCTTTCCATGGAGTCAGGAGGTGGAAACTAATTCTGAAAACAGAACTATTTAGATGGAGTGAGGCCTCTAGCTGAGGTCTAAAGAAAATAGGGTGGAGGCCGGGCGCGGTGGCTCACGCCTGTAATCCCAGCACTTTGGGAGGCCGAGGCGGGCGGATCACAAGGTCAGGAGATCGAGACCACGGTGAAACCCCGTCTCTACTAAAAATACAAAAAATTAGCCGGGCGCGGTTGTGGGCGCCTGTAGTCCCAGCTACTCGGGAGGCTGAGGCAGGAGAATGGCGTGAACCCGGGAGGCGGAGCTTGCAGTGAGCCGAGATCGCGCCACTGCACTCCAGCCTGGGCGACAGAGCGAGACTCCGTCTCAAAAAAAAAAAAAAAAAAGAAAATAGGGTGGAGGGGCCTCTGTCATCCTAGCATGTTGCCTCCAGGTTTTGTCCATAGGGCCCATTATGTCTGGGGGAGAGAGGTGTAAGGGAGCGCTGTCACTAAGCTAAGGAGGTGGCTGTGAGCCAGGGCCTCCCTGGAGAATATTGGGAGCAAGCGGGTAGCTAGCAACTTAGGGAGACTGAATTGCTAGAAGCCTAAGAAAGTAATTTATAAGAAAGGGCCTGGTTGCCTGCTTTAGACCAGCATTTTGCACAGTTGTTCTGTAGGATGCAGACAAGGGTGCCTGGAGCAGGGCAACAGCCGTGTCTGCAAGCATCTACAGACCAGTCCTGGCTCTCCCTCCTCCCTCCCCCATCCTCCTACCGTGGGTAAGGAGCTTTTTTTTGGCTTTTTTTTTTTTTTTTTTTTTGAGACGGAGTCTCGCTCTGTCACCCAGGCTGGAGTACAGTGGCCGGATCTCAGCTCACTGCAAGCTCCGCCTCCCGGGTTTACGCCATTCTCCTGCCTCAGCCTCCCGAGTAGCTGGGACTACAGGCGCCCGCCACCATGCCCGGCTAATTTTTTGTATTTTTAGTAGAGACGGGGTTTCACCGTGTTAGCCCGGATGGTCTTGATCTCCTGACCTCGTGATCCGCCCGTCTCGGCCTCCCAAAGTGCTGGGATTACAGGCTTGAGCCACCGCGCCCGGCCTTTTTTTTTTTTTGAGAGAGCCTCACTCTGTCGCCCAGGCTGGAGTGCAGTGGCATGATCTCGGCTCACTGCAATCTCAGCTCCCCAGGCTCAAGTGATTCTCCTGCCTCAGCCTCCTGAGTAGCTGGAATTACAAGCATGCACCACCATGCCCGGCTAATTTTTGTTGGCCAGGCTGGTCTCGAACTCCTGACCCCAGGTGATCCGCCCACCTCAGCCTCCTATTGTGCTGGGATCATAGGTGTGAGCCACTGTGCCCAGCTGGGAGCTTTTAACTTCTCTGAATTTCATTATTCACAACAACAAAATGGGCAGAATAGTACCTACCTCACAGGCAAGTTATGAGAGTTAATTGCAACAGGACTGTGAAGAGTGGGCATATAGTAAACACTTTCTACATTGCAACTGGCTTTTTTTTTTTTCTTGAGGTGGAGTCTCACTTTGTTGCCCAGGCTTGAGTGCAGTGCTGCAATCTTGGCTCACTGCAACCTCTGCCTCCCAGGTTCAAGCCATTCTCCTGCCTCAGCTTCCCAAGTAGCTGGGACTACAGCTGGCCGCCACCACGCCCAGCAAATTTTTGTATTTTTAGTAGAGACGGGGTTTCACCATGTTGGCCAGAATGGTCTCAATCTCTTGACCTCGTGATCCACCTGCCTCAGCCTCCCAAAGTGCTGGGATTACAGACATAAACCATCACTCCCAGCCTCAGCTGGCTTTATAATTATTACTAGGGAAGGAATCCATGGTCACATAAGCTTGGCAAATGTTGATTCAACAAAGCTAAGCTGACTTCTTCACTGCAGGACTTCTTGGAGCTTTTTTTTTTTTTTTTTTTTTTGAGACAAGAGTTGCTGGAGTGCAGTGGCATGATCTTGGCTCCCAGCAACCTCCGCCTCTGAGGCTCAAGGGATCTTCCTGCCTCAGCTTCCCAAGTATCTGGGACTACAGGTGCACACCACCACACCTGGCTAATTTTTCTATTTTTTCATAGAGACGGGGTTTTACCATGTTGCCCAAGCTGGTTTCGAACTCCTGATTGCAAGTGATCTGCCTGCCTTGGCCTCCCAAAGTGCTGGGATTACAGGCATGAGCCATCGTGTCCAGCCCTTCTAAGAGTCTTTAATGTGCTGTTATATCTTGGGAAGTTCCAAGAGTGGGATGTGGAGCACAGGACTGGACTTATCAGATCACAAGCACACAGGAGCTAGGTGTCCACAGGGCACAACCATCACCATCATTCGCTGGTCTTTGATGCAATAGTAGAATAGAAACCTTGCTGGGTGGGAGGACTCTGGGGAAGGCCTTCCAGTTTCTGGGTTCTGCTTTCCTAAGTGTAAAACAAGAGAGCTGCACAAGATGCTTTCAGAGGTCTTTTCTGGCCCTCCAAGGTTCTCAGTTGGGAAGACAAAGTTGTGGACAAGAGTAAGGGGCCAGATTGTTGAGGTTGAAGCCATCTCTTGGGGAGATGGAGAAATCCAGTACTGGCTCCCCAACCAGCAAGGCTGGCCAATGGGGGTCTTGTGCTCTGGATGGAAGTGGCCCCATTAATTAGTGCAGCAGTAATGTCTGCTTCCCAAATCTGCCCTGTGCCAGGCTTGCTGGGGAATGGAAGAGTCCTGCACATGCCTGTTGTCCTAAGCAGCAGCCCTTGTGCAGCAGTGTAACAACTCCTGCTTCCCCACTGGACTAGGAAAGGCTGGGGAGCAGGGCTGATGCCAGAATCCTAATGCAGGAGAAGCTTAGGAATGCAAATCAGGCTCCGGAGATGTGGGTTTGGGGGGTTGGGGTCGTCTTGATGCTGCCTTGCATATAGCAAGCACCCTGCATTTACTTGGACTGCGTGTGACTTATTTGATTGGTTTTGGGGGTGATCACAGTGCCTCTGGGGGTTTTGGGGGTGATCACAGTGCCTCTGGGGGCAGAGAACATGAATGCTTTATCCTGCCTGAATCTCTTTTCCTTGTCTGGTGACTGGTGCAAAGGTAGTCACAATAAATATCTGATGAACCTGAACACTGGGTCCAATAAGTAAGCTTGGAGGGAATTTATTTGGTGGGCAGGGAGAGAGTGTCTGGCAGATTTTTCAATAAATGTTTGAGTTAATGAGTGACACAGTGAATGACGGTAATTGAAGCCAGGTAAAACAGTATATAATTAGGAAATGATGAATAGCCCTTGCCACCTTGTGTTGCAAAGTGCAGTTTAGGGTAGTGGTTAAGAGCACATTGGCTCACACTTGTAATCCCAGCACTTTGGGAGGCCAGGTGGGAGGATCGCTTGAAGCCAGGAGTTTGAGACCAGCCTGGGCAACAAAGTGAGACCCTGACTCTACAATAAAGTAAAAATAAATTTAAAAAATCAGCTGGGCATGGGAACATGCGCCTGTGGCCCCAGCCACTTGGGAGGCTGATAGGAGGATTGCTTGAGTCCATGAGGTCAAGGCTGCAGTGAGCTGTGATTATACCACTGTGCTCCAACCTGGGGGACAGAGCAAGACATAATCTAAAAATAAAACAAGGCCGGGTGCTCTGACTCACACCTGTAATCCCAGCACTTTGGGAGGCCAAGGCGGGCGGATCACCTGAGGTCAGGAGTTTGAGACCAGCCTGGCCAATGTGGTGAAACCCCGTCTCTACTAAAAACACAAAAATTAGCTGGGTGTGGTGGCAGGCACCTATAATCCTAGTTGGGAGGCTGAGGCAGGAAAATTGCTTGAACCCAGGAGGTGGAGGCTGCAGTGAGCCGAGATTGCACTCCAGCCTGGCTGACAGAGCAAGACTCTGTCTCAAACAAACAAAAACAAACAAACAAAAAAAGAGACTTGAGTTCAGAGCATGCCTGTGCCATCTGCTACTTCCTGGCTAGGTGGCTGGGCAAGGCACTTAACTTCTCTGTACCTCAGTTTCCTTACATGGAAAATGGGAATAATGATAGTGTCTGCCTTGCAGCGTTGCTGGGAAGCTTCTAGCAGGTGCTGTGTGAGCATTTGCTGTGATTTGTTTTTGTTTCTATATCTTTTGCCAGATCATGACATTCATAAGGGCAGGGATCAAATCTTCCATTCTGTTCCTTGTCCCATCCAGCACAGGGTCTGAGGCAAAGAAGGGCTCAGTAAGTGTTTGCTAAATGAATGAATCAAGGTTAAACTGTGTAACCCATTATAGGTGAGGGGAAAGTGGGGTTGGGGGAGCAGTAAGTAGGCCCCAGAGGTGGCAGCTTGTACTGGCCTTAAAGGATTTCAGTGCAGGGAAAGGAAGGTGGCACAGGGTGTGACATTGGGGTTAGGTGGGGAATAAGGGTAGTAGGAGCAGGTCATGTGGGCCTTGAATGCCAGGGTAAGGGGTTATATTGGATTTATTTGGAACTAGCAACCATGGGCAGTTGGGGGAGGGTCTGGAGAGGGGATTTTGAGAGTAGGGGTATGGTTCATCAGTTGTTAACTGGGTACTTTCAGGAAAAAAGTGGTCTTTTGAGTTGGGCCTGGAAGGATATGAAGTATTATCAGAATGGTGTCATGTTGTTCTTTTTTTTTTTTTTTTTTTTTTTGAGATGGAGTTTCCCTCTTGTTTCCCAGGCTGGAGTGCGATGGTGTGATCTCAGCTCACTGCAACCTCCGCCTCCCAGGTTCAAGTAATTCTCCTGCCTTAGCCTCCCAAATAGCTGGGCTTACAGGCATGTGCCACCACACCCGGCTAGTTTTGTATTTTTAGTAGAGACGGGATTTCTCCATGTTGGTTAGGCTGGTCTCGACCTCCTGACCTCAGGTGATCCTCCCGCTTCAGCCTCCCGAAGTGCTGGGATTACAGATGTGAGCCACCGCGCCTGGCCATGTTGTTCTTTCATTCAGCAGCACTGAGTGCCAGCGACTTGCTAAGCACCAGGGATTCACAAAATAATGAGACAAACTGCCTCCCCTTGATGAGCTCACATGAACAATCATGAGAAGTGTGATAATGGTCAAAGGATGGTCTGATGATAAGCACTCAAGTGGAGGGGTCATCGTAGGAGGTTCAGGAGGCCAGGGAAAGCAACCTAGAAGAAATGGGGGTTTTTTTGTTTTTTTAAGAGACAGGATCTCACTTAAGAGCAAACTTGATCAAGCTTGAGTGTAGTAGTGTGATCATAGCTCACTGTATGTCGAATTCCTGGGCTCAGGGATCTTCCTGCCCCAGCCTCCCCAGTAGCTGGGACTATAGGCACATGCCATCACGCCTGGCTAACTTTTTTTGTAGGGATAGGATCTCACTATGTTGCCCAGGCTGGTGTTGAACTCCTGGCCTCAGGAATCCTCCTGCTTTGGCCTCTCGAAGCACTTGGATTACAGGAGTGAGGCCTCATGCCTAGCCAAGAAATAGGTTTTTGAGGAATGAATAGGGGTTTGCCTGGTAGGCGAGATGAGGAAAATGTCTCAGGCGGAGGGAGCGACTTGTATAAAGCTACAGACATGTGAAAGCGCAGTCCAGGGGTTGGTGGCACTGTGACTGGATTTGATGTGCACTGTGGTTACACAACAAGACTGGAGAAGGTAGCAGGGACCAGGTCATGCAGGGTAGTGGAGGGTCAGTAGGGGACCCTGGCCACTCTCGAGGAGCTAGATAGGTAGAGGCAGTGGGTCTGTTAGCAAGGTCATTACTGCCACCAGATGAACACTAATGGTGGCGCGAACACAGGGGCTGAGAGAGCCTGACCCCTGTCATGTGTTTCACATGGCCAGATCTGTTCTTTAGGAGAGAAAACAGCTGGTGCTGCTGTGTAGAGCCTGGACCGGAAAGGAAATTAACGAGGCAGGGAGCCTTATTAATACATTCCTTAGACATTTATTGAGCACCTACTATGTGTCAGGCACTGTTCTAGGTACCTGGGATCCTTGCTCTCATGAGGTCAGAAATGAGGAATTCCATAGGACGAGTCTTCTATTCTTAAACCCAGTGTAAGGATAAGGCCACTGGGAAGGAGGGAGTAGGATTTGGGCATCAGAGCCCCCCAGCTGCTGCTCATGGGGGTCAGGACACCAGGCCCCTGACTTTGCTCTGGTCTCTCTCCCAGCTCCCTGCCAAGGCCCACAGCCATGGCCATGGCCCAGAAGCTCAGCCACCTCCTGCCAAGTCTGCGGCAGGTCATCCAGGAGCCTCAGCTATCTCTGCAGCCAGAGCCTGTCTTCACGGTGGACCGAGCTGAGGTGCCACCGCTCTTCTGGAAGCCGTACATCTATGCGGGCTACCGGCCGCTGCATCAGACCTGGCGCTTCTACTTCCGCACACTGTTCCAGCAGCACAACGAGGCCGTGAATGTCTGGACCCACCTGCTGGCGGCCCTGGTGCTGCTGCTGCGACTGGCCCTCTTTGTGGAGACTGTGGACTTCTGGGGAGACCCACACGCCCTGCCCCTCTTCATCATTGTCCTTGCCTCTTTCACCTATCTCTCCTTCAGTGCCTTGGCTCATCTCCTGCAGGCCAAGTCCGAGTTCTGGCATTACAGCTTCTTCTTCCTGGACTACGTGGGGGTGGCCGTGTACCAGTTTGGCAGTGCCTTGGCACACTTCTACTATGCTATCGAGCCCTCCTGGCATGCCCGGGTGCAGGCCGTTTTTCTGCCCATGGCTGCCTTTCTCGCCTGGCTTTCCTGCACTGGCTCCTGCTATAACAAATACATCCAGAAACCAGGCCTGCTGGGCCGCACATGCCAGGAAGTGCCCTCCGCCCTGGCCTATGCACTGGACATCAGTCCTGTGGTGCATCGTATCTTCGTGTCCTCCGACCCTGCCATAGATGACCCAGCTCTTCTCTACCACAAGTGCCAGGTGGTCTTCTTTCTGCTGGCTGCTGCCTTCTTCTCTACCTTCATGCCTGAGCGCTGGTTCCCTGGCAGCTGCCATGTCTTCGGGCAGGGCCACCAACTTTTCCACATCTTCTTGGTGCTGTGCACGCTGGCTCAGCTGGAGGCTGTGGCACTGGACTATGAGGCCCGACGGCCCATCTATGAGCCTCTGCACACGCACTGGCCTCACAACTTTTCCGGTCTCTTCCTGCTCACGGTGGGCAGCAGCGTCCTCACCGCGTTCCTCCTGAGCCAGCTGGTACAGCGCAGACTTGATCAGAAGACCAAGTGAAGGGGGCTGGCATCTAGTAGGGAGGGAGGTATTGTGGGGGGACAGGGGTCTGGGCTTGGCTCCAGGTGGGAACAAGTCCTGGTAAAATTGTTTGTGTCTGGCCCACAGTGACTCTTTGTGCACCACTCAACTCAAGGGCGTCACTGGCCAATTCTTGGATTTACGGATTGGCTGGGAGTTGCTGGGGTCCACTTCTGGGCCTGCCCCAGCTCCTTGTCCAGGGAGAGGGAAAGAGTTAAAGATGTGGGCCACTCCAGCTTGCCCCTCCACTGCCACTCACTGGGGTGAGGCTGGGGATCAGCTTGGTGAGGATTGGGGCTTCTAGATTGTCTAGGCAGGAGGTGAAACTTAGGCCAGAGTCAGATTTGAGCTGAGCCAGGATAGGCCTTGGCAACCCACTTCTACTCAGATTTCATTGCTGGATGCGGAAGGGGCAGGCCCAAAATATATGCAGGATCTTACTGTCCCTTGAAGCCCAGCCACAAGTGTTGGTGCTGCAGAGAGACCCCAAAGGTAGTAGATTGTGCCAGAGAGAAATGGGTCCCATCCAGTGCTTCATACCCCTTCAGTCACCATCCCAGACAGTGAGTCCCAGATCTTCTAGTTCTGGCTTCTGTGTCCCACACAGCCTGTTCCCAGCTTCTTTCCTGGTTCCCTTGTTAAGGATTCATTTATCTATTCAGTGTTGAATGGATAAATGGCCTGGGCCTCTGCTCAGAGGCAGGTCACCGCTGGGCCCTGAGGATCAATGCAAGATGATAAAGACTTTTTTTTTTGAGAAGGAGTTTTGCTGTTGTTGGCTAGGCTGGAGTGCAATGGTGCAATATTGGCTCACTGCAACCTCTGCCTCCTGGGTTCAAGTGATTTTCCTGCCTCAGCCTCCCGAGTAGCTGGAATTACAGGCATGTACCACCATGCCTGGCTAATTTTCTGTATTTTTAGTAGAGATGGGGTTTCTCCATGTTGGTCAGGCTGGTCTCGAACTCCTGACATCAGGTGATCCGCCCGCCTTGGCCTCCCAAAGTGCTGGGATTACAGGCGTGAGCCACCGTGCCTGGCCGACAAAGGCTTTGATACCAGAATGAACTGTCAAGGGAAGTGCTGAGGAGGGATTAACCTGTGCTGCCTGGGACCCTCGGGGTCTTGGGTTGGGGAGTGTGAATAGATAGGAGTTTGCAGATGGAGAATAGGAAGGGCATTCCAGGCAGAGGGAAACTTGTGCAGAGACCCAGAGGTGCGGAAGGAAAAGTGGGGCTGGGGCTGGGGTGGTCTGGATTATGGCCTGGATGCAATAAAGTGACTGTGACAGTAGCCGCCTCTTTGTTTTTTGTCTCCTGTTCAGGGAGGGGCCCCTGCTCGCATTACTGGAGGTGGTTTTCGGAGGAAGTTGGGGCCCCTGGGAGTGGACATAGGGTGGAGGGAGCAGTTCTTGTTTTATCTTTGCTGGGGGATGGGGTTGGAGCCTTATATACCATATCTATATATACAAAATTTGTTTGGTAAGGGAGTAGGGGGCAGTTTTATTACTAAAGTTTTAGAAGTAGTTAAAATGTGTTTAAAATATATATATTCCCACTTTATAATCTGACAAAGACTTTTGTTTGTTCTTCAATTAAGGAAGGTTTTTTTGTTTTTACTGAAGGGGGCAGAGGCGTGCACACTCCACCATGCATATTGAGCCCCCTCGCATGCGCACCAAAGGAGTATGTTATGTTAACTTTTATAATATTGCTTTTTCCATAGTGCACAGCAATATATATACAATGAAGGAAAATTGGGAAGATAAGAAAACCCAAATTAATTAGAAATTTCACTTCACTGCTAAAATATCGTGGGGGACCTTACGAAATACAAACACACGTAAAATATGTGTATATCAATATTTTGATATAGGCCAGGTGCAGTGGCTCACGCCTGTAATCCCAGCACTTTGGGAGGCTGAGGCAGGCAGATCAGCTGAGGGCAGGAGTTTGAGACCAGTCTGGCCAATATGGCGAAAATCCATCTCTACTAAAAACACAAAAATTAGCCAGGCGTGGTGGCGGACACCTATAGTCCCAGCTACTTGGAAGGCTGAGGTGGGAGGATCACGTGACCCCAGGAGGTTGAGGTTGCAGTGAGCCAAGACTGTGCCTGGGGGACAAAGCGAGATAGCTCTGTCCACAGTGAAGACAGGCTCTGGCTGCAGAGATGGGTGAGGCTCCTGGCTGACCTGCTACAGACTGGGCAAGAGGTGGCTGAGCTTCTGATCCTCCCCCCGACAAAAAAAAATTTAAAAATTTTTGACCGGGCACGGTGGCTCACGCCTGTAATCCCAGCACTTTGGGAGGCCAAGGCGGGCGGATCACGAGGTCAGGAGTTCGAGACCAGCCCAGCCAATATGGTGGAACCCCATCTCTACTAAAAATACAAAAATTAGCTGGGTGTGGTGGCGTGTGCCTGTACTTCCAGTTACTAGGGAGGCTGAGGCGGAAGAATCGCTTGAACCCAGGAGGCGGGGCTGCAGTGAGCTGAGATCGTGCCACTGCACTCCAGCCTGGGCGACAGAGAGACTCTGTCTCAAAAAAAATTTTTTTTATATATATACAATATGTAAAAATTACATATAATATACATATATTCCATCTATGTAGATTGTGGTTAGGGACAGAAGGATGGGTGGGGTGCCAGAATTTTTGCATTTCCAAGGGGTTTTCTGAATTCACAAAGTGCTTTCACAAACTTCATTTGATCCTCTTTTAAAATCCAAGGCACAGTAAACAGTGAAAGCAGGACTGAAAGCTAGTTTTGGACCCCAAATTTTAACCTTTTCAAAATCCTCTTCCATGTGGCTTCGTAGTTACGCTTACATTAAAAAAAAAAAAAAAATTACCAAAGTTGTTCGCACACTCGAGTGTCTAGTAACCACTTAGGGCGAGGACCCCTGGTCTGGAGTCTACGGGCCTGATCTCGTATCAGCCGCTTCCTTCTTGGGGTGATCGCGAAGATTCAGCGATGACACGAACAAATTCCTAAGCCCGGGGTAGTTATTGTATTTACTGTAAGAAGTTTTCAATGCAGCAAAAAGAAAATGTACGTTTCTGAGGCTGTGGAGAACCGTTCACACAGCAGTTTCCGAAATCCGCTCTTGAATGAACAGATCAGAAAGAAAACGCACTCCTCGGCGCAGGGAAAGGCGCCGCAAGCACTCAAGGACGGGCGGCGAAGGTTAGTGAGTGGGCGGGGCACAGCAAAGGGAGCGGGCCTTGCCGGGGGCGGGGGCCTTGCCGGGGGCGGGGGCCTTGCCGGGGGCGGGGGCCTTGCCGGGGGCGGGGGCCTTGCCGGGGGCGGGGGCCTTGCCGGGGGCGGGGGCCTTGCGGGGGCGGAGCTGACGCTCGGGGCAGTCGCGACGTAGCCCCGCCCCCAGCGTTGGCGCGAGATCCGAACGTCGGCGGCAGTGGCGTTTGCTGAGGTGTCTGGAGCGTGAGTCGGCGTCCTGCCGGCTTGGTCTCCTCAGCGACCATGAGGCGGACAGGCCCCGAGGAGGAGGCCTGCGGCGTGTGGCTGGACGCGGCGGCGCTGAAGAGGCGGAAAGTGCAGGTGGGACGCTGGGGGATGAGAGGGGGTTGGGGACAAGGTAGGGCCTGGAGGCGTAAGACGGGAGGAGTAAGACGGGAGGAGTTTGGGGGACACCCGGAGGTGCTGGAAGCGAAGTCGGGGACAGAGGGAACAGCATTGGGGATTCACAGGCAAGAGGGATTGGGGTCTGAAGAAGGTTGAAAAATGGGGCTTGGAGAGGGTGGGAGGGACGGAAGAAAGGAGCGTGCTGTTGAGGGGTATGGAGGAGCGGTGCGCAGGGACGGGCGGCGAGGGTTCAGGTGTGGGAGAGGCGGAGGGAAAGTTCGCCCGGAGCAGTTTAACTGAGCAGGCTCCCAAGGAGGCCGGAGTCCCCGCGAGACGTCCTAGTAGATGCTGGAGCATTGGGAGATGCATGCGAATGCAAATTTGGGAAATTCTCACCCCAGGGTCTGTTTCCACCCAATTTGCCAAGTTTTAGGCCTTCTACCTGCCAAGAACCGGTAACTCTGAGGGGAAGAGTAGAAGCTATGGGAAGGGGAGCTGGCCTTCTATCTACTGAGCAGTCACTGGGTGCCGGATACTGCGTTCGATGCTGAATATGCGTTATATGTGTCGTCATTCTTACTGGAAATGAGGAAACAGGTTCAGGAACTAACCTAGGCCCGCCTAACTAGAAGGAGCTGGAAATCACACTCAGGTCTGTCACCTAGGCAAGATGCTCTTCAGTTTCTATAAAGAAACAAAAGTGTGAGATAATAATCGTTCATGTTTATTGAGCATCTTATGCTGGTGCTAAGTATTTTAGGTATGTTATCTTGTTTGGTACAGTTATATATGGTAGATAGTGTAATGATACCCATTTTACATACGGAAACAGGCTCAAAACAGACACTAGGGGCAAGATTCTTGCTCTCAAGTTGCTCACAGTCTTACAGGGAAAAAAAGAGGTGTATAAATAATAACAACAATACCTGACCTTTATTGAGTGCTTTCTATGTATCAGGCACTTTGCCGGGACTCATCAATGGCAGGTACTCACCAAAATTCAATAAAGTAGATTTTGTCATTATCCTGGTTTTATAGATGAAAAATTTGATCGTTTTATTATTATTATTTATTATTATTATTATTATTTTTAGACGGAGTCTCGCTCTGTTGCCCAGGCGGATCGCAATGGCGCGATCTCGGCTGCCTGCAAGCTCCGCCTCCCGGGTTCACGCCATTCTGCTGCCTCAGCCTCCCGAGTAGCTGGGACTGCAGGCGCCCGCCCCCATGCCCGGCTAATTTTTTGTATTTTTAGTAGAGATGGGGTTTCACCGTGTTAGCCAGGATGCTCTCGCTCTCTTGACCTCAAATGATTCGCCCATCTCGGCCTCCCAAAGTGCTGAGATTACAGGTGTGAGCCATCGTGCCTGGCCGTTCGTTTTATTTTTTAAAAAATTATCAAAATGTGTCCGGGTGCGGTGGTTCACACCTGTAATCCCAGTGCTTTGGGAGGCCGAGGCGGGCAGATCACCTGAGGTCAGGAGCTGGAGACCGACCTGGCCAACATGGCGAAACCCCATCTCTAGTAAAAAAAAAATACAAAAATTTGCCGGGCGTGGTGGCAGGCGCCTGTAATCCCAGCTACTCGGGAGACTGAGACAGGAGAATTGCTGGAACCCGAGAGGTGGAGGTTGCAGTGAGCCGAGATCGTGCCAAGGCACTCCAACCTGGGTGACAGAGCAAGACTCCGTCTCAAAAAAAAAAAAAGATCAAAATGTACAGTAGCTATTTATTACTCCTTGAATTAGGAATATGCCGTTTGTACCCTTAGAATACATTCTTGAATGATATGGGATGGGTGAGAAACTTGTATACTACTTTGATTTGTTGATTTTGGAGACAGGATCTCTGTCACTCAGGCTGGAATGTGGTGGTATAATCACGACTAACTACAGCCTCAGTCCTGTCCCCGGGCTCCAGGTGATCCTCCTGCCTCAGCCACCCAAATAGCTAGGACTACAGGCATAGTACCACAAAGCCCAGCTCATTTTTTGTGTTTTTTGTTTGTAGAGATGGGGTTTCGCTGTGTTGCCTAGACTGGTCTTGAACTCCTGAGCTCAAGTGATCTGCCCATTGTGGCTTCTCAAAGTGCTGGGATTACAGGTGTGAGCCACTGCACCCAGCCACCAGTTTAATTTAGAAAGAAGACAAAAATAGAATTAGGAAGAGTTCAGGAGAGAGAGAAAGGGAATATTCCACAGGGAATAGGAGAGCCAATATTTGTCTCTCTGTCTATAATTCTGTTTTGTTTTTTGAAAAGGAGTCTCGCTCTTGTTGCCCAGGCTGGAGTGCAATGGTGCGATCTTGGCTCACTGCAACCTCCACCTCCCAGGTTTAAGCAATTCCCCTGCCTCAACCTTCCGAGTAGCTGGGATTACAGGCATGCACCACCTGGCCCTGGTAATTTTGTATTTTTAGTAGAGATGGGGTTTCTCCATGTTGGTCAGGTTAGTCTTGAACTCCCAACCTCAGGTGATTGTACTCCCAACCTGCCTTAGTGTCCTGGGATTACAGGTGTGAGCCACCATGCCCGGCCTAATTCTGTTTTTTTGTTTGGAGTCTTGCTGTGTCACCCACGCTGGAGTGTAGTGGCGTGATCTCGGGTCACTGCAGCCTCTGCCTCAGCCTCCCGAGTAGCTGGGATAACAGGCATGTGCCACCACACCTGGCTAATTTTTGTATTTTAAGTAGAGACAGGGTTTCACCATGTTGACCAGCTGTTCTCGAACTCCTGGCCTCAAGTTATCCGCCTGCCTCAGCCACCCAAAGTGCTGGGATTACAGGCATGAGCCACCGTGCTTGGTCTGTTTATAATTCTTATACCCCCAAATCCTACCTTTTTCCCTGGCAGTGTTATGGTGAAAACATTTGTCTTGTTGATGTAGTGCATGGCAGGTATGGAATCCTCCAACATCTCTAGGCCCTTACCTTACTCTGATTTCTGGAGGCCTGGACCTTATGACCATACTCACTAACACCATTTCTCCTTCTTGTTACTTGATTCCCAAAGATACTCATTAAAATCTTTGGTTCCTGACTATTATCTATTACTCTGACTTCCAACCCAGAGAAGAGTACTAAAGATTCCCTTTTACAAGGTGCCTCTTCCTAGAGTGGCTATCAGATAGGCATACAGTCCTTTGAGATTTAATGTCAGGGATGGATGGGCAGTAGCTAGTGGCGGTGTTTTTGAAAACATGCCTCTTCCCACTTGATCTCTACACAGAATTGTTTGCTATTTATGAGAGAATAAGTAGTTTGTAGTCTGGCCAGTAGACAATAGTGGTCTATGTTTGGAGTGAGTTTGCTTCTCTCCTAATTTGAACTACCCATTTGGCCTTGTTACTTAGGCCTTGTATGTATACTAGTCATTTTGTTTTTATATTATGAAAGTAATATATGTTTGTTTAAAAAATAATAAATAGGGCTGTGGCTCGTTCCTGTAATCTCAGTACTTTGGGAAGCTGAGGCTGGAGGATCACTTGAGGCCAGGAATTTGGGACCAGCCTGGGCAACATAATGAAACCCCAACTCCACAAAAAATAAAAAAAGTTTATCATGGGTGTAGGAGTGTGGCAGTTTTAATATATGTCCACAAATTCTTCAGTACTTTTCCTTCTAAAAGATAGAACTTAATTCCCCTTTCCTTGAGCACAGACAGTATTTAGTGACTCCGATGACTAGAATGTGGTAGGTTATAGTGTTAGAATTCTGAGTCTAAGCCTGGCCAACATGGTGAAACCCCATCTCTGCTAAAAATAAAAAAATTAGCCAGGCTTGGTGACGGGTGCCTATAATCCCAGCTACTCAGGAGGCTGAGGCAGGAGAATTGCTTGAAGCCGGAAGATGGAGGTTTCAGTGAGCCAAGGTTGCACCACTGCACTCCAGACAGGGTGATAGAGCAAGACCCCATCTAAAAAAAAAAAATTCTGAATCTAGGTCATAAATGACATTGCAGCTTTAGCTTCATTGTCTCTTTGGGAGAAGCCAGCTGTCATGTTGTGAGGACACTCAAGCAGCTCTGTGGAGAGGTTCATGCAGTGAGGAGCTGAGGCCTTTTGTCAACAGTTGTGTGAGTGAGGGAGTCATCTTGAAACTGGATACTGCACCTCTGGTTGATATTTTGAATGCAACCTCACTAGACTGTGAGACAGACCCATCCATCTAGGCTTAACCCAAATTCTTCATGCACAGAAGTTGTGAGATAATAAATGCCTGGCTGGATTTCAGAATTGCCATTGACTGGTGACCCACTTGTACCTCTTATTTCCCCCTTTTTGAACAGAATGTCTGTAACAGTTATGCTTGTTCCAAATTTTATGTTAGATGTATGAGGGAAGATAATTTGTCTTTAGTTCACAGGCCTGCAGATCTAAAGGAACTGTACTTAAACTACACTTTTGGACTTCACATTTACCTGTTTTAGATGCTAGTATCTTTGATATTAAGCTAATGCTGTAAAGAGATGAGATTTTTGTAGAGTTTTGGGAGGGAGTATATTTTGCATATGGGAAGAATGTAAGTAATTTGGGGCCAGAAGGTGGACTGTGATGGTTTTAAAATATGTCCACACTCTTCCCTTCAAGAGGTGGAGCTTCATTCTCCTGCCTTTATGTTTGGATTGGACTTGGTAACTTGCTATATATTGATTTATTTATTATTATTTTTTGAGATGGAGTCTCACTGTATTGCCCAGACTGGAGTGCAGTGGCGTGATCTCGGCTCACTGCAACCTCTACCTCCCAGGTTCAAGCAGTTCTCCTGCCTCACCTTACGAGTAACTGGGATTATAGGCGTGCATCACTACGCCTGGCTAATTTTTGTATTTTTAGTAGAGGCGGGGTTTCACCATGTTGGTGAGGCTGGTCTCAAACTCCTGACCTCAGGTGATCCACCGGCCTTGGCCTCCCAGAGGGATTACAGGTGTGAGCCACTGCGCCCGGCTGTAACTTGCCTCTAATGAACAGAATATTGCGGGAACTGATGGTGTGTGATTTTTTCAGATTGGGTCATAAATGGCATTATGACCTCTTTTGATTGCTCACTCTGGGAAAAGCTAGCTTCCATGTTGCTACATGAAGCCTGCTCACAGCCATGTTAGTGAGCCATCTTGGAAGTGGATCCTTCAGCCCCAGTTAAGGCTTCAGATGATTGTAGCCTGAGCCAACATCATGAATGCAACGTCATGAGAGACCCTGAGCCATAACCACCAAGCTAACCACCATGAGAAACTGTGTGAGATTAATGTTTATTTTTTTGTTTTGTTTTTGTTTTTGTTTGTTTGTTTGTTTTGAGATGGAGTCTCGCTCTGTCACCCAGGCTGGAGTGCAGTGGCCGGATCTCAGCTCACTGCAAGCTCCGCCTCCCGGGTTCACACCATTCTGCTGCCTCAGCCTCCCGAGTAGCTGGGACTACAGGCGTCCGCCACCTCGTCCGGCTAGTTTTTGTATTTTTTAGTAGAGACGGGGTTTCACCATGTTAGCCAGGATGGTCTCGATCTCCTGACCTCATGATCCGCCCGTCTCGGCCTCCCAAAGTGCTGGGATTACAGGCTTGAGCCACCGCGCCCGGCCTTTGTTTGTTTTTTGAGACAGAGCCTTGCTCTGTCACCCAGGCTGGGGTGCAATGGCACGATCTCAGCTCACTGCAACCTTCGACTCATGGGTTCAAACGATTCTCCTGCCTCAGCCTCCTGAGTAGCTGGGATTACAGGCGCCCACCACCACACCTGGCTAATTTTGGTATTTTTAGTAGAGACGAGGTTTCACCATGTTGGTCAGGCTGTTCTCAAACTCCTCCTGACCTCAGGTGATCCGCCTGCCTCAGCCACCCAAAGTTGATGGGATTACAGGCATGAGGCACCACGCTGGCCGAATGTTTATTGTTTTAAGCTTCTAAGTTTTGTGGTAATTTATTACACAGCAATACAACACTAATACAGCTAATTTTTTTTTTTTTTTTTTTTTTTTTTTTTGAGACGGAGTCTCGCTCTGTCGCCCAGGCTGGAGTGCAGTGGCCGGATCTCAGCTCACTGCAAGCTCCACCTCCCGGGTTTACGCCATTCTCCTGCCTCAGCCTCCCGAATAGCTGGGACTACAGGCGTCCGCCACCTCGCCCGTCTAGTTTTTTTTTTGTATTTTTTTTTTTTTTTTTTTTTTTTTGAGACAGAGTCTCGCTCTGTCGCCCAGGCTGGAGTGCAGTGGCCGGATATCAGCTCACTGCAAGCTCCGCCTCCCGGGTTCACGCCATTCTCCTGCCTTAGCCTCCCGAGTAGCTGGGACTACAGGCGCCCGCCACCTCGCCCAGCTAGTTTTTTTGTATTTTTTTTTTAGTAGAGACGGGGTTTCACCGTGTTAGCCAGGATGGTCTCCATTTCCTGACCTCATGATCCGCCCGTCTCGGCCTCCCAAAGTGCTGGGATTACAGGCTTGAGCCACCGCGCCCGGCCAATACAGCTAATGTTAAGAACGATTTTGTGAACAATATTTGGAGACTTTAATACCCGCTTTCAATTATGCATATCAACAAGAAAAAAAGACTTCAACAATACTGTAAACCAGGTAGACCTAACAGATAAAAATATAGAACAGTCTACTCAACAACAGCAGAATACATAGGTTTCTCCATGACACATGGAGCATTCTTCACAAATACTAGGTCACAAAACAAATCTCAATAAATTTAGAAAGATGGAAATCATACAGAGTATATTCTCCATAATGGAATGAAAGTAGAAATCAGTAACAGAAGAAAAAGTACAAATAGGATGAAATTAAACAGCACATTTCTAAATAACCAAGGGTCAAAGAAGAAATCAAAAGGAAAATTATAATAGAAAGTACTTTGAGATAAATGAAAAGAAAAACACAATGCACCAAGATTTATGGGATGCAACTAACACTATGCTAAGAGGGATATTTATAGCTTTAAATATTTTTATTAAAAAGAATCTCGGCCAGGCACAGTGGCTTACACCTGTAATCCCAACACTTTGGGAGGCTGAGGTGGGTGGATCACCTGAGGTCAGGAGTTTGAGACCAAACTGGCCAACATGGTGAAACCCTATCTCTACTAAAAATACCAAAATTAGCTGGGCGTGGTGGCGGGCGTCTGTAATCCCTGCTACTCAGGAGGCCGAGGCAGGAGAACTGCTTGAACCCAGGAGGCAGAGGTTGCAGTGAGCCAAGATCATGCCATTGTACTCCAGCCTGGGCAACAAGAATGAAACTCCTGTCTCAAAAAAAAAAAAAAAGAATTTCAAATAACCTAATCTTCTACCTTAAGAAACTAGAAAAATCTAAACCCATAGTAACCAGAAGGAAGGAAATAATACAATTTGGAGTGAAAATAAATAGTAAAGAAAAAAAATGAAGATCAAAAGTTGGTTCTTTGCAAAGATCAACAAACTCCACACAACTTTAGCTAGACTGATCAAGAATAAAAGAGAATGCAGTGGCTCACACCTATAATCCCAGCATTTTAGGAGGCTGAGGTGGGAGGATCCCTTGAGCCCAAGAGTTCAAGACCAGCCTGGGCAACACAGGGAGACCCTGTCTCTACCAAAAATTAGAAAAATTAGCCTGGTGTGGTGGGGCATGCCTGTAGTTCCAGCTACTCAGGAGGCTGAGGTGTAAGGATCACTGAACCCAGGGAGGTTGAGGCTGCATTGAGTGGTGATTGAGCCACTGCACTTCAGCCTGGGTAACACAGTGAGACCTTGTCTCAATCAGTCACCAAGAGGCCAGGTGAGGTGGCTCAAAAAACCCCATCTCTACTAAAAATACAAAACTTAGCCGGGCATGGTGCCATGCACCTATAGTCACAGCTACTCGGGAGGCTGAGGCAGGAGAATCACTTGAATCCGGGAGACAGAGGTTGAGGTGAGCCGAGATTGTGCCATTACACTCCAGCCTGGGTGACAGAGTGAGACTACATCTCAAAAAAGAAAATAAAAAGAGATAAAAATAATTATAAGATAATACTATAAACAACTGTATGCTAACACATTTAGATAACTTAGAAGAAATGGACAAATTCCTAGGAAGTCACAGACTACCAAACTTGTCTCAAGAAGAAATAGATAAAAATAAACTGACTGTAAATGTAAGGGTTTACTTCTGGACTTTCAGTTCAATCCCTTTGGTCTATAGACCTATAACAAAGAGATTGAATTAGTAATTTTAAAACTTCCTGCAAAGGAAAGTCCAGGTCCAGATAGTTTCACTGGTGAATTCTACCAAACATTTAAAGAATTATACCAATCCTTCAGACTGTCCCAAAAAAGTAAAATAGAAGAGGAGAGAACACTTTCCAACTCATTTTGAGGCCAGTATTACTCTGATACTAAAATTAGACCCAAGATATCACAAGAAAAGAAAATTATGGGCCAGTATCCTTTATGAATACAGTTACAAAAATACTCAACAAAATGCAAGCAAACCAAATCTAGCAACACATAAAAAGGATTATAAATCATGACCAAGAAGAATTTATCTTAGGACTGCAAGGCTGGTTTAAATTTGAAAACCAATTAATATACCATAGTAATAGCATAAAATACAAAAAACACATAATCTTCTCAATAAACACAGAAAAAGCATTTTGACTGCATCATTTTGTGATTAAAACACTCAACAAACCAGGAATAAAAGGGAATTTTCTCAGCCTTACAAAGGGCATCTATGAAAACCCAGTTAACATCATACTTAAGAAGACAGAATGTTTCCACTCCTAAGATCAGCAACAAGACAAAGATCTTGCCACTCTGTTTACCATTGCACTAGAGATTTTATCTAGGGAAATTTAGCAAGAAAAAGAAATAAAAGATACCCAGATTGAAAAGGAAGAAGTAAAATTATCTGTTTGGAGAAAATATGATCTTTTATATAGAAAATCCCAAGGAATCCATTTAAAAAATTAGAAAAAATGAGTTCAGCAACGTGACAGGATACAAAAATCAATTATGCTTCTATATGGTAGGATTTTATCCAAAAAATGAAACTAAGGAAATAATTTCATTTACAGTAGAATCAAATAGAATAAAATACTTAGACATAAATTTAACAAAACATTGCAAGACATACACCGGAAACTATAAAACTCATTGAAATAAATTAAAAATGTAAATAATGGAAAGACATTACATGTTCATTGATCAGAAGACTTAATCTTAAGATAGGAATACTCCCCAATTGATCTACAGAATCAGTGCAATCCCTATCAACATCTCACTTGTCCTTTTTGCAGATACTGACAGTCTGATCCAGAAATTCATGACATCCGAGGGATCCAGAAAAGCCAAAACAAGCTTGAAGAGTAACAAAGTTGGAGGAATCACATGTACTGATTTCAAAATTACTATACAGTTACAGTACTTAAGATGGTTTGATACTGTCATAAAGATAGACATATTATAGACCAAAGGAATTGAAAGTCCAGAATTAAACCCTTACATTTATGGTCAGTTAATTTTTTTTTTTTTTTTTTTGAGTCAGGGTCTCAATTTGTCACCCAGACTGAAGTGAGATATGATTCATATACCATAAAATTTGCTTTATTGAGATATGATTTATATACCATAAAATTTGCCCATTTAAGTATGTACCCCCAAGAGATAGGAAAACATATGTCTGCATGAAAACTTGCACACAAATGTTCTTAGCATTTCTCATAATAGCCAAAAAGTGGCAACAATCCAAGTAGTCATCAACTGATGAACATCAATTGGTAACCAAAATGGTGTATCTAGGGCCGAGTGCAGTGGCTCACACCTGTAATCCCAGCACTTTGGGAGGCTGAGGTGAGCGAATCACTTGAGGTCAGGAGTTCGAGACCAGCCTGGCCAACATAGTGAAACCCCGTCTCTACTACAAAAAAATACAAAACTTAGCCAGGCATGGTGACAAGCACCTGTAATCCCAGCTACTTAGGAGGCTGAGGCAGAAGAATCGCTTGAACCCAGGAGGCGGAGGTTGCAGGGAGCCAAGATCGTGTAACTGCACTCCAGCCTGGGTGACAGAGTGAGACCATGTCTCAAACAAACAAACAAACAAACAAAATAACACAAAATGATATATCTATACAATGGAATATTATTTGGCAATATAAAGGAATGAAGTATTGATACATGCTACAACATGGATAGACCTCCAAACATCAGGCTGAGTAAAAGAAGCCAGTCACAAAAGACCAGATATTGTATGATACATAAAAGGTCCAGAATAGGCAAATCCGTAGAAAAGAAAGTCAGTGATTTCCTGGGCCTGGGGTGGGATGGGAGTGAGGAATGACTGCTAAGGCTAGAGGGTTTCTTTTGGGGGAAATGAGAACTGTTCTAAAATTAGATTTGGTGATAATTACACCACTTCATAAGTATACTAAAACTTAACTATATACTTAAATGGGCAAATTTTATGGTATGTGAATTGTATCTTAATAAAGCTGTTAAAATGAAAAGAAAGACTCTTTGTGGAAGAGTTAGACCTTAAACGAAGGGCCAGATTTTGTTGGAAAGCAATGGGAGTGCAGTGGGACAATATGAATAGTGCCACAGAAGCAGGAAGTATAAGGGATGTTTGTGAAACACGAAATAAAAGTTAAGGAGTCTCGAAGACCACCATAATTTTTGACACCAACTGCAAGTTTGGAGGTCCCCAAAACCATTCTCAGGTTTCATAATTTGCTAGAAGTACTCACAGAAGTCACCGAAAGCTGTTATGGTTACAGTTTATTGCAGTGAGGAGATACAAATGAAAATCAGCCAATGGCAGGGGCATAGAGAGCCAAGTCTAGGAGAATCCCAAGCCTGAATCTTCCAGTGTCCTCTCCCAGTGAAGGATTAGACAATGCCAACTGCTCTCAGCAGTGATATATAACAGTATACACAGAGTACTGCCAATCATGGAAGCTCACCTGAGCCTTGATGTCCAGAGTTGTTTTGGGGGCTCGGTCACATGCATGCGGTTGACTTACCTTCCTGGCTGACCTTAGTTTTCAGCCCTTATAGAGGTCATGCTGATAATGCATGGCCTAAAGACCCCTCTATAAATCACATTGTTAGCATAGATTATTTGGTGTGGCCCAAGGCTCCCAGGTTAAAAAACAAAACAAAACAACACTGCTACCAGGTGGGACATTCCAAGGATTTAGAGATTATCTCTCAGGAGCTTCAAGGCCTCTCCTTGGGTAAGAATTTTTTTTTTTTTTTTTTTTTTTTTGAGATGGAGTTTCAAAAAGACTTTGCCTGGGCTGGAGTGCAATGGCGTGATCTTGGCTCACTGCGACCTCTGCCTCCTGGGTTCAAGCGATTCTCCTACCTCAGCCTTTCAAGTAGCTGGATTGCAGGTGTGTGCCACCAACCCCGGCTAATTTTTTTTGTAGTTTTAGTAGAGACAGGGTTTTACCGTGTTGGGATTACAGGCACGAACCACCGTACCTGGCCAAGATCCTTTACCACATAGGGAGTAATTCAATTTGGCTAACGTGTAGACTATTCCCCGGAGTTGAAGGTGAGTTTAGGAGGGTAAACTAGTGCTATGTTGTTGGAATTTGTTGTCATGGGAGGTATCTCTTAAGAAGATTAACCCATTAGTGGTTATTTGAGAGTGTATAGTATCCTGACAGGCTAGAGGAATTTGGAGGATACTGCTGAAGTTTGGATAAGAAGTAACAAGGACTTAGTCCAGGATGGTAGAAGTTGAAAGTTGTTTATTTTTAGTTGTTTATTTTATTTTATTTTATTTTTGAGACAGGGTCTCACTCTGTCACCCAGGCTAGAGTGCAGTGGCATGATCTTGGCTCACTGCAACCTCTGCCTCCCAGGCTCAATGGATCCTCTCACCTCAGTCTCCCAAGTAGTTGGGACCACAGGCGTGCGCCACTGTACCTGGCTTTTTGGTAGAGACCGGGTTTCACCATGTTGCCAGGCTGGTTTTGAACTCCTGAGCTCAAGTGATGTGCCTCCCAAACTGCTGGGATTACAGGTGTGAGCCACTGTATCTGGCCAGTTTATTTTTATTTTGGTTTATTCGTCTCTATAATTATATATATAAAAGTATATATACACTCAAGAAGGACGTAAATAGGCTTAGTAGGGGATTGCTTAAATGTTTTTTAAGGCCGGGCATGGTGGCTTATGCCTGTAATCCCAGCACTTTGGGAGGCCGAGGTGGGCAGATCACTTGAGGTCAGGAGTTTGAGACCAGCCTGGCCAACATGGTAAAACCCTATCTCTACTAAAAATACAAAAAAAATTTAGCTAGTATCGTGGCACACGTCTGTAATCCCAGTTATTCGGGAGACTAAGGCAGCAGAATCGCTTGAACCTAGGAAGCAGAGGTTGTGGTGAGCCAATATCGCACTACTGTACTCTAGCCTGGGTGACAGAGTGAGACTCCATCTCAAAAAAAAAAAAAAAACCGGCCGGGCACAGTGGCTGAAGCCTGTAATCCCAGCACTTTGGGAGGCCAAGACGAGCGGATCACGAGGTCAGGAGATCGAGACCATCCTGGCTAACACGGGAAACCCTGTCTCTACGGAAAAATACAAAAAACTAGCCGGGCGAGGTGGTGGGCGCTTGTAGTCCCAGCTACTTGGGAGGCTGAGGCAGGAGAATGGTGTAAACCTGGGAGGTGGAGCTTGCAGTGAGCTGAGATCCAGCCAGCCTGGGCGGCAGAGCGAGACTCCGTCTCAAAAAAAAAAAAAAAAAACCCAAAACTATTTTTTAAACTATAATTTGGTCCAGTTATTTGGACCAGCTCTCAGTGTCTTTTAAAGCCCTTTTGCATCTTCACATATGATTACATTTAGCAGCCAGAAATTGGTACCTGAGTAGGTAAAGGATAGAGAAAAATAAAAATAGAAAATATGACTTGAAGTAGTATTTGGAAATTGGGAGAACAGGTATATAGCTGCTGATTGTATACATATACTACAATACTTCTGTTGAAGTTAACACTTTCCAGGGGGATTCAGGATTTGCTCCAGAGTGAGGATTCCTCCTCCTCTGCATTTCAGTTGAGGCAAAATGGTCGTCTTTCTTTTATAGGACTGTCGTCTGTGTGACTGAGAGAGCCACATGCAGCCACTGCTATAATGGAAGTAGTTAAAATGAGAGAAGGTTTAAACAGATCTTCAATAAGTAGTCCTTATTAGAGCAAAACTGAGAGTAAATGTACAGTGACCTCTGACATGCATGCATTATGTCCTTTAAGTGAAAAAAATCTCATTAGCAGGGAGTACCCTTTTTTGAGATGGAATCTTGCTCAGCTGCCCAGGCTGGAGTGCAGTGGCGCGATCTCACTGCAACCACTGTCTCCCAGGTTCAAGAGATTCTCCCGTCTTAGTCCCCTGAGTAGCTGGGATTACAGGCACCCGCCATCATGCCTGGCTAATTTTTGTATTTTAGTAGAGACAGGGTTTCACCATGTTGGCTAGGCTGGTCTTGAACTCCTGACCTCAGGTGATCCATCCACCTTGGCCTCCCAAAGTGCTAGGATTACAGGTGTGAACCACCTCACCCGGCTTTTTTTTTTTTTTTGAAATGGTGTCTCGCTCTGTTGCCTGCTGGAGTGCAGTGGCGCAATCTCTGCTCACTGAAGCCTCCACCTCCTGGGTTCAAGTGATTCTCCTGCCTCAGCCTCCCAAGTAGCTGGGACTACAGGTGCATGCCACCATGCCTGGCTAATTTTTTTGTATTTTTAGTTGAGATGAGGTGTCACTATGTTGGCCAGGCTGGTCTCGAACTCCTGACCTTAAGTGATCTGCCTGCCTTGACCCCCAAAGTGCTGGGATTACAGGCATGAGCCACCGCGCCTGGCCTGGGAGCACCCTTTTATGAGACTTAGTAATGCCAGTGGATGTAGACATATCAGGTCTCCAGTTAGGAATTGTGATAGAAGAAATTTGCTTTTCTCTTTTCCCTGTTGAGTTTTCATGAGGTTTAGATGAAAAACCAATACAGGGTGGTTCTTGAAGATTCCTGCAATAATTTTGTGTTGTTAGATTACTTTGGGATAGAAAACTTCATAGTTCTCAGTGGGTGTACACTTCCATCCTATCTGTGTTCTGGACCTTATATGTGACATCAATTATAGTGACAGGAGTTCATCTTAGCTTGGATCACAGCACTAGAAAAGCCTTAGTGTTTTCTGTCAGCTCTATTGCTGTTGTGCTGAATATGTAATAAGTAGCTGTAAATAAAACGAAAATGGGAAATCCTTCCTGCATATCTACCTATTTATTGAATCGAATACCTATTATGTGTATTAAGCTATATTAAATTCTGTGCAGGATAGGAAAAGGGTATGTGGATCACATGCTGATGCCGGGATTTTGTAGGATGATAAGTTTTGAGACACCAAGTGATAAATGGCCAGTTCAGAAGAGGAAGAGACCACACATGGCTGGGGGAATCAGGAATGCTTGGTGATAAGCTGAAGAGTATGTTTCCGAGCTGGGCGTGAAAAATGCCTTTCTCCGTGAGGCATACAAATGAGGAGGTTGGAGGCCATCAACAGGTACTGGCATGTAGTTGGGTATTATGTTACGGGATGCGTGGAGGGCTTTTGGTAGTAGAGAAAAAGGTAAACTGGAATCATCAATGTGTGCAGTGTGAGTCTACACTTTATATTACAGGTAGTAGAGAAACTATTGACAGATTTTGAGCAAGATGACGTGATCACAGCTTTCCTTTAAGATTAATCTAGAGGTTATGTGGGGGATGAATTGAAATAGGTGGTGAATGAAGGCCTGACTAGCTAAGAGACTATTGTCATAGTTTAGGGCTAGGCAAGAGTTTATGAGATCCTAAACTAAGGTAGTGTGTTTTTAGTTCTGCAGAGAACTAAGAGAGCTTTGAAGCAAGTTTTGAATGAATACTTTGTTACTAATTCAACAGAGCTAACTTAAGTTGTTGGAGATGTATAATGATGAGACCCCTGATAGCTTTTCTTGGTAACACTTCTTAAACAGTCCTCCTTAGGGCGTGCTTATGAGGTAGAGTCATCCTTTCACCGTGACTCAGTGGGGCATGACAGTGCTGACTAGAAAGGTTTTCATCCTAAATGTCATCAAATTAATGCTGGGAAAGACTAAAAAGAAAGAGGGACTTGGTGATGATGCTCTCAGTGACTCCAAAAGTGGGAGGAGAATGAGTAGGCCCTGGGAAGCATAAAGGAAGAAGGAGCATGGCAAAAAGGAATAATACTTTCATGTGTGTCAATGTGTGGAACATGAGAGTTCATATACAAATTTAAGACCAGAATGACCATTATGAAAAAAGGAATTAGATCAAATTATCTACTGGAGTTGAAGGTCATAGTGAATCATGAAAAAAAAAAAAAAGGAATTATATTTGTTTGAAGCAAAACTTTAAGATAAACTCATAGATAAATTATCAGAAGAGATAAAAGATAAAATAAGAGCTAAACTGAATTTAAGTGCTGTGGAACCATGAGAACATTTTCTAATAGTGAGAGGAGTTATGTATATGATCCCAGCTCTTTTTTGATAATAGAGTTGTTGAGCATAAGAAAGGGTCACACTTGGCTGGGCGCAGTGGCTCACACCTGTAATCCCAGGACTTTGGGAGGCCAAGGCAGGTGGATCATGAGGTCAAGAGATCGAGACCATTCTGGCCAACATGGTGAAACTTTGTCTCTACTAAAAACACTAAAATTAGCCGGGCATAGTGGCGCACACCTGTAATCCCAGCTACTCAGGAGGCTGAGGCAGGACAATCACTTGAACCCGGGAGGCAGAGGTTGCAGTGAGCCGAGATTGCACCACTGCACTCCAGCCTGGGCGACAGAGCGAGACTCTGTCTCATAAATAAATAAATAAATAAATAAATAAAACAATGACACTTGCTGCCTTGATGACTCTTCCTTTCATGGAAGATTTCTCGGCCGGGCGCGGTGGCTCAAGCCTGTAATCCCAGCACTTTGGGAGGCCGAGACCGGCGGATCACGAGGTCAGGAGATCGAGACCATCCTGGCTAACCCAGTGAAACCCCGTCTCTACTAAAAAATACAAAAAACTAGCCGGGCGAGGCGGCGGGCGCCTGTAGTCCCAGCTACTCGGGAGGCTGAGGCAGGAGAATGGCGTGAACCCAGGAGGCGGAGCTTGCAGTGAGCTGAGATCCGGCCACTGCACTCCAGCCTGGGCGACAGACCGAGACTCCGTCTCAAAAAAAAGAAAAAAAAAAGATTTCTCTGTGGCATATGTTGCTGTTTGATAGCATTTTACTCACAAAACTCCTTTCAAAATTGGAGTCAATCCTCTCAAACCCTGTCTCTGCTTTCTCAGTTAAGTTTATGTAATATTCTAAATTTTTTGTTGTCATTTCAACAATGTTCACAGCATCCTCGCCAGGAGTGGACTCTATTGCAAGAAACCACTTTTTTTTTGCTCATCTATTAGAAGCAATTTCTCATCCATTAAAGTTTTTATTGGGAGATTGTATCAATTCAGTCACATCTTCGTGGTCTACTTTTAATTCTAGTTCTCTTGCTATTTACATCACATTTATGGTTACTTCCTTCACTGAACTCTTAAATGCTGCAAAGTCATCCATGAGAGTTGGAATCAATTTCTTCTAAATTCCTATTCATGTTATTTTGACCTCCTCCCATGAATCATGAATCCTTTTTTTTTTTTTTTTAAAACAGGATCTCGCTATTTTGCCTAGGCTGATCTCAAACTCCTGAACTCAAGTGATCCTTTAGCCTCAGTCTCCCGAGTAACTGAGATTATAAGGCAGCACCACCATGGCCAGATAATCACGAATGTTCTTAGTGGCCTCTAGAATGGTGAATCCTTTTCAGAAGATTTTCAATTTACTTTGCCCAGATCCATCACAGGAATTATCTATGGCACCTGTGGCCTTATGAAATGTATTTCTTAAATAATAAGACATAGAAGTCGAAATTACTCCTTGATCCATGGGCTACAGAATGAATATTGTGTTAGCAGGCATGAAAACATTAATCTTCTTGTACATCTCCATCATGCTCTTGAGTGGCTAGGAACATTGTCAATGAGCATTTATATATATATATATATATATATATTTTTTTTTTTTTTTTTTTTTTTTTTTGAGATGGGGTCTCTGTCACCCTGGCTGGAGTGCTGTGGCTCATGTAGTGATCATGGCTCACTACATTCCAGCCTGGGCTCAAGACATCCTCCCACTTTGACCTCCCAAGCAGTTGGGACTGCAGGTGCATGTCACCACGCCTGGCTAATTTTTAAATTTTTTGTAGACACAGAGTCTCACCATGTTGCCCAGGCTGGTCTCAAACTCCTAGGCTCAAGCAATCTGCCTGCCTCAGCCTCCCAAAATACTGGGATTACAGGTGTGAGCCACTGTGCCCAGCCAATGAACGGTAATATTTTGAAAATAATCTACTTTCTAAGCAGTAGGTCAAGAGTGGGCTTAAAATATTCAGTAAACCATGCTATAAATAGATGTGCTGTCATCCAGGCTTTGTTGTTCCATTTATAGACCATAGGCAGAGTAGATGTAGCATAATTCTTAAGGCCTAAGGATTTTCAGAATATTAGGTGAGCATTGGCTTTAAATCAGTAGCTGTATTAGTCCCTAACAAGAGAGTCAGCCTGTCCTTTGAAGCTTTGGAGCCAGGCATTGACTTCTCTGTAGCTATGAAAGTCCGAGATGGCATCTTCTTCCTATATAAGACTGTTTCATCTACAGGGACAATCTGTTGTTTTGTGTAGCCACCTTTATCAGTGATCTTACCTAGATCTTCTGCATAACTTGCTGCAGCTTCCACATCAGCACTTGCTGCTTCACCCGTACTTTTATGTTATAGAGACAGTTTCTTTCCTTCAACCTCATGAACCAGCCTCTGCTAGCTTCAGACTTTTCTTCTGTGGCGTTCCTCACCTCTCTCAGCTTTCATAGAATTGAATTCGAGTTAGAGCCTTGCTCTCTGGATAAGGCTTTGACTTAAGGGAATGTTGTAGCGGCTTTTGATCATTTATCCAGACCACTCAAACTTTCTCCGTATCAGCAATAAGGCTGTTTTGCTTTCTTATTTGTGTGTTCACTGGAGTGGCACTTTTAATTTCCTTCAAGAACTTTTCCTTTGCATTTACAACTTGGCTGTTTGGTGCAAGAGGCTCAGCTTTTGGCCTCTTGGGACATGTCTTCCTCACTAAGCATGATCATTTCTAGCTTTTGATTTAAAGTGAGAGACCCATGACTCCTCCTTTCACTTGAACACTTAGAGGCCATTATAGAATTCTTCATTGGCCTAATTTCAGTATTAAATAGGGCAGCCCAAGGAGAGGGAGAGAGTTGAGGCAGTGGCCAGTCAGTGGAACAGTCAAAACATGCACAACATTTATCGATTAAGTTTGCCATCATAAACAGATGTGGTTCATGGTGCCCCAAAACAATTACAATAGTAACATTAAAGATCACTGATCACAGATATAGTAATGAAAAAGTTTGGAATACTGCAAGAAGTACCAAAATGGAACACAGAGACATGAAGTGAGCACATGATGTTGGAAAATGGCACTGAAAGACTTGCTGAACACAGGCTTGCCACAAACCTTCAATTTGTAAAAAACAAAACAAAACACATCTTCAAAGTGCAGTAAAGCAAGGTGCAATAAAGTAAGGTATGCCTATACTGTATAAAGTACAAACAGCTGCCTTTATTTTGAGGTAGGGATAATCAGCTGAAGGACTTTTTACCTGGGGTCTTTCTCAGTTCCAAATAACCTTTTCTCACACAGTCTTAACAGTCCACTGAGATAGACATAGATCCTTGAAGCCATAGGTCTTCTAAGAGAGCTATAACTGGGACAGTATCACTTCTGACCTCACTCTGGCCTAAGGAAGGTACATCCTTCGGCTCCTGCCAACTTGGCAAAAAGCTTTATTCCCAGATGTTTTGCTAATTGAGGTCTTAGTGTTTTCTGATAATCTGTAGTTTTCTGTAAAGCTTCTTTATAGGACTTAGCACACTTGTAGTAATTTAAGTAACTATTTTTTAGTCTGTTATTCTCTCTTAAGCTATAAACTTTACTGAAGCAGAAAGTCTATTTTGTTCATCACTATCTTCCCAGTCCTAGCATACAGGTACTCAAATATTTGTTGGCATACTAACCGCATTATCTCACATATCTAGGATGTGGCTCCTATAAAATTTAGAGAGCCAAGTGGCAGCTTGTGCATCCTCATAATGTGTTGGGTGGGTCCCAAGAGTGAGCACCTCAAGAGAGCAAGGCAGAAGTGCATGGCATTTTTATGACTTAGTTTTGGAAATCATGTATAGTGTTTGTTACTTCTGTCATACCTTATTGGTCAAAGTAGTCACAAAGTACTTTCCAAGTTCAAGGTCAGGGAATAAGGACTTCATCACTTGATGGGAAGAGTGTCATAGTTACATAAGAAGAATATGTGAAATGGGAGATCTCGTATTGGCTGTCTTTGAAAAAGAATGTTACAGTTTTCACCATATTTGGAAAACTTTTTGGCCCTTCTTTCTTCAAACATATTTTCTGTCCCCCTCCACATTGTTTTTTTTTGAGACTAATTAAATGTATGCTTTATATCTCACTGATTAAGACTTTGCTTCTTCCTTTTCAGTTATTTTTTTCTCTCTGCTTCATTTTGTGTAGTTTGTATTACTATTGTCTTCAGGTTTACTGTTATTTTCTTCTGTAGTCTCCAGTCTGTTGTTAAGCTCATCTGTTGAATTTTTTTATATCTTCTATTTTCTCGCCTTATTATGTTCATATTTTCCTTCAAATCTTTGTGCATATTTATTCTATTTTAAGTTAACTATTACTTGTCAGCTAATTCTCTTTATCTATCACATTTCTGGGTCTGTTTCTATTAACAGATCACTCCTATCCCAATTACAGTATTTTTCTGCTTCACATATCTAGTAATTTTTTATTGCATGCTAGACATTACAAGTGCTACATTAAGTATCTGGATATTGTTGTCTTTAAAGAATATTGGCCAGGCGTGGTGGCTCACGCCTGTAATCCCAACACTTTGGGAGGCCAGGTGGGCATATTGCCTGCGGTCAGGAGTTTGAGCCTGGCCAACATGGTGAAACCCTGTCTCTACTAAAAATACAAAAATTAGCCAGGTGTGGTGGCAGGCACCTGTTGTAATCCCAGCTACTCAGGAGGCCTCTGAGGCAGGAGAATCGCTTGAACCCGGGAGGCGGAGGTTGCAGCGAGCCGAGATTGTACCATTGCACTCCAGCCTAGGCGACAACAATGAGACTTTGTCTCAAAAAAAAAATTGAAAATTGTTTTGGCAGGTAGTTACTTGCTAGTCAGCTTGATACTTTCAAAGCTTGCTTTTAAGCTTTGTTAAGGTAAGTGGAATAGTTTTTGCTCTAGGGCTAGTTTAGTTCTACTACTAAAGGATGATTCTCCTTAGAGCTCTAATGAATGTCCCTGGTATTCAAGGTCGTCCTATCCGGATAGGGGGAACACAGATGTCCCCCAGCCTGTGTGAGCTCTGGGAATTGCTCGGCTTGCAATTCCAGTTTGCAGTTTCATTGCCTGGCTTTGTGGGGTTTCACCTAACACATGTGTAGGTTAGTATTCAGTAATGGAACTAAAGGGATCCCCATGCGGAGGTCTCCCTTCTGGAGGTCTTTCTCTGCGCTGCAAATCTCAGCCACCTCAGTTTCTACAAATTCCAATCTCAGTCTACTCAATTCATCAAAAAAGGATATACTGTGGTCTGCAAAGCACTTCCAGGCAGAAAGCTGGAATGATCTTCGGGCTCACCTTACTTGTTTCCCTTTTCTCAAGGATCACAATTCTTTACTGCCTATTGTCTGCTGTTTATATGAATTTTTTCATGTATCTTTGATCCAGTTTTCTGGTTGTATGTGGTGGAAGAGAAGATTCTGTACCAGTAATACATGTTGAAGTATGAGTTTTACCTCCAGGATTTCTTTCTTCTTTTAACCACTTAAAGTACAACTTAGTTTCCAAATGTAAAAATGAAGTCAACTTTGAGTTAGAATAAATAACTTGGCTTCAAGTTTCAGGCCTACCTCTAACTTGCTGCATGAATATTGGCAAATCTTATTTGTTTTTTGGCAGACACAGCAAAATTGAATTGAATATAATCCTATTCGCCCTATTTCTCAGGCATTCTGTAACAAGCAAATAGAAATAAAAACAAATCACATTAAATAAGGATGAAGTTATATTTATAGTTAGTTGACAACTCACTTCTCAAACCTCTCTTGCCTATCTTCCAGTTCCATTCTCTAAAGAATAAAAGTGCCTGAGTTAAAAGTGTAGTGAGACTGGTGTTGTTTCACAGCTTCTCCTCTTAATATTAGCCAACTGCTACTGAATGTTTTCTATGTGCCAGGAACTGTGTAAGCCTTTTATGTGAATAAATTTACTAAATTTTCTTTTTTTTTTTGAGATGGAGTCTCACTCTGTCACCCAGGCTGGAGTGCAGTGGCGCAATCTCGGCTCACTGCAACCTCTGCCTCCCGAGTTCAAGCGATCCTTCTGCCTCAGCCTCCCAAGGAGCTGAGACTACAGGCGTTTGCCACCACGCCTGGCTAATTTTTGTATTTTTAGTAGAGACATGGTGTCATCATATTGGTCAGGCTGGTCTTAAACTCCTGACGTTGTGATCCGCCTGCCTCAGCCTCCCAAAGTGTTGGGATTACAGGCATGAGCCACCGCGCCCGGCCTTACTAAATTTTCATAACTGCCATAGGGATAGGTACTATTATTGTCCCCACTTGACACCTGAGAATGAGATTAAGCAACTTGGAGAAGGTCACATAGCAAAGTGGCAGAGGCAGAACTAGGACTGATTCTTTTTTTTTTTTTTTTTTGAGATGGAGTCTTGCTCTGTCACCCAGGCTGGAGTGCAGTGGCCGGATCTCAGCTCACTGCAAGCTCCGCCTCCCGGGTTTACGCCATTCTCCTGCCTCAGCCTCCCGAGTAGCTGGGACTACAGGCGCCCGCCACCTCGCCCGGCTAGTTTTTTGTATTTTTTAGTAGAGACGGGGTTTCACCGTGTTAGCCGGGATCGTCTCTCGATCTCCTGACCTCGTGATCCGCCCATCTCGGCCTCCCAAAGTGCTGGGATTACAGGCTTGAGCCACCGCGCCCGGCCTTAGGACTGATTCTTGAGCCATGTTCTTCACCACCACTATGTGACTACCTAAAAACTACTGAAAATGCATCAACTGCTGCTGATATAGAATCATTAATTATACTTAAATATAAAAGAGCATAATCTCTGCCATCCTGTTAAATCCTGTTTGTTTAGTCAGCATGACTGATTTCCATGGGGAAGCAGAAAGATTGGGCTATCATTGGAATATGTGATTCCTGAGAAAAACACCGTTAGGGATGGCTGGAAATGGAAGATGATGTCCAGTACCAACTACCTTGAGAATAGGCTGTAAGTGGAGTACAGAGGGTCTAGTGTGGTTCTCAGAGGGTCACTGGTGTGTACTGAATCTCTACTGTCTGTCTTTTAATATTAATAGGCTCATTATTCTTTTTTCTCTCCTTTCTCAGACACATTTAATCAAACCAGGCACCAAAATGCTAACACTCCTTCCTGGAGAAAGAAAGGCTAGTATTTATTTTACTCAAAGAAGAGCTCCATCTACAGGCATTCACCAGAGAAGCATTGCTTCCTTCTTCACCTTGCAGCCAGGTATGGTGGCCCATGTGGGAATACTTCATTATCCAGAGCAAAAAAGGAGTGTGTTCATTTGTCCATGTTAGAACATTTATGAGAAATGGTGAAACCAGTGCATTATGTTAAACTTAGCCTATTAGAAGAGGTTATAAAACATAAAAAATCGGCCGGGCGCAGTGGCTCAAGCCTGTAATCCCAGCACTTTGGGAGGCCGAGACGGGCGGATCACGACGTCAGGAGATCGAGACCATCCTGGCTAACAGGGTGAAACCCCGTCTCTACTAAAAAATACAAAAAGCTAGCCGGGTGAGGTGGCGGGCGCCTGTAGTCCCAGCTACTCGGGAGGCTGAGGCAGGAGAATGGCGGGAACCCGGGAGGCGGAGCTTGCAGTGAGCTGAGATCCCGCCACTGCACTCCAGCCTGGGCGACAGAGCCAGACTCTGTCTCAAAACAAACAAACAAACAAACAAACAAACAAAAAAACATAAAAAATCATTGCCTTTTGAAAAGCAATATATGTGTGCTTTTACGAACATACTTTTCTGGTTCTGTTTTGCTCAACTTAAATATTTGTATTTGCTGACAGAGCAGTCAGGAAAGGTGTACTTGGGCGTTGGAGGTGCACTTGGGAGTTGGAGGTGCACTGGGGAGTTGCCCTGCCATTAGTTAGGAGGTATATATCTTGGGTTGGCCACAATGGGTACTCTGTCTAAGGTTAATTGGTAATTGGTATTTTTGTGTGAAGTTTCTCAAATTAGTGCAAGGTTCAAAGATGCTTGTTCTTAGAAAGCCTCACATAAAGTTGGTTTATGTCTCATCCTTTGGCAGTTCTTTGCTTCCAGGTCCCTGTTCAGGGGAGCAGCTGACTCAGCAGGCTGGGCCTTAAGCAGCAGGGTTCCTGCCACTTGGAGGGTGTTGGGAAGAGTGCTCTAATGCTGGGAGTGATTCTCAGGATTGCTTTGCCTAAACCTTCAAAATGCCCTCTCCCTCCTCCAAACAAAAACTTATACTCTTTTATGTAAGGGCAGATTTAAATTAAAAAAAAAAAAAAATTAACAAAAAAACTTCTTCCACTTATAAATTCTGGTGTATTTTATAATCTATATTGAATTCTAAGGAAAAGTTGAGAATTCTCACAAAACCTAGTTTCTGCAGTATAATTCTTATTGGAGTTATTCTTCTTTGTTTTTATAATTAGATCTTGGTGTAATTTGAGCCAAGTTGGGAATTCCATGTCCTCCATCCTTATCTTAAGGCAGAAGAGAATCCACTCTATGCCTGATAAAATTAACAGGCTGGACACTAGTAGTTGTTTCACTATTCTACGTACTGACTGACTTAGCATCCTAATTGTGTCTTCACTCCCTTTCCAATGAAATGCCTGGGGAGTGGAGGACCCACGTTTTTCATACTGTCACCAGAAGGTTTCTCAGAGTTGGATGGTTAATGTCATCTTTAAGACCTTACAAAACTTGTATGTGTTTAGCATGTTTCTTTAAGGATAATGTCCAGGAATGTATATTTGGCCAGAGGATCATCATTTAGTAAAAACCACATTAAATAAAAAACAAAAGCAAAACTGATGTGCCCTATGTTAAACAAACCTACAAATGAAAACTCAGCTGGTAAAGTAGGCTGTGGTCTGATTGTATGTGATGTTTGACATTATTAGGTAGGTGATGGGAAGTATCCATGTATTTGAGTAGGGAATATAAGATCTGATGTTTTAGAGTTCATTCATGAGAGACTGGCAAGATTGAAAACAGGAAGATTGGCTACAAAATTATGTGAAGAGGCTAAGACTCCTGCACTAGGTAGTAATAGTAGCTGATACTGATTTCAGAAAAAGCCAACTGAATCCTGCTTAGGGCAGTTTTTCTGCAGAATAATATTTGTTCATTCCTGTTTTATTAGGAAAGACAAATGGTAGTGACCAGAAGAGTGTTTCATCTCATACAGAAAGTCAGCTCAACAAAGAGTCCAAGAAAAATGTGACCCAGCTAGACCATTTGATCCCAGGCTTAGCACATGATTGCATGATATCCCCTTTAGCCACTTCAACCACTGCAGACATCCAGGAAGCTGGACTCTCTCCTCAGTCCCTCCAGACTTCTGGCCACCACAGAACTGAGCTATCTTTGCTCCAGCCTGATACTCTAGACTGTGCTGGAGAGAGTAATACCCCATTGGCTTTTTCCTTCACTGAGGACTTGGAAAGTTCTTGTTTGCTAGACCAAAAGGAAGAAAAAGGGGATTCTGCCAGGAAATGGGAATGGCTTCATGGGTCTAAGAAGAACTGTCAGAGTATGAAGAAATATACCAAACTACCTGGGGACAAATGCTGTCAGCCTTTAGGCAAGACTAAATTGGAAAGAAAGGTGTCTGCCAAAGAAAACAGGCAGGCCCCTGTCCTCCTTCAAACATACAGGGAATCCTGGAATGGAGAAAACGTAGAATCAGTGAAACAAAGCTCTTGTCCGGTTTCTGTGTTTTCCTGGGACAATGAAAACAATGACAAGGACTCCTGGAGTCAGCTTTTCACTGAAGATTCTCAAGGTCAGCGGGTCATTGCCCACAACACTAGAGCTCCTTTTCAAGATGTAACGAATAACTGGAATTGGGACTTAGGGCCGTTTCCTGACAGTTCTTGGACTCAGTGCCAGGAGGATGGGCCAACTCAAAATCTGAAGCCTGATTTGCTCTTTACCCAGGACTCTGAAGGTAATCAAGTTATCAGGCACCAATTCTAAATGTTTTGAAGCTTTGTTCCTAAAAGTACCTTGAAATGACAGAGATGTAGGAAAATATAGTTGTGGGTGGAGAGGCGAGTGAGTTTGTTTAGGTGGGAAGGTGGCATGGGATGAAGTTATCATTACTGAGCATCTTCCCTATGTAAAGGGCAGTACCATTGTTAAGACACTGGGTTTACCATCATGGCTTTCCCTCAGGAAGATGGTGGCTGATAAATTCCCTGAACAAGTCTATGATGAACACTGAGGCAGCACGGTGGGTATTTATCTCTCCATGAAAGCGCCTTTTACTTAGCCTGCACAGAGCCTTCCAGATGTCTGACTGGGACCTTGCTTATGGATGTGTGGGTTTTTTTTTTTTTTCTTTTCTCTTTTTTCCTCAGATGGAGTCTCACTCTGTTGCCAGGCTGAAGTGCAGTGGTGCGATCTCAGCTCACTGCAACCTCTGCCTCCTGGATTCAAGTGATTCTCCTGCCTCAGCCTCCCGAGTAGTGGGACTACAGGTGCATGCCACCAAGCCCAGCTAATTTTTTTTGGCTATTTTTAGTAGAGACGAGGTTTCACCGTGTTAGCCAGGATAGTCTCCATCTCCTGACCTCATGATCTGCCCGCCTCGGCCTCCCAAAGTGCTGGGATTACAGGTGTAAACCACCGTGCCGGGCCAGATGTGTGAGCTTTTAATCTCTGGCTGATCTTAACCCACTTCGACCTAAGCTTGGGATGATTACTCTTGACCCTTATTTTGAGTGATTAGCACATCTCCCCACAACCCAGGTGTGCGCAGAAGAGAGGTAGAATGGTGCTAGTTTCATATTTTATTTTTGCGGTAACTGTACAGCACTTTAAAGTTATATACTCTATGTTTAAATATACCCCTTAAAAAGCCTGAGCTATATAACAATCTGGATGTGACTGTGTTACCCTTTTCCCACAAGATAGGAGGGAATCCCCTTTGTAAAACTATGAATCCAAATAAATGTTTACAAAGTGGCTCTTGTGGTAACTGGTAATTAAACGATTATCAATTTTATTTTTGAAAATGCAACTGTAATAGTGTATGTTGTCATTGCCCTGAGTCTGATGTGAGCCAGAGTCTAGTTTGACCTGTCTTCTACCCAAGGCATTATCCTTTGTTGTTGATATGGTACCTAAGAGGCTTAAACAATCTCTAGGGGACAAACTTGCAGGTTATAACATAGAACTGCTTTTTTTCTTTAACTTAAATTTTAGTTTTTTGAGACATTGTCTCGCTCTGTTGCCCAGGCTGGAGTGCAGTGGCATGAACACAGTTCACTGCAGCCTGGACCTCCTGGGCACAAGTGATTTTCCCACCTCAGCCTCCTGAGTAGCTGAGACTACAGGCACATGCCACCATGCCCAGCTAATTTTTAAAATATTTTGTAGAGATGAGGTCTTGCTTTGTTGCCCAGGCTGATCTTGAACTCCCAAAGTGCTGTGATTAGAGGTGTGAGCCACTGTGCCTGGCCTAATTTAAATGTTAAATTCTACTTTTGTGTTCTATGTCATCTCTCCGGTCATTTTCCTGGAAGACCTGCTTTTTTAAGAATGTATGGGGCTTAGTGCGGTGGCTCATGTCTGTAATCTCAATGCTCTGGGAGGCTGAGGTGGGAGGTTTGCTTGAGACCAGGAGTTCAAGACCAGCCTGGGCAACATACAAGACCCCATCTCTACACAAAAATTAAAACATTTCCCGGGTGTGGTGGTGCATACCTGTAGTCCCAGCTACTCAGGAGGTTAAGGTGGGAAGCTCGCTTGAGCCCAGGAGTTTCGAGGCTGCAGTTAGCTAATGATCCCACCACTGCACTCTGGCCTGGGCATTACAGAGCTAGATACTGTTTCTAAAAAAAGAGAGTATAGGGCAAAATCTCTACAGAAAGGGGGAAGAAAACCCCTAGAAGGGCAGGACCTTATAAGGAAAGAGGAGAAGCCAGTAGCCTGTTTAAGTTCATACACTTTAAAATGAACAATAATCCTATCCCCTGAAGGATACTGGGTAATCACAACTCAAGAGATGGACACAGCAAATGCATTCTCTCTCCAAGTCCTTCCTTTAATGTCAGGTAGTGCTTCAACCGAAACACACACAGTATACATACCATAGAGAAAGGGACCTGAGGGCATCTGAGTCATGCATGGTGTGGTAGGTACAAACCTTGGCCCAACCCAAAGGAGCAGTCAAGGGCCTGGAAGAAAGATGGTATGCTCTTTCCCCCTCCTCCTTTCTCTTTCCTACCGGGCTTAAAGTCCGTGAAAGAGAAAGTTTTTAATCAGTGGAACTGATAAGGCCTCAGGGCCATGGAGGGTAGATTTGGTTGTTCAGTAATATAAAATGTGTTTAAGAAAAAAAACAGCCCAGGCTTCCCAGCAGTAGCCCATGTGTTGGCTGGTTCAGCAGCCTGACCTCTACATGTAGACAAGGAAGTGAGGAGGGTGATTGCTGGGCATTGGTGTAGGTTTATGATGGAGCAGCATAAGATTTTCCATGCCCTGTGAACGTGTATACAAACATTTATAGCCCCTTCCCCTCAGCCCTGCTCTGCTGCAAGGAAGCTGCTGAGAGTGAGTGACAGCTGGGCACAAAGTGTCTTGTGAGACCAGTTATAGGGTCTAATGCAGTGAAGTCAGTCTGTCATTTCGGACCTGTTTTCACACAGGGGCAAGGAAAAACCAGAAACAACTTCTCTCTTACCCTTTAAACTGAGATACTTCATTCTATACGATTACCTGAAACAAATGTCTCAGGTCAAATCACAAGCCTTAGCTTCTGCCAGGGTTTGAAGTCTGGGAAACATATAATCCAGCTCTTCTCTTTCAGTCCAAGCTCTAGCTTGTTAGCAAGACTGTTGCAGAAGATTTCTCCTTTAGAGGCAGAAACATCTGTGGTGAGGAAGGCAGCTATTGAAGGTATTCCAGGAGCATGAGACTGAGTTTGCAGAGCTGAGGGTTGTCAGTTTCCTTTTCTACTGATATCTTCTTCCTTTAGAGCAAACTTCCTTCGTAAGACCTCAGAGATAAGCACAGCAGGGTCCTCCTCCTTCAATGAACTCCGGTTCCTAGAGACACAATAATAGCTTGAGTACTTACTCTTTCCTGGGTAGTGTTGTATATATTTGAATACATTATCTCATGGAATCCTCACAACAATCTTACTAGGTAGGTGCTATTACAATTCCCTTTCACAGATAAGGAAATTGAAGCACAGAAAGGTTATACAAGTTGCCCAAGGTCACTAGTCACTCAGCAAGTAAGCGGTGAATCCAGAGTTCAAAACCAAACTAGCTGGTTCCAGATCTCTTCTATTAACTAGAATGCTTTACTATTTCCTGAAATAGCTATGAAGTGTGGGCAAAGTAAAGGACCATCAATCGGTTAGAGTTGCCCTCTGGTGGCTAAGCTTCTGCTTCTGCCTTCTGGCCCTATGTTTTCTTAGTAGCATTTCCCCAGAGGGTCAGCAGGGGAAATGACTGATGACTCTTGGCTATTCTAACCCTTAATAGTTCTAGGGAAAAGGTGTGCTTGGGATTTCCTACTTCCCGGTCTCCCCTTCAGGGTAGATGATTTTTTACGAGAGCCAGAATTAGAGCAAAACATTCACACAAGAAACGCATTGGAACAAAACCAACTCCAGACTGAAGTAGGCCCAAATTATCTGATACATCATATAAGAGGGTCCTAGATACCCGGAAAATAGTTGCTTGAAATCCTAGTGAACTTGGCCGGGCGCGGTGGCTCAAGCCTGTAATCCCAGCACTTTGGGAGGCCGAGACGGGCGGATCACGAGGTCAGGAGATCGAGACCATCCTGGCTAACACAGTGAAACCCCGTCTCTACTAAAAAATACAAAAAACTAGCCGGGCGAGGTGGCGGGCGCCTGTAGTCCCAACTACTTGGGAGGCTGAGGCAGGAGAATGGCGTGAACCCAGGAGGCGGAGCTTGCAGTGAGCTGAGATCCAGCCACTGCACTCCAGCCCGGGCGGCAGAGACTCCATCTCAAAAAAAAAAAAAAAAAAGAAATCCTAGTGAACTTATATACATTCATCCTCAAGAAGGTGTTTTACTGGGGAGTAAGCTAAATATAAGAGCCAAGACTGATTATTCAACCTTCAAAGCAACAACAAGAGGGACTGCGTTTGGTTGGTGACGTATCTGAACCTTTGCTGACTGGGGTACTTTCCCAGTCTTATTCACTGACCCAGCTTCTTCTGATCCAAAGACACAAGTGGGAGGAGGGGGCTGGCAATAAGGGTCTTGAATCTAATTTGGTCCAAAAGGCAAGTAAGAGAAAGTTTGAGAGTCAACCTAAAAAACATTGTGTTCAGAAGAAAACAGCTCAGAGAAGACCAAAAGCAGCAGCAACTGAATTTGGGAACGTGGAAGACCAAAGAGATATGGGTGAGTATGACCAACCTGACTAGGGCCAGTGAAGGAAGGTTAAGAGTGACTTCCCTAAATGGGTCAACTGCCAGGAAGCAATGAGGGAGTCACTTAGCTTGGTCTACTTTTCAGAGGGAAATGGATCCCAGGAGACAAAAAGGGATCCAGGGCAAGTAACTTTCCCTTTAACAGGAACTTAACATCAACTCAGGAGACCTCACTTCCCCGTCCGCAAAACAGTTTTTCATCTGCATTAACAAACAGAGCTGCACAAGCTGGGCGCTGGCCATCAAGGTCTGGCTCTCCAATGCCCAGGAACCTACATTCAAACCAAGCTCCTCTGGTGAGTCCTGTGCAGCTGTTGAAATCACAACCCACAACTGGAGAAACACTATGCAATGGGGTGACTTCCTGAGGCTTCTTTGCCAGATAAAGTTTTTCAAGGTAGGTATTCCCCAAAGTCCCTCATACTCCATCGGAAAAACCTAGAGCTCCACTCCTTGGGGTTCTACTTTATTAAGTTAAAGGTGTATTTTTAACAAATCTGAGCAATTCTGATGGGCAGCTAGGTTTCGGAACTACTGGCGAGTCTCAAAAGCCTTGTTTTCAAATCACTGAATATGCAGGGTTGGTTTGCACAATGGACCACTGTATTTTAAAGTAGAAATCTCCAACTTTATGAAATTCTCCTCCCACCAAAAAAGCCTACCAATTTGAGATAAGAAAACATAACAAAACATAATGTCATGCAACCCCTCACTTTGAAGGGTGGGGCATGAAGACACTGTCACTAGCAGTATGAGAACTGAAGTGATAAAGCCACCTGAGGACAGAAGTTGGATTAGATGAGCTGCCTTATAAAAGTCCTACTAGCCTCATATTTGGTTGGGGTGACCTAACCCAATAAATGTAAAGTGTTGCTCTTTCCTCAAATTGGGGCCCCAGGCACTGGCAAGCAGGTAGTCAGCAAGCTTTATGAATGACATAACATATGGTACTACTAAGAACTTACTATGTTGCATTAGATCATTGGCCATGGGCAACTCAGAGTAAACAGATACTAGAGCTCCTCATCAGATACTTACAGATCTTGGCTCTGTTTCATTCGGTGAAAGTCCTTCAGGATACCCATCATATCTGCAAAGCTGCTGGCCTTGGACAAAGAGATGCAGTCATCCTCTTCAGACGAACTGCAGGTAGCTTTGTGTTCTGGTTTGCAACATTCAGGGCTGGCAGAACAAAGCAGGGGGACTGATGGAAGCTCAGGGACCTCCACCTCTGTCTCCTCGGTGATGTCACTAATGACAAAGGAAGTTGTAGAGTGGAATGAGGATCCAAAACAAGGTAAGGGAGAAGAGACATTTGAACTTCCTGGAGATAAGAAATCTGGCGTTAATGAAGCCGAAGCTGAAAGAGAAAACAATAGGCATGGATGGACATTGGGGCTAGAACACAGTAGGAATATCTTCTCCCCACAGCCCTGCCTACTGAACATTCATTTCCTGGGCTGACGCCATGACAGTCTGGGAGAGCCAGGATGGTATCTGTAGCCACTGGAGGGTCATTCCACTATGCTTCTCACTCAGGGGCTCAGAAAGCTGTAGAAGCACTGGGCTTTTCCAGTGTTCCAGGAGGGCAGGAAAACCCAGCCCATAAAGGCCTTGGCATTTAAAACTGCCATTCCACAATAGGCTGTGGAGTGATAGCCTTGTCATAGGCCAAAGCAGCAGTGACAGCTAAGGCCTGAATTTGTCCTTTTCTCTAACTAGGCTAGTGCTTTTGACTGTGCTCCTTTGTATCTTGCTATCTGTGAACTAAAAGACATGTTCCGAGCAAAACGAGAATGGTGACAGACCTCCCAACCTTCCCAAATTTCAGTGGAGAGAATTTCCTTAATTTCTACATTTCTAAAAATACTTTGAAAACACTAAATACACTAAAAACTATGTTTCTAAAAAACGTGTTACTTCAGTTTGTCTCTTGGATGACAAAAAAGTAGCCAAGAAATATAAATGGAGTTTCAGTGCAATTCTTCATAAAACTTCCATGTGAAGAAATTAAATACATGAAGATTTCAAAGAATACCATGATTTTCATGCATCCTACCAACTGATAAATTTAGGAGCTATGACTCTGAGTCAATGCAGAGTGAAAAAATGAGGATGGGAGGAATATGAAGATAAGCCCTGAGCATCTTGGGAGAGATCCACCTGTTGGTTGCCCATGCCTCTGGTCAAGGCAGACTTCCCATCCATTTCCAGTGGTTCTGCCTTAACTGTAGACAGAAAGCTGGAGGGATGGGTTACAAGGCTTGTTTGCATAATGGACCTTTTTTTTTTTTTTTTTTTTTTTTTTTTGAGACAAAGTCTCACTCTGTTGCCCATGCTGGAGTGCAGTGGTGCAACTTAAGCTCACTGCAAGCTCCACCTCTGCCTCTGCCTCCGCCTCCCAGGTTCAAGTGAGTCTTGTGCCTCAGCCTCCCAAGTAGCTGGGATTACAGGCACACACTGCCACGCCCGGCTAATTTTTGTATTTTTTGTAGAGACAGGGTTTCACCATGTTGGCCAGGCTGGTCTCGAACTCCTGACCTCAGGTGATCCACCCGCCTCAGCCTTCCAAAGTGTTGGGATTACAAGCGTGAGCCACAGTGCCCGGCCACTGTATTTTTAAGGCCAAAATCTCCAACTTTATGAAATTCTCCTTCCACCAAAAAAGTCCACTAATTTGAGATAAGAAAACGTAACATAATGTCATGCAACTCCCCACTTTGAAGGGTGGGGCATGGGGACAATGTCACTAGCAGTATGAGAACTGAAGTGGTGAAGCCACTTGTGATCCCTGGTAGAAACGACAAGGCGAGGGAAGATAGGTGCTTAAAAAGGGTAAGTCTCAGCAGTGGTGGGGGATATGTTTACTTGTATTGAAAAGGAAAGCAGGGTGCGGTGGCTCATGGCTGTAATCCTAGCGTTTTGGGAGGCTGAGGCAGGCAGATTGCTTGAGCTCAGGAGTTTGAGACCAGCCTGGGCAATGGCGAAACCCTATCTCTACTAAAAATACAAAAAATTAGCTGAGCATGGTAGTGTGCACCTATAATCCCAGCTACTCAGGAGGCAGAGGCACGAGAATTGCTTGAACCCGGGAGGTGGAGGTTGCAGTGAGCCAAGACTATGCCACCGCACTCCAACCTGGGTGACAGAGTGAGACTGTTTCAAAAACAAAAAGAAAAGGAAAGCCAGCGGGCATGGTGGCTCATGCCCGTAATCTTAGCACTTCAGAAGGCCGAGCTGGGTGGATTACTTGAGGTCAGGAGTTCGAGACCAGCCTAATTAATATGGCAAAACCCCGTCTCTACTAAAAATACAAAAATTAGCCAGGCGTGGTGGTGCACACCTGTAATTCCAGCTATTCAGGAGGCTGAGGCATCAGAATCGCTTGAGCCTGGGAGGCAGAGGTTGCAGTGAGCCAAGATTGTGCCACTGCACTCCAGCCTGGGCAACAGACCAAGTCCCAGGATCCTGTCTCCAAAAAAAGGAAAGCTGGCCAGGCTTGGTGGCTCACGCCTATAATCCCAGCACTTTGAGAGACTGAGGCGGGTGTCATCTGAGGTCAGGAATACAAGACCAGCCTGGCCAACATGGTGAAACTCTGTCTCTACTAAAAATATAAAAATTATGGCCGGTGCGGTGGCTCATGCCTCTAATCCCAGCACTTTGGGAGGCCAAGGCGGGCGGATCACGAGGTCAGGAGATCGAGACCATCCTGGCTAACATGGTGAAACCCCGTCTCTACTAAAAATACAAAAAAATTAGCCGGGCGTGGTGGCAGGCGCCTGTAGTCCCAGCTACTGGGGAGGCTGAGGCAGGAAAGTCGCTTGAACCCGGGGGGCAGAGGTTGCCATGAGCCGAGATCGTGCCACTGCACTCCAGCCTGGGCAACAGAGCGAGACTCCGCCTCAAAAAAAAAAAAAAAAGCCAGGCCTGGTGGCCCATCCCTGTAGTCCCAGCTACTCAGGAGGCTGAGGCAGGAGAATCGCTTGCACCCTGGGAGACAGAGGTTGCAGTGAGCCGAGATCGTGTCACTGCACTCCAGCCTGGGCGACAGAGCAAGACTGAGGGAGAAAAAAAAAAAGCTACTGTGGGCTTATGTAAGATGTGATCTTAAAGACACTTGGAAGAGGGTGTCAGTTTTGGGGCTAAGGGAGGAACTCTGCCTGGGGTCACAGGTTAAGTGAAGATTTTGTTCCTAACCAAACCATTCAGCCCAAAATGGCTGGTAGAAACCATCTAAGAGGCACTATAGGCTAGCCAGGTTTCAAGACAACTCCAGGGCCCGGAACCTAAGTACCTCCAAACCAAGGACTACCATTTTCTTTACCCCCATCCTGCCCAAGAGCCAGGGGAAAGGAACAGCCTGTTATGTTCTGGCCCTGGCACAGGGGCTCCTACCTGCATCAGCTGCCACTATCTTTGCAATCTGGCTGCGCAAGTGGCTCAGCTCATCCTGCAGCTCAGTGGTGCGGCTTAGGGCTGGCAGGGCTGGCTTCTTCAGGGCCAGAAGCCTCTCCTCGGACCCACGCAGGTTGGGAACGGAGGCATTGCGCTGCATGACAATCAGAGGGCTGGGTTTCCAGGTGTGCCTCAGGGGGCGCGTATCACTCCTGGACCAGGGAAAACCAAGTAGGTCAGTTAGGAATGGCAGGCCACTGTGCTCCCTAAGTTCCTTCCCCCACTCCTGTAAGAGTAGCACAGTAAGGTTCTGCTCCTCTCTGAGCCCCCACAGTTCTCATTCCTCTCTCCTTGCTGCCTGCCACCTCTTCTGGGAAGTTCTCCATTCCTCAGCAGACCAGCTACTGCCTCAACTACCTGACCCGGGCGTATGTCTCCTCTTCATCTGCAGCAATCCAGGCGATGTCAGCCAGGGTAGGGACTGGGGGCACGTCTCTCAAACACAGGTCAGAGATGTTGGGCAGGGTCTATGGAGAAGCAAAATTCATCAACATTTACAGGCGCCATGATAAGCCAATCAGAAACTGCAGAATACACAGGAGGGGTACCTAATCTGGCACTGGGAGTCAGGAAGGCTTCCTAGAGGGGGCAGAAGAAGGTTCCTGGTCGAAAACATTGAACAGAGGCCAGATGATAGTCAGGCATGGTGGCTCACACCTGTAATCTCAGCATTTGGGAGGCCAAGGCAGGCAGAATGCTTGAGACCAAGAGTTTGAGATCAGTCTGGGCAACATGGCAAAACCCTGCTCTACCAAAAAGAAAAATACAAAAATTATCTGGGTATGGTGGTATATGCCTGTAGTCCCAGCTATTCAGGAGGCTGAGGTGGGAGGATGGCTTGAACCTGGGAGGCAGAGGTTGCAGTGAGCCGAGATTGCGCCACTGCACTCTAGTCTGGACAACAGAGCCAGACTCTGTCTTAAAATAAAAACAAAAAGAGGCCAGATGCATGAGAGTCCATGTGATTACAAACAGTTCTGTGTCTTCAGTGGGACAGGCCTGAGTCACTTTTTAATAGAGATGGCTACTGTCTAAAACCACTGTGCCCTCTGGTGAAAATACAAGTACAAGGTCATCAACAACCTGTTACAGCAATAGGAAATTTTTCCTGACTAGCTCTTTATAATCCTGTATAGCTAATTGAGATTGACAATGTCACAGCAATGGTGTTTTAAACAAACCTGATAATTTGAATATATTTAGATTTAAATAAAAAGAAATTAATTATACAAAAGGAACCATAATAGGATTTCTTAAAATAGCTCCTCAACCCAAATGAGCAACAACCTAGAGATGAGTAAAGTGAAAAATTAGGATTCAATCATGTTGACTATGATTACAACAAAGTAAAAAACATCTATCTAGAAAAAGAGAGGACTACACTAAGACATTAATAGTTACTGTATTATTACTGTGTAATTATAGGTAATTTATTTTCCTTTTACTCTTCAAAATTTTAATATTTTCATGTGCTTAAATTTCATGTGCTTAAATTTTCAAAATAAATTGGTAAGAGTCCCTTAATATTTAAGGTAATTTAATAATAGTAATAAATGCATATCTACATACAAGTAAAATTCAGCTGTTTCTGCTACAAATTATTTGGTATGGTGGATGGATCCAGGATTGATAGCTCCTGCATTCAGATAGGAAACCTGGGACTCCCAGGAGTGAAGTGATACTCCAAGGTCACACAGAGAACTTCCACTGACCCAGGAACTAGTGCTAAAACAGGCCATTTGGGGAAGCCTCCATTTGTTTTCCTGATTAGCGCTGAATGCTCCTTTGCTCTTGGCAATTAAATGAGTAAACACAAAGTACTCAGCACAGTGCCTGACACATAGTATGTGCTCAGTAAATGTTATCTAGTATTACTAATACTACTCACATATATTCCTGCTCTGTGAGAGCCTGTGCCCTTGACCGTCTCTGCCAGCATCTGGCCAAAGGGTACAGCCAAGTGTGGGGGCAGCCTCCATGGAGTGAGCCACACTCCCTAGCTGTCTCCCTTTTTTTTTTCCTGATGCTTCTGAGGCAGTTAGGACCAGTTCCTGCCCAGGACCTTTAGGCAATTCTGGATAGCTGGCAATCTGAATATTGGGACAGCTTTTCCTGCCGCCCACCCCTGCAACATGTATACTTCCAACACCATTCCTGACCTAATATCAACCCTGACACCTCATCTAATTCCAGATCCAGTTCCTACAGACTGCTGCTTAGCATCTTTTATACAGATTTGGCTCCCTCCTTTCTGTTTCTACCTGGGCCACATCCTTTTATGCACATATTTCTATCTCCTCTGTGTGGGTAGAAAGCAGAAGTATTTATTTTGTGTCCCAGCTCCCCAAATGCACACATCTGAACCACATAGTTTGGGGCTGGTGCTTAACCATTAGTTCCCAGAGGGAGGCAGCTGGGACTAATAAATGCTACTTAGCTTTCTACCACAGAAGGGGTCTCAAGAAACCTGGGCCAGGCAGGAATCTCTGCTGCAGAGTGGGTGCTAAAGGATCCCTAGACACAGAGGTAAGACCGAAGCACCCCAGTAAAGGAGGCCCAGATTGGCCAAAAAGAGCAGGCTGAGGAATTATGGCCTCAGAGAAACACTAAAAATAGTGGAGCTTGGTGGCCAGGCGCGGTGGCTCAAGCCTGTAATCCCAGCACTTTGGGAGGCCGAGACGGGCGGATCACGAGGTCAGGAGATCGAGACCATCCTGGCTGACACGGTGAAACCCCGTCTCTACTAAGAAATACAAAAAATAGCCGGGCGAGGTGGCAGCACCTGTAGTCCCAGCTACTCGGGAGGCTGAGGCCGGAGAATGGCGTGAACCCAGGAGGCGGAGCTTGCAGTGAGCTGAGATCCGGCCACTGCACTCCAGCCTGGGCGGCAGAGCGAGGCTCCGTCTCAAAAAAAAAAAAAAAAATAGTGGAGCTTGGCTTGTGCCTGTAATCCCAGCTACATGGGAAGCTGAGGCAGGAGGACTGCTTGAGCCCAGGAGTTTAAGACTTAGCCTGGGCAACATAGGGAGACCTCATCTAAAAAATTAATAAAATAAATAAAAAGACTGGCGACATGGCCAATTCTTAGGGCTGGTGAAGAAAAGCAGAGTTCAACTCAAAAATCACAACACTCACTGTCCCATGTGGAGACCTATCAGGTTCCTTGTGGTCACAGGTTTGTATGCACTCAGGAAGGCACAGTGACCAGGATCTATTATAAGCATTTAACAAATATTTCATAACAGAATGAAAAGTGACCAGGAAACAACCTACTTGGGCAGTACCAAGGGGTTTGGGGCACAGAAGCAGCACTCTGAGCCTCTACCCTCCTGCCCTTCCAACATACTCACCTCGAAGGATGCCCGGGGACACGGCTTCAAGGGTAGGTTGGTCCCAATTCTTCTTACTACACTTCGAGCAGCCCCATGCGGCTTGTTTTGCCAGATTGGTATGGTCTGGAGCAAAGAAAGAGAGACAGTCACAACCTCAGAGACTGAATCCAACTACCGTCCCTGTCCTCTCCTCTCTAGCAGGGAGACTGAATTCCACAAACCTAGGGACAGGGCACACTCTAGGGGCAAGTCAACTCTCAATTATAGTGAGGGCAGGTTCCCCAGTTGCCAGCCTACACCCTGGCCAGCCACCCAAGGGAATACCTGCTGCTGCTAAGGCAGTCAATGTTGGGAGGGTCAGTGAAGGGAAGAGGAAGTAGCTAAGTGTAGAGATTATCCAGGCTTTCCTTCCAGCCCTCTGTACAGAAAGGCAGACATACACTGACTTCTGAAGTGCCCCAGGATCATAGTTGGTTCTTCTTAGGGCGGGGGAGTGAAATGGTGGCCTTGCTCCAATTCCAGGCCTCTGGAGAAAGGAGTGCTCAATTGGAGAGTCTCAGAACCTTATACTGTACCTCAGCAGGCCCAGCACCCAACCTTCCCCCACCATACCCCTGCCGTAGGAATGCCCCTTACCACACTGGCTTCCATTCCCGACACGTGAACCAGCTCCTGCACTTGAAGGACAAGGCAGCCACAGGGCAGCTCCGGGAGGTGGGAGGCGTGACTCCTTCATATCAGGCCATCTGGAGGAGCACCAGATTTCCCTCTTGTGAAACAACCCCCCACAGTGGGGATTCAATGGTCACCACACAAGCCCCACAAAACCAGGCCCTGCAGAGCCATGACTAACACCAAGACTTCTCTGAAGATGCAAATAGAACCCTTTGGTAGCTAGAAAGCTCATCGAGCCAAGTTATAGGTACTATCCAAGCCCAGGATTCATTCTTGAAGATGAGATGTAAAAGCACTCCTGGGCCCTTGCAAGGAGAGAGATCAGAGAAAATAGGAGAACAAACACCAGCTCTTGCCAATCTCAGTCTCCCGAGCTATAGAGGAAAAGAGCCAAAAAAGTTTATCCTGGCTCAGCCACCTCCTGGCTGTGTAGCTACAGGCAAGTTATTTAACTTTGCTGAACATTGGTTTTTCCATCTGGGAAAAGGGGACAGGAAAAGCTGCCACTGGAGGCTACCTTAAGGGTCAATGAGTGAAATGGGGTTGAGTGCTTAATGAACTATTAAAACATGACACAGATGGGTGAGGTGACATCTGACTGCTCTTCATAGCAGTTCTTGCATGGTGAGCAGATGCAGTGTGCTCGTTCATTCACTTGTTCATCAAACACCAACAGTACCCACTTGTGCCAGGCCTTGTGCTGGGCACTGTAGGGGCTATGGGGGGAGTAAGACACAGTCATGCTCTCGAGGAACTCGCTGTCCAGCAGAGTGATAGGACATGAATACGTACTTCTAGCAAAGGCCGAAAATCACTAGGCAGGTGGCCAGATGAGGTCAGAGCTCTGGCCCTAGTGCCCTGTAGTGAGTTTCAAGGGAGTAGGAAATGAAGACAAAACAGCAAGAGCACAGGTCCAGCACAGGAGGGTGAAGGATGTGGAAAGAGGAGCAGAGCATGATAAAGCTACTAAAGTAGGGGTCAAGTCATGAGGTCCGGGTGAGAGGTCACTGGGGGAGCCCTGGACAGGCTCTGAACGGGGGACAGACTAGACTGACAAAGCAGCTCTTTCTGGAGACCTCCCATGGAGGGTCCCCTCTTCTACCCATAGGAGAGGAGGTGTCACTCACTTTACGATACACATGGGGAAAGGAAGTTGGAGAGGGGAAGGCACTTGTCTAAGGTCACTCAATGGTCATGCCAGTGGAAAGCACCCAAAGCCTGGTCCAGGTCCTGCCACCTCCTGCCTGGGCTCCATCTTCTCGGCTCAGTTCAAGCCTTTATTATCAGAGTCCCTCTGTGTGCCAGGCTCTGTGCTGAATGTCCGTGTCGGCCACGAATTGCACTAACAGTGCTTACTGCCACTTTCTCTCCGACCTTACCTCCAAAGACCCAGCTGGGCCTAACCCTCACACACAGCCAGAGGAATCCTTCCCAAACACACTGTTAATCACATCGCTCTTCCGTTTAAAACTGGCTTACTAAAGCCAACACAGGATAAAATCCACAATCAGTCCCAAACCCATCTTTCTCTGCCCTCTCTAGACCACACCGAGTACCAAGGCCTGCACATTTCGCAGCCAGCCCTCCTGCTCTCCCCCTTGCCCTCCAGTCACACTGGCCCTCAACCCCCAACACTGGGCCCACCTCTGAGCCCTGCATCAAACACCAGCACCCCCTTCGCCGAGCTCATTCTTCTTCATTCCTCAGAGCTCAGCTCAAGCATCACCTTCCTTCCCTGCGACAGGGTCAGGTCCTTTCCTGTGCGCTCCGCAGCACCCTGCCTGTCCCTCGGAGTCCTCGCGAGAGGAACTAGATAACTGTGATCCCCGCGCACAGCACGGTGTCTGCCTAGGACACAGTAAGCGCTTCAACGCGCCGAACTAACTAACCGAATGAAGGAGAACACCAACTCAGCTGTCACCCCCGCCCCCAAGTGTCACTGGCTAGAAGATCTTCCCCCGTTCTCTGGCAGCACCGGTGGGTCTTGTCACTGAGGCTGCCGTTGCTGTCTATTGACAGGCGTCCCCCTCAGGAGACCGGGAGCTCCTCCAGCGCAGGGCCCCGCTCAGCACCCCTGGTCCCGGGGGACCCCACGGAGGCCGCCGCGCTCAGTGAAACTTCGCCGCTCGCAGCAGCGCCCGGAGACCCGCGTGGACCCTCTCCCTGCGGGGACCGGTCAGGGCGCGCCGCCCCTCCCCCGCGGCAGCCGCCCCGACCTGGGCCAAGGTCGGCCAAGTCCTCGCCGCCTGCCCAGCGGCCCTTGGACCCACAGGCCTGGACCAGAGTGCGCGGAAGCCTCCGAGCCACGGCCAGGTCTCAGAATGCGCGGCGGGGCAGCCCGGCCCGTCAAGCAGCGAAGCCGAAACTAGAAGTCTCAGGTCTGGCTTGGTCACTGTTTGCTGGGGGACTCCGACGAGCAACTACCCTTCGGGGACTCAGTTTCCCCCGGGCCAAGTGAAACGGACACCAGCGGCTCCCGCGAGAACTCGCGCGGGAACAGGAGCCGCGAGCTCCGCACAGCGCCTGGCACCTAGACCCAGTCTACTAACGGGCTGGAAGGCCGCGGTCCCGTCTCCACGCCGCCCTAGAACCTTTCTCACCTCAGTCTCGGGCTCCGGGACTCTCTCACCTCACGGCCCCTCCTTCCACCGTGGGCTACCGCCCTCACTTCCGCTGACCCGCCCCCCGGAAGCGATCCTCCGCAGCTGCGCACCGAGCCGCACCTCCGCGCACCGTCGGGAGGCGGGTCCAGCCGGGTGGCAAGAGGAGGGCGGCCCCCGAGTGGGCGGGGCGCTGGCGGGGGCTCGCTCAGATCCCGCGGAGCACACTCCCCCTCTGTCGAGACTGTGTCCCCGCGGGGTCTGTGTCCCCGGGAGGAGTTGGCTGCGTTTGGAGATCCCTGAGCCTGATATTCGTCGCGTCTCCCTGCTTGTTACTCTCCACGTTTAGCCCCATACGACTTCTGGAAGCCGAGGGATGTGTCGCTCATCCCCTAAAGTATGCTCCTACCCCTAGGGCAAACTTCAGAATCCTCACCCTGGCCCCCTTTGCAGTTCATGGTTCCCAGGCAAGCCCCTCTGCAAAGCCTCTTTCCAGCAAGAATGGGCAGAATGGGCCTCTTTCTCCTCTGACTCCTGCCCTCCAGCACTTTGCAGCTTTCTTCTATTTTAGTCTCTGTCTCTCTGTCTCTGTCTCTCTCTCTCACTCTCTCTCTCTCCTCTCTCTCCTCTCTCTCTCTCACACACACACACACACGGTATATTCAGTGAGTTTGCTCATTAGATGGGTACTTGATGCACAAGACCCCAGAGGCACTGTGGGAAGAGCCACATTCCTTCCAGGCTCACTAACCCATTCCCTCTTTGTGCTCCAGCCCTCACTGTCCGGGTCTGTGGCATGCAGTTCCTGGGTGACATTTTCCTCCTCTGCTTTCAGCACAGCCTCAGGCTGTGCCTGGCTCCCAGGCTGGAGTTCCTTGGTCCCAAAGCCTGCAATCCCCTCTGCCAGAGACAGAGTTGGTTTCATGGGTGACCAGCCCATGCAGTCACAAAGGGCCCCATGCTCAGAACCCTGTACCTGGTTTAGTACTCTGCTGTACCTGGTTTAGTACTCTGCTGTTGCCATCTTGAAATGATTAATTTTCTAACAGGGGGTCTTGTGTTTTCATTTTGCACTGGGCTCTGCAAAATTATGTAACTGGTCCTGGCAAGAGACCTCAGAGGTCATCCACCCTATCTCCACCATATCTCAAATGCTGAAGACTGACTCCCAGGTCCAGCCCTCTTTCCAGGATGGCACATTGTGTTTTAATCATTACTTTCCCCTCTTGTGCGATGGCGGATCATGCAAGTTCACGCTGGCTGTCTGTCCTGGGTGTAGATGCTGATTTGCTGTCCCACTCAGATCCCCTTGCAGGAAGAATGGAGCCCCCTACCTGGGAATTTCCTTCACCTCCCAAGCCAATGACTGATGCAAGGCCCAAAAGGCCAGTTCAACTCTGCAGTGTGGTTTATGCCTCACAGCTCTTCCACTGTGGGTCAGGCCAAGGCTGGGCTGAGACTGTTCCTGCTCAGCATTTTTCCTTTTCCTCTTCTGCTTCCCTCCTTCTTTTACAGGTTTTTCTGGAAGTACACTCCCCACCCCACCAAAAAAAAAAAAAAAAAAATCACTTCATGCCTGTCTCAGGTTCCGCTTCTAAGACAACTTCCAGATCTTTCTCAACAGAGAGCACCAGATTCTCAAAACAGTAAGTCCTACCACTTGTTCTATCACAAACTTATTTTGGGCAAGTCACTCAAGCCCTCGATAGGTAAGATAGTCCCTGAAAGCATTCCAGCCAAGTCCACCCCAGGAGGGAGCCGCCGCATGGAAGGACAGAGCTGAACATGCCACTCAAAGGAAAAGCACTTAGAACCACTCTAGTCAGTCTTCTCTGATTTTATTACAGGGCAGGTTGAGGACAGGGGAGGGAAGTGGCAGAGGAGTGACAGGAGGGCAGCCAGGGGCCCTCTCCTACCCTGAGCCTCAAGGCCTCGTGGGGGACAGGAACTACAGAGGCATCAGATGAGGCCTCAGAAAGCGCAGGCCACCAGCATTTTCCATGGGACCAGGCTGGCTCCATGCGGAACTGACTCTCCCAGAGCAGCGGGAGAAGGGTTCGCGTGGGCTCCCCTGCCCTCCCACCAGTCCCTGACAGGATGGGGGAGGCGCAGAGAACATCAGGTGCCCTCCCTCCCCGTAAAGGGCATGGGGGATGGGGGCACTTCCTCTCAGGACACAGGGAGCCTGGCTGAGCTGGCTGGCTCATGCCTGGCCTGGAGGTCAGAGGGGAGTGAGACACTCTAGTTTAAAAGGCCTTCCTTTCCATTTTGGGGAAAACAGGCAGGGAGAGAGGTGATGGTGCTGTGCCAAAAAACACCCCCAAATCCAGACGCAGGCTTTGGAGCCACATGTGGGTTTGAATCTGAACTCTACCTGGCTGAGTGACCCTGGGCAAGTCACTTCACCTCCCTGAGACTCAAGTTTCATCAAGATGGGAACAAGGAGCATCTGCCTCACAAGCTTGTCATGAGGATTAAGTGAGAAAGTGCATGTAATATTAGCAACGATTGGATAATACAAAATTAAGAACAAGGTTGGGCGTGTGGCTCACGCCTGTAATCCCAGCAATTTGGGAGGCTGAGGCGGGTGGATCACCTGAGTTCAGGAGTTCCAGACCAGCCTGACCAATATGGTGAAACCCCATCTCTACTAAAAATACAAAAATTAGCCGGGTGTGGTGGCATGCACCTGTAATCCCAGCTACTAGGTAGGCTGAGGCAGAATTGCTTGAACCAGGGTTGGGGGGGGTTGCAGTGAGCCAAGATCACGCTGTAGCACTCCAGCCTGAGTGACAGAACAAGACTGCATCTCAAAACAATACAAAACAAAACTCAGAACAAGACTGGCTGGGGAAGGCTCAGTGAACACGCCCAAGGCAAGCGGGGTAACTCGGTGAATAGAAGGCCCAGGAGTGGCTGCAGAGATGTCTGCCTTCCTTCCTCCGCTGCCAGGTTTAAGAGTGAGCCCCGGGTGGGGTGAGGGGGTGGGGAGAGAACTGGGGGCTGGGGAGGGGGCAGCCTGACTTCAAGGCCTTAATGAAAGAGTGTAGGTGCGCCTGTGGGCCTGCGTGGAGAGGATGGGACAGTGCTGGGGGGTGGTGGATCCTCTGAGGACTGTTTTTAAAAAGCTGAAGAGGAGAAGGAAGAGAGAACTATTTCTTCCCATAGGTGCAGCTGCAAAGACATCAAGCTGGACCCATCGAGGATTTCGGATTCAGCCATCATGGGGCTGCTGCTGGGGAAGCCACTGCCCCTCCTTTCTCCTCAGCACTGGGGTTATAAAAAAATACCTACAAACCACGAGAAAGTTTGTATAAAAACACTTTTCTGCACATATAAAAAGAAAGACTGGCCGTGGTCAGTGGCTCAGGACGTGGACCAAAGTCCCAAGAGTGGCCAAGGGGAGTCCGTGGTGCCCCAGTGGTAGAAGAGCTAGCCTGGGGCACCCCTGGTTGCCGGACAGCGCCGGCTCTGGAGAAGGCTGTGGTCTTTGGCCGGGCTGTGCTTCTGTGGATGCGAGGTCTGAGGGGCAGGAGGGGCGGCAGAAGCGCTGGCTCCCGCAGTCCTGCGGAGACCCTGTGCTAAGGTAGGTGGTGGGAGTGCTTTGGCTCTAGGCCTCAGGAACCCCCTTAGTGCGCCCCATTGCTAAAGGCAGGAGCCCCTTCACAGTAAACTTCCCCAGACATCTGGTCAGTGGCGTGGTCAGGGAAGCCGCAGGGGGTCCAGTCTGATTTCCGCTTCAATGGAGGGTTCTGCCCAGAGGCTCCAGAAGACTGGCTCCTGCTGAGACCGACCCCAGCTGGGGACATCAGGCACAGGAGGGCAGCCCAGGGTGTGGCCAGGAACGAAGGCTCTAGATAAACAGGAGAGCCACCTTGGAAGCCTGGCCCCTCCTGGCTGGGGCTTCTGGATGTTTCCTGTGGGAAGGGCTGAAAGCAAGGAGAGGGTGGTGGCCCTGTCTTCCTAGCCTGCTCCTCCTTCCATTCTTCACCCAACAAGGGCCTAGACTGTGCGGCTCACTGGAAGAGGTCCAGAGAGTTCACCCAGGCCCTGATCTGGGGGTGCCAAGCAGCTTTCCAGAGCCAAATGGGTAGGGAGAGCGGAGAGTGACAGTCAGAGCTAGAGGTTCCTCTGCCCAGCCAGCCCAGGCACCCCTTGTCTACCCGCCACCATGGAGCCAAGGCTGTGATGGCCACCCTCAGTGGAGCTTGTACCCCCCAAGGCAGCCTAGGAGTGGGGTGGGAGTGGGCGGCATCTGCAGTCTGAAACAGGCTGAGGAACACTCTGGCTCTGGGGCGCGGGGGCCTGTGCATCAGATCCCGCCTGGCCCCGCAGGCACTCTAGGGCTGGAGGAGGGGCAGGCCACGCCGGAGTCCCTCCTTCAGGAACTGCATGTAGGTGGCCGTGGATGGGTCTTCAAAGGTGGATGAGAAGCTGAAGAGATGGCTCTCGACTTCCTCGGGCTTCATGGAGGTGATGTCCAAGAAGTAGTTGGCATTGATGTGGTGGACCTGGGAGAAGGGCTGGGTGAGGAGAGTGGGATGGAGGGGGCCCCCAGGCTCCCCGTGCCCTCTGCTCTGTGGGGAGAAGCAGGGACGCTATCAGGCCTTGACTGTCCTTGTCTGAGGTGATGGTGGGCAGGCAGTGCTGCCGTAAGCCCTCGCCAGCACCCGACACCACCTCATCACCCTGTGTCTGACGAGGGGCACCTCCCTGCCTTGCCTACCAGGTGAAAACCCAACACTTTCCAACATCACCTCTTCACTAGCCCTCTGCCTCCGCCCCCCGAAATGACCTCTCTCCTCTGTTCCTGTGGCCCCGGACTCCATCCTGAACTCCGTGCTCACTTCTCTCACTGGGGCCTCACGCACCACGGGCCTCTCCTTTGGCTTCTCGCTCCAGACAGTGAGCTCTTTCAGCACAGGGCCATGTCTTTATCTTTGTGCCTGGCACAGAGTAGGTGCCCAGCAGATGAACAGACGAATGAATCAGCATTCAACCAACATTCATATGAGTGGGAGGCCTGGTTCTCCCAAGCAGTTCCCCGACACCATCTCATCACCCTGTGCCTGGAACAGCCGATGCCTTCTGCCTGGTGCCCCTTCCTTTGCACCGAGCCCTCACTGGACACCTCGCCCGTGCCAGCCCCTGCTCCTGACCTGCTCCCGTCCTAAGATCCTGAGGAAGCTGACCTCCTCCTATGGCCCTGGGTCCCACACTAACCATGCCTTGGGACTTAAAGGATAAGGGGTCGCTTTGATCAGAAGAGCTGGAGATCTGAGGCTCGAGGGCAGGCCTTGGTTCAAAGCCAGCTGCAGTTAATTAACTGCAACATTTGTCCAGTCTCTGAAGTTTTCTAGGCCTCTTTCCTTGTTTATAAAATGGGCATTCATGATTATCCGTCTCCCAAAGCTGCTGTGAGGCCCCCGTGAGAAGACTTGCTGAGTGCTAAGGGCCCTTAGGGAGAGGTGGGGTCTTGAACCTTGGCTCAGGGCCCTCTCCTGGTCTTCTCTGTCACAAGGTCCGGCTACTCCCTCTCCTTCCATCCCAGGACTGGCTGCCATGGTCCAAGGCAAGCCTTCCCTTCCAGGCCGTGTTTCTAGCCAGGTGCTGACTCTGCCTCGGGACTATGCTCGCTGCCGTACAGCCCCCGATGACCAACACCTGCATCACGATTCCTGTTTCTACATGGGGACAACTGAGGCTTAGACTGGGTAAGAGACCAGCTTGAGGCTTTGCAGCCAGGAAGTGGCAGGGCCAGACCCGAAACCCGATGAAGCCTGCACATCCAGGCCCCCTGCTGGTTGCTCCCTGGGCCCCGTGGGGTCTGGGTGAGGGTGCCTACCACGGTGCCATTGGGCAGGCAGATCATCATCTCCACCGGGAAGCTGTACTTCTCCAGGTGCAGGCCAGCCAGCTTCTGATGGGACGGGTTCTCCTGGTTGTTCTGTGGGGACAGTTGCATACTCCTGATGCCGTGGCCCCCACCACTGTTCGGGAGGCTCCTGTTCCTGCCCACCTGCCGGCTCACCTGCAGCTCCTCCAGCTCCTTCACCAGGGACCAGGTGCTGATGAAGCTCTCGTTGAGCAGGGTGAGGATGGGCGAACTTTCCAGGACAGTCTCCCGGAGAGTCCGCCCTGAACCTGTGCAGGAAGAGGAAAAAGCTGGAAGACAGAAGTGTGAGGCACCCCCACATCTTGCTGGGGTGCAGTTTTGCTTTGGGGAGACCTTACGGGCTGCAGAAGTCTCTGCACCCAGGTGAAATAACAGATTCAAAGAGCCTGAGGCAGAGTAGGTACTGAATAAATGGTAGTTGGAATTAACATCCATAATACACCCGCATCCTGGGCTGAGATTAGGGTTAGGGGTTCTACCTGGCCCCGGGGACTTGCAGACAGTGACAGCTTCTTAAATCCAGTGAACATTCTGTGTCCCAGGGCCTTTGCACAGGCTGTTCCTCTACCTGGAACACTCCATCTGGTCATGTGACAAACTCCTACTCATCCTTCATAGTCTCAGCGTAAATATCACTGTCTTCACAAAGCCTTCCTTGACCCCCCGTTATACACTCTGGTGCCACTCTGGACTGTCCCCTGTAGAACACTCACCGTGCTTGTACTGACTCATTCGGTGTCTGCCTTTGCACTGTGTCTCCCCCTTTGAGGGCAGGGACCCTTTCTGACTTCCTCACTGTGGGACGCCAGCACCCAGTCCACTGCTACACTGATGGCTGACAGGGTGAGGGCGGGGCACTGTTTCATTCATCTTTGTGCCCATCCAAAGAACTTTGCATCTAGGTCTCTGGTGAATTTTCTGAATAAATTAACGCAAGACCAGCCTCTGGCCTGATTTTCCCTCTTACATGTATATAAGTGTATATACACTTAGACTTCACAGTGTATGCAGCACTTTCACCCCCATGTCCACAGCTCTGAGAGGTAAGTGTATTATCCCTTCTTACTATTGAGAAAACTGAGGCTCGGGGAGGGGAAGACACTTGGTCAAGGTTACCGAGCTGACAATGGCTGAGTTTGAACCCAGCCTGCCAGGGCCCTTTCTTCAGCATCTGGTAGCTCCCACTGGGCTCAGCACAGAAACTCCCAGGCCCTCACCCCACGCCCCTACCCTGGGCAGTCCCCCACCCCACACCCCTACCCTGGGCAGTCCCCCACCCCACACCCCTACCCTGGGCAGTCCCCCACCCCACACCCCTACCCTGGGCAGTCCCCCACCCCACACCCCTACCCTGGGCAGTCCCCAGGGCCCTCATGACTCAACAGGAGAGTCCCATTGGTTTCAGAGTCTCCGGTACCCAACAAGGTGTAGACTTTCCCCCCTGCTCCCCTTAGATTCAGCCGGGCCCCTCACCTCAGCAGGACTGGTCGTCCAGGGCCCCCCACAGCAGGATCGAGTGCACCAGCTTGTTCTCAGCCTTGGCTCGGTCGAAGGCCTCAGTGAACGGCAAGTAGGAGACCTGGGGCCACGCCGAGACAGAGAGAAGCCATCATCAAAGCGGCCAGGGTCCCACTCGGGCTGTGAGTCTGTAGTGTGTGCAAGTATGTGTGTGTGTATACATGTGAGTTTGTGTGTAGGCATATCTGTGTGTGTACATGTTTGTGTATATGTACATTTGTATGTGTATGTATATGTTTGTGTATGTTTGTATATATGTGTGTATATGTGTGTGTGTATATATGTTAGTGTGTTTGTATGTGTGTGTGAAGGGGGTGCTGCTGAGCCAGGGGATGGATGTCTCCTCCAAGTTCTATTTATTATTATTATTTTCATTTATTTTTTCTTTGAGATGGAGTCTCACTCTGTTGCCCAGGCTGTAGTGCAGTGGCGCAATTATAGCTCATTGCAGCCTTGAACTCCTGGGCTCAAGCAGTCCTCCTGCCTCGGCCTCCCGAAAGGTTTAGTACTACAGGTGCGTGCTAACACCACCCCTAGGTAATTAAAAAAATTTTTTGTAGATATGGGGTCTCGCTATGTTGCCCAGACTGCTCTTGAACTCCTGGCCACAAGTGATTCTCCACCTCAGCCTCCCAAAGTTTTGGATTATAGGCATGAGCCATTGCACCTGGCCTCTTCCTCTAACTTCCAAATGGCAGCAGGGAAGCCCCACTGGCACACGCTGGGCACAACAGTGAGACAGCCTCAGTAGCAAGCCCTGAACACACACCAGCACCTGTGCCCAGGTGCTGCTCCACAGCTCCCAGCCTCTGCCCGTGCAGCCTGACCCTGGCCTTCACCCTGCCCAGCCTCACCTTCTTGAAGGGGTACATGGCCACCTCCAGGCGCCGGGCAGCCTCCTCCCAGCTCAGCTCCTGCTGCCACTTGATCTCCTCAAACACAAACTGCAGGGACTCCCCCGAGGGCAGGTGGCTGTTGATCACGCTGCCATCCTCATCCAGGATCACCGAGGGCACTGAGGGGCCCATGGCCTCCAGCTCCATCTGGGCCAGAGGTCAGTGGTGGGGGGAAGGCTCAGAGATGGGCAAGAATCCTCAGGGGCTCCCTGAGAGACCCTCCAAGATGCTCCACTCATTGCAGAGGAAGGGCGGGGCCCTGCAGCGAGCCCACCTGGATGGGAGCCTACTGTGCGCTCACCTGGGGTATGTAGCCGATGTCCACCTCCATGTTGCTGCTTTCACTGGCCCCATAAAGCCACTCCATGTCCACATTCAGAGACCTGGGGATGGCCAGGGCAGAGTGACACCATCATCAAAGGCCATTATCTGTGTCACACTTTATCTCACATAATACCTGCAACTGTCTCCATTTTCCAGATGAAGACACAGGCTTCTCAAGGTGAACACCTGCTCTCAGAGCCACTGGGATTCTGGCTGCAGAGTCCTGGCCCTCTCTCCACCAGGCTGCCCCTTCCTAAGGCACTGGAGCCACTTCACTGTCCGCCGGCCCTGCCCCTCACAATCCACAAAGGGCCTGCACAGCCATGGCCCGTGTATTCTCCAGGACCCTTCGAGGCAGAGAGATGGCCAGTGCCTCACGGTGGGTCACAGGGTGGGGCAGGAATGAAAGTGAGCACCGTGGTCCCTGCACAGGCCTCTGGTGGGCAGCAGGAAATCTGAGCCGAGCAGTGCAATCTGCAGGTCCGCCGCACGGGGGAGCCCCAGCACTGACAAACCACCACCTCCGCAGCAGGTGGTGCAGAGGGCAGAGCTAGGTACCCCCCGGGGGTCAGCAGTCCCTGATGCCTGGTCCTCAGACATGAGCCCAGGAGCAGCTGGTCCTGGAGCTGGTCACTGCCTCTCTCCTTCTGTCCCATACAGTCCAGGCCCCCTCCTCAATAACCCCGGGTTGGAGGCAGGTGTGCACAGCCGGAGGGCTGGTACTTTGACTGGGAAGCCCCTGCTCTGCCCACCCTGGGGAGGGAGGGAAGCCATCCCCACTCCTAGGGGCAATTTTCTCCTCCCATGTCATCCCAACCATCCTCTCACGCCTGCCCTGTGGGTGAAATAGGCCAGGAGTCAGTCTCCCATCTGGCAGATGAGGAAACAGGCTTACAGAGGGCCAGGGCCTTGCCCACAGCCACACGGCCAGTGGGTGCCACAGTTGAGACGTAACTGCAGACCTCCTGGCTCCCAGCCAGGCCTTATCCCTGTAGAGCGGTCACTCAGGCCCACTAGGTGGCCACTTGCTATCAGTTAGGAATCTGGACAGACTTGAAGCCAGGGCCTCCTGGGTCCTCTACTCTGCTGACGGGTGGCCAGCCCTGAGGAGGTGAGGCAGGCGGGTAGCTGGTGCAGCACTGTCCGGAAGCCTCTCCGGGGCTCTGCAGCAGTGGAGGCTGCCCTCAGCTTTTGCATGTGCTGTTCCTCTGCCTAGCGAAACCCTCAGAGCCCCTTGCCTCTACTGAGATGACCCTCTTCTTCTGAGAAGCCCTCCTGGACCCCACAGCTGGGTCCCTGCCTAGCTGCCGGCCTTCCCCTTGGTGGCACGCACAGGCTGCGATTACAGCTCTGACTAGGGCCTGTCAGCAGTGTGAGGGCGGGGAGGCCCAGCTTCAGGAAGAGTCTATGGGCTGCTGCACTGGGTCCCAGGCACAGAGGTGGAGGGCCAGGCCACGGGGTGCCTGGGAAGAGCTGGTGGGTGATCAGCTCATCCTCTTGCCTGCCTCATGCTGCCGCCTCCAAGCCAGCCCCACGAGATGGGCTCTGGGGAGCAAAGGAAGGGGCAGAGGCAGAAGCGGCCCCTAGGCTCCTGGAGCTGGGGAGCAGGACAAGCTGTAGGAGGGAGCCAAGGCTGGGCCGAGGTCAAGCTCCCACCTGTGGTTGGGCACGAAGAGCCGGAAGTCGCGCACGTGGGTGGCGTCTTTGGAGAGGATGATGTGGCCGGTGAACTGACCCGGGGAGAACCAGAAGGGGAAGTCAGGCGGCTCGCTGAGCTGGAACTCGGCGTGGATCCTGTGTGAAGGGAATCTCCTGCACCAGAGCTGCCCACCTTCTCCCCAGGAGCCCAGGAAGCCTTAGCCAGACTCATCAGGGAGAGGAGGCTGAGTGTGTGGCTGGAGGTGGATGGGCCAGGGGGCAGCAGCGAGGCCCTCCAAATGCTGCTTGTCCTTCGAGGCCCAGGTCACATGTCCCTCCTCCAGAAGCCCTGCCTGGACCCCCTCCCTGAGCCCCCACAGCTTCTGGAGGGCATGTGTGACTGGATGTCCTTCCCACTTCTGTGTGGATGGCACAGCCATGGCTACTAGCCCCGTGCCAAGCAAGTTCCACAGCTTTTTCTTTCGGAACCCTTACATGCCCTACAAGGAAGTCATCAGCACCCCGATCCACAGGTGAGAACACTGAGGCTCAGAGAGCCAAAGCTGCTTCCCCGAGATGGCAGGGGGAGGAGAGACAGAGTTGGGGGGCTCAAGCCAGGCCCTCCCCTCTGGGCGCTAAACCGGCTGTGCCTCCCGGAAGCTCCAGGCTGGCCTGTGTGGCCCACTCACCGGAACATCACGGTGTAGTAGAAGTCACTGATGGCAGTCAGGCAGGCCACGGCCCCCTGAGGGGCAAAGCGGGTCTTCACAAAGGGCCGAGGGTGGAACATGCTCAGGAGCCGGTGGATGATGACCTGGGGGCAGTGGGAGGCATGTGTTGGCTTGCTGGGTTCCGCTGAGCCTGGATCCACTGGGGTGGGGGTCAGCCCAGACCCAAAGGCCCAGGGTCCCCATGGGGAGGAGGCAGGTCCAGAGGGAGGCAGGAGAGCAGGTGGGGCAGGCCTGGCACTGGGGTCCAGGCGCAAACAGAGGGGTGGCCACTCCTGGGCTGGGGCAGAGGGCCTCAGGTCGCACCCCGGCTGTCCTCACCTCCTTGCCCTTGGGCGGCGGCGGATAGAAGCGGTTGTTGGATAGGTAGCCAGTGAACATGCTCAGCTCACTGGGGATGATCCACCAGGGCTCGCCCAGCTCCTGGCCTGGCGGGGGAAGGAAGGGCTGGAAGTGGCGGGCGGAAAACACTGCACTTGGCGAGGCTGCGGCTGTCCAGTTTCGGAGGCCGGACAGGGCGAGGCGGGAAACCTGGGGCAGGGGAAAGCGAAGCTCCAGATATCTAAGAACCATGACTCCGGGGCCTCGTGTCCCACATGGGTGGAGGTCTCCCTCAAGCCCTGAGCCAGCCCACACCAAGGGAGCAGATGGATCCCAGGCAGTTTCCTGCCCCAGTGATGGCCACAAGCTTAGCAATATCCCACCAGAGAGAGGCTCCTCTCCCCGCTCCAGTGCCTCTGTAGCTCACCCAGGCGCAGCCCAGGCCAGAGCCGCTCGCTCAAAGGCAGGGTTGGAATGGGGGTGGTGGGGGTCCGTGCCTCACACCATCCCGCCTCCCTCCTATGCATAAGCCCATGGGCCAGCCTTGGGAGCCACCACCCTGCCTGGCTTCCCCGGCCTTCCAGCAGCTCTGCTCTCCCTCCCCAGTCTCTGCTCCAAGTCTCCTCCCAGGGACTAATGTCCCACTGGCCAGCTCAGGATTTCGGTTTGGAGCTAAGTCCGATGAGGGTGGTGGCCAATCATGTTTGAGGTGAGATCTCTAGGGTCAAGAGCAGGATGAGACCACAGGGAGTGGGAAGGAAGGCCTCCCCCAGAAGGGCCCTGCCTTAAGTACAGACTGCCCCACCTTGGGCAAAAGGCCTTCCCTAAGCCCGAGTCCTCATCAGTGACCTGCCTCGCCTCTGACAAGCTGATGGCTTGAAGAGGACGCTCAGAGACCACAGAGCTGTCTACACATCAACCAGCATTTGAGGAACAGCAGGTTCCCTCTCCTGTCCCCACCTCCCTGGCAGCAGGAGCTCAGGCTTGGTGGGAGGTGGGAGGAAAGCAGTGCAGGGAGCTCCCGTGGAGAGAGATTGAACAGGCAGTTCTCAAGGCAGAGCTGGCTATGAGGGGCCAGGCCGAGCCCGCCCTGCTGGGTCCTGCTTGTAGGCTGGCCACCCCCTGCAGGGGACCTGCCAGAGATGGGTGCTGGGCTCGGTGGGGCTCTGCTCGGGGGCCAGGGCTGGGGGTGCTGTTCCTGCCTCACCCCAGTTCTTGCTGTCTGTGGGGACTCATCTGCTCAGATCAGCCCATCACTGCCAAACCCGTAGAGATGGGTTCCCCACCTCCTTCTGTGGAAGGTCAAGCCGTTTCGACCACTTCCTGGACTCCTGCCTATCTGCTGCACTCTCTCTCCTTGGCTGAGAAGAACACGTTTATTCATTTGTTCATTCCACAAAATGTTTTCTGCACCTAATGTATAGGAAGTTTCTCTCGGAGTACACCGTGCAGCCTGTCTTCTTGGAACTTATAGTGGGAGATGGCAAGTAAACAGGAACCAAAATGGGCAGTGCCCTTCCCTGTGAGCTCCTCCTTGGAATTCCCGTCCCTGCCTGAACCTCCAGCGATGAGGTTAAGAAAGCGGCTCCCAGCAGGGCACGGTGGCTCACGCCTATAATCCCAGCACTTTGGGAGGCCGAGGTGGGAGGATCAATCAGGAGATCGAGACCATCCTGGTCAACATGGTGAAATCCCGTCTCTACTAAAAATACAAAGAAATTAGCCAGGCGTGGTGGCGGACACCTGTAGTCCCAGCTACTTGGGAGGCTGAGGCAGAATTGCTTGAACCCGGGAGGTGGAGCTTGCAGTAAGCTGAGATCGTGCCACTGCACTCTAGCCTGGGCGACAGAGTGACACTCCGTCTCCAAAAAAAAAAAGAAAGGAAGAAAGGGGCTCCCCAGCACTGCTTGCCTGGGCTGGGCCAGGTGGCAATTCCGCCACAGGCACCAGCCTCACGGTCATTCCCGAGTTTCTTTTGCCATGTGGCCGCCAGGCTCTAGAGTTGGGCACTGCCAAGGGGCTGCTGCTGGGTGGCGGACATCCAACATCCCCTGGGGAACTCAACTTCAACATGTGCAGACTGACCTCATTCTCTGCCCCCTTCTCCCTCCCCCGCTACAGTTCCCATCTGGGCGAGCAGCCCACCATGCCCCTGGTCACCGGCCAGAAGCTTGAGTCATCCAACTCCTGCCCACCCATTGTCCATGAGGAGCTGCTCCCTGCCCTTTCTTCCTTCCCCAGCATCCTCCAGGCTGCTCTTACTCTCCATCTCCTCTCCCTCGCCCGTCCAGAACTGGTCTTCTTGCCTCCATTTCTCCCCATTCTTCCCATGCCCCATCCCTGGCCTGGAAAGCCCAGGTCTCATGAGGAGGTTGTCTTATTTAAAATCTGCTTGGTGTTCAGCCGCCACAGAATGAAGGCCAAAGGCAGGCAACAAGGCCCTTGGTGGGGTCTGGCACCTTCTCTCCTGGCCACACTGACCAGGATGCCCCTGCGTGGGTCCTGCATTCCTCCTGGGCCCAGCCACACCAGCCGCCTGGCCTCGGTGACCAGCCTGGCACTCCTGCCTTCAGGACTCTGTTCGTACTGAAGGGGCGTTGGCTGAGATGAAAAGGCTGGGTCGGTGTGGGCTGGGCACAGAGAGGCAGTGTTCCTGGCACGGGGAACCACGTGTGAGAAGGCTCCTAGTTGGAAGAAAGCCTGGGGATTTAGAAGGAAGGAAGTCTGGTGTGGTTGGAACAGAGGAAGCCCACAGAGGGGAGGGGAGTGGGAGACAGTGCAAAAGGGCAGGCAGGGGCTGAGGCAGCTCCATCCTGCAATGCGCTCAGGACCCTGTCCAAAGGGCCTCGGGCTGGGGAGGGGCTGGCAAGGAGAACATCTATCCACCTCCTACCTCCACCTTCTCAGGTGCCCTCCCCACCCCATAGCCCTCTGCTGGGGACCAAACCTCAGGTCTAGATCGTCAGAGTTCAACAGAGTACCTATCAGGAGGCAGGCATCAGGCTATACCCTAGGGGGAAGAGATGGATGTGCGGGAAGTAATCACCATAGTATGTGGGACAGCTGCACTAACAGGGTCTCTACTGCACTGCTGCTTCCTCCGAGACCCCCCACCTGCGCTCAGTCACCCTGCTGAGCCCTCCTCATCCTCTTCCTGCAGTCTACCAGATGTCACTTCCTCTAGGAAGTCATCCCAGATTCCCCCATCTGGGGTGAAGACTAATGCTTCTCTCTCCTGCTCCCCCAGCAGGCTATATGCCTGGACAGCAGGGACAACATCACAGCCACATGGACCTCCAGGGCCTGGCATGGGGCCTGGCTCCAGTGGGCACACAGAGGGCAGAGGAAAGAAAGATGAATGGAGCAGAAACTCATCCTCAGGAGACGGATGCACACAGATGATCCCACTGCCTGTGGTCCCCTACTCACCCCTAGGAAGCCATCTTTGCTTTTGGTCATGGTCTCCGGGAGCAGAGGCTGGAATCGGGCTTCTATGGTGAGTGTCTCCTCGCTAGGGTCAGGGGGCAACTCCTCCTCCTCGTAGCTGGCCCCAGGAGTTGACCCTATGAGACACAGATCATCGGAGGAGTACTGCCCTTACGCTGCAGAGCTCAATTCTCCCTGGTCATCCACACTAGCTGGTGATTAACTCAGCCAGGCACGGGGTGGGGGTAGCTGGGGTGTTAACAGTTAACAATCACCAGAGTAACGACCAGTGTATCACATTTTAGTTTCAGGATAGCCCAGGGAGGCAGATAATGACATTACCAACTCCATTTGACAAATAAGAAAGTGAAGGTTCAGAGAGGTAAAGTCACTTTCCCAGGTTACATAGCTAGATGGTGGAGGAATCGAGATTGAAACCCAGGCTTGTTTTACTTGAAACCCATGACCAACCACGACCCTTTTCTGGGTCTTCTGGGACTGAGAGGAACTCAGTCAAGGGAACCAGAGTAATGAATGAAGCAAGAAACAGAAACAGGCTCTTTGGTGTCATAGGGAGAGCACTGGTTTGGGAGTGAGGAGACCCACTTTCCCCTACTGTTTTGGAAGGAAGGGGAACTGCCCCGGCTGCAGGAGGGGCTGGACTGGCAGTGGCTAGATTTTATTTCTTGGATCTTTTCCGGCTCAGAGATCTGGCAAGTCTGTAACCTTCCCAGTGTGGAAGGATTCATTTTGAAGGGCTAAGGGAGAAATGACGCCTATTTCAAAAGGGGTGAGTAATAGTCACCAGTAACAAAATGAAGCCGGTGGGAGTTGGGGGTGGGTCTTGTCCTGTCTGCCCTCTCAGGGCAGGGTAGTGGTACAGAGATGATGCCTGGCATTTGCTGACTGAATGGCTAGCAGGCTGAACGATGCATTAAAGCCGTTCTCAACCAGAAGTCCTCAAAATCACCCAGGATGCCTTTAAACTACAGATGCTCACAACCCACCTCAGACCTACTGAATCAGAATCTGCAGGGGTGGGAGTCTGGAAACTGCCCTTTTAACAAGCGCTCCCTGCTGCTCCTGATGCAAATCCCTATTCTGAAGCATCACTTATTTCTATATTTGTAAGTCAATGCAATAAAACTTTCCAAAACACAATCTAGAAACCCAAGAAGAAAGGAGCAACAGGAATATGCAGGGTTATTAGTCGGCCTTGCTTATTCAATTATTTTACTGATATCACAGATAAATATTAATAATAATGATTCCCAAGGCAGCTCATGCCTGTAATCCCAGCACTTTGGGAAGCCGAAGCTGGCGGATCACCTGAGGTTAGGAGTTCAAGACCAGTTCATGACCAACATGATGAAACCCCATCCCAGGCCGGGCGCAGTGGCTCACGCCTGTAATCCCAGCACTTTGGGTGGCCGAGGCGGGTGGATCACGAGGTCAGGAGATCAAGACCATCCTGGCTAACATGGTGAAACCCCGTCTCTACTAAAAATACAAAAAACTAGCCGGGCGTGGTGGCGGGCGCCTGTAGTCCCAGCTACTCGGAGGCTGAGGTGGGAGAATGGTGTGAACCCGGGAGGCGGAGCTTGCAGTGAGCCGAGATCGTGCCACTGCACTCCAGCCTGGGCGACACAGCGAGACTCCATCTCAAAAAAAAAAAAAAAAAAGAAACCCCATCTCTACTAAAAATACCAAAATTAGCTGGGCATGGTGGTGCACACCTGTCATCCCAGCTTACTCTGGGGGCTGAGACAGGAGAATCGCTTGAACCCAGGAGGCAGAGGTTGCAGTGAGAGTGAGCCGAGCACTCCAGCCTGGGAGACAGAATAAGACTCCGTCTCAGAAAAAAAACAAAAAACAAAAACAACACAATAATAATAATGATTCCCCCACCACCTAGCTGTATGATCTGGGGAAGGGACTTCACCTCTCTGAGCCTTTACTTTCTCATTTGTCAAATGGAGTTGGTAATAATGTTATAATAATAATACTCAGCATTTTACAGCCCTTTGGCTTTTTAATGAAAACTTTTATTTCCTGACTTAAGAGTAACATTTGCCCATTATAGGCAATTTGTAAAAATTTTAAGGGATAAGGCAGAAAATTAAACACACTCATAACTCTACCAAATAGAACTAGTTGGCTCCATTTCCTGCTTGGATTTGATTTCCCCCTTTTGATTTCTCAAAACTTGGTCCGTTTTTGCATTCACAGCCTAGAGGTAATGGGGGGAATTCTTTCACCCTGCTGGAGAAAAAGATTTCTGTGCAAAAAATTAAAAGTGCGCCTCAAGCCCAGCAAGCTTTGCTAACATGTCATTATGAGAGAACTCTCACTCTGGCCACATAAAAGGACAAAGAGGTGGCTGTGCAAATGCTCAGAAGTGTATGCAAAATAAGAGGTACAGGTAAGGCCACAAGGAGACGACCTGCTTATCTGCCCATCTGCTTTCATGACAGAACTGCCTGCCACCGAGACATCGATACACATCCACTCCAGCTCATTAGCATTTTCCATCCAACCTTTCTCCTCTAGCAGCGATCACAGGTCACCGGGCCAGCACGGAGCCAACCTACCCAATACACCCCTGAAAAACAGCAGGCCCGTGACAGTGCTTTGGAGCTTATGCACCTGAAACAGCCAGCATGTCTCTTTTGCCTTTCCCATCGATGACTGATTTACACCAGGCAATCTGGGTAACAAGTAGGTGCCGAAGATCCTAAGTTCAAGAAATGTCACAAGAAGTTGGAAGAGGCCGGGCGCGGTGGCTCAAGCCTGTAATCCCAGCACTTTGGGAGGCCGAGACGGGCGGATCACGAGGTCAGGAGATCGAGACCATCCTGGCTAACACAGTGAAACCCCGTCTCTACTAAAAATACAAAAACTTAGCCGGGCGAGGTGGCAGGCGCCTGTAGTCCCAGCTACTCGGGAGGCTGAGGCAGGAGAATGGCGTGAACCCAGGAGGCGGAGCTTGCAGTGAGCTGAGATCCAGCCACTGCACTCCAGCCTGGGTGACAGAGCGAGACTCCGTCTCAAAAAAAAAAAAAAAAAAAAAAAAAAGAAGTTGGAAGAAAATGGACACAGAGGTTGAGGTGATGGTGGGGGCAGCGAGAAAAGCATTTTATAATTCATTAGAATGTTTCAGCCCCTCATCTTTTTTTTTTTTTGAGACGTAGTCTCGCTCTGTCACCCAGGCTGGAGTGCAGTGGCGTGATCTTGGCTCACTGCAAGCTCCGCCTCCTGGGTTCATGCCATTCTCCTGCCTCAGCCTTCAGCCCCTCATCTTTAACCAAATAAATAAATAAATAATCACTGACTGCACTAGGCAAAAATGATAGCAAGAATGGAATAGGAGACCGGACATAGTGGCTCATGCCTATAATCCCAGCACTTTGGGAGGCTGAGACAGGCAGATCACTTGAGGTCAGGAGTTCGAGACTAGCCTGGCTAACATGGCAAAACCCCATCTCTACTGAAAATACAAAATTAGCCCGGTGTGGTGGTAGGCGCCTGTAATCCCAGCTCCTGGGGCGGCTGAGGCAGGAGAATTGCTTGAACCAGGGAGGCAGAGGTTGCAGTGAGCTGAGATCGCGCCACTGCATTCCAGCCTGGGAGACACAGCAAGACTCCAGCTCAACAACAACAACAAAAAGAATGGAATAGGAATCTGAAAACACCTAAGCAGAGTTTCAGATTTAGTAATAATAGTTACAGCTCCTGGCTGGGCGCGGTGGTTCACACCTGTAATTCCAGCACTTTAGGAGGCCAAGGTAGAAGGATCGTTTGAGCCCAGGAGTTTGAGACCAGCCTAGGCAACGTAGTGAGACTATATCTCTACAAAAATAGAAAAATCAGCTGAGCATGACAGCACATGCCTGTGTCCGTTACTCAGGAGACTGAGGCAGGAGGATCAACTGAGCCAGGGAAGTTGAGGCTGCACTGAGCCGTGATTGCACCACTGCACTCCAGTCTGGGTGATAGAACAAGACCCTGTCTTAAAAAAAAAAAAAAAAAAAAAAGTTGTAGCTGTCGTCTATTGGAAATCTGCATATTCGTCACTGTGCATTTCTTTTCTCTACTCCTGAAACCTGTGAGCTGGTACAGGACCCTGGAGCCAGATGGCCCCAGTTCTAGCCCTGGCTCCCCACCTTTCTAGCTTGGGAAACTGGGGAGCCTGCCTGTGTCTTAGTCTCTCAAACTATTAAACATGGGGATCATGACAGTGTCCATCTCCCAGGGCTACGGTGAGGTGTAAAGAGAGAACCCACATGAAGCACTTAAATGCCTGGCACGGAGGAGGTGGCCAAGGAATGTTTTTTTGTTTTTTTGGTTTTGCTTTGTTTGTTTTGAGACAGGGTCTCACTCTGTCACCCAAGCTGGAGTGTAGTGGTGTGATGTCAACTCACTGCAACCTCTGCCTCATGGCCTCAAGTGATCCTCCCACCTCAGCCTCCCAAGTAGCTGGGACTACAGGCATGCGCCACCACACCCGGCTAATTTCTGTATTTTTGTAGGGATGGGGTTTTGCCATGTTGGCCAGGCTGGTCTTGAACTCCTGGGCTCAAGCAATCCTTCTGTCTCCCAAAGTGTTGGGATTATAGGTGTAAGCCACCTCGCAGACCAAAGAATGTTAACTGGTATTATTGTTCACAAGTCTGAGAAAAACAGGCTCAGGGGTTGCCGGAGCAGCTAGTCCAAGCCTCCACCTACAAAGTGTCAGAGCTGTGAGGAGTCCAGGACCTCTGAGACCCCAGGGGCTTCCCTCCACTCCAGACAGCCCCTCCTGCTCAGTGAAGACACCGTGGCCAAGGCGCCCTCCTCCCCAGCCGCCAGCCTCTCCTGGTACCTGTTAGCTTCTCAGCAATGGGTTTGAACTCCTCAGGGCTGATGTACATATCCCCGTCAGTGTCCAAGGAGGAAAAGAGAAAAAGGCCATCTGTCCCCAGGGTCTTCAGCGCTGATTCCTGCTTGGGAGGAGAGACTGGGCTGGGCACCAGTTGGTGGCCTCGTCTCCTGGTCCCCAACAAGCAGTTGCTTCCGGATGGTGGGAGCCCCTCCTCCCACCATCTTCCTGAGTCCTCCCAGGGCCTCCCGGTCCATCTGTGCAAATGTCGCCTCTGAACTGCCCCCAGAGCCTCCAGTCCCTCCTGATCCCTGCTTATCCACTGTTTGGTCCGACTGCCCCTCCCAATTTGTCCCCAGCCCGCCTTAGGCCTGGTCCTGGCTGCTTGGCCCTGTTCCTCCTGCACCTTCTGTCCTCTCCTGTGTCCCCTCCTCACTGTCCCAGGGCTCCCCAGTGCCCCTTGCAGACTCTGTGGGTCCCAGCTTCACTGTGTCCAGGTCACCCCTCTGGACAGACCCCTCCAGTCTGTCCCAGCTCTACAGTGACCTCCGTTCGCCTCCTCCCCATCAGTCCGGCCCCAGGCTCCCCCACCCGCCTCCCGTGTCCCCTCCTTCTCGTGCTCCCCCCATCCGGTCCCCCTCCGCCACCCGCCTCCCCCGACTCGTCCCTGCCCATGTTCCCCTTGCTGCCGAGGCTCGGCCCTTCAGTCCCCGCTCCCGCGCCCCCGCCCCGGCCTGCTCGGGCCCGGACCTGCCGCGCGGCCGCCTGGGCCTCGGCGTGGCGGGCGCAGACTCGGACGGCGGCGGCGGCGGCGGCGGCCAGCAGGGCTCCGAGCAGCGCCAGGGAGCGGGCGCGGCGGCGCGGTGGCGCGGGAGGCTGCGCGGCGGGGCCGGGGCTGGGCGACCCGGGTTGGCCCGGCCGGGCCCGGCCCATGGCTGCGGCTGGCGGCAGCTGCGGGCGGCCCCCGACGCGAAGGAGCGGGGCGGGGCCGGGGGCGGGGCGGCCGGGGCGGGGCGGGGCGGTGGCAGGGACCGTGCGGGGGTCACTGGGTCCCGGCTTCGCGGCACGGTCCGCACCCAGGGCGGGGTTGGCTACACCGGAGCGCCCAGAGGGGCTGAGCGCGTCTATGCGGTAGGGTCTGTAGTCGCGACCACCCCAGCCTCCCCAGGCCGCTTCCTGCCTCTCCACGCCCCTTCCTATGCTTCCGTTCCCAAAGCTAAGCCAGGCCTCTGCGGCCCACTTGCCTGGCCCAACCCGGAGAGCGATTGCAGGCTGGGGACTGGGACAAAGAAGGGACTGGGGCCAGAGGCTGGGGAGAAGTCACACACCCTGTGCTCTCCTGGAGAAGGGGCGTCGAGGGCCACTGAGGCCTCGTGTCCACCTCTGCTGGCAGCCGTGTACGAGGCCAGAGACTGCTGAGGGGCATCCGTCCATCCTTACCTACAAGTTTTCTAAAAGTTCCTCTGTCATCTACAGCAAGACAAATTAAAAAGCAAGCCCAGCCCGTGTTCCCCTCATGTGCAGTTGGGGGGCCACCTCCGCAGATGCATGGGTTATGGGGATTGGCCTTGTTCCAGGCATAGCAGGTGCTGCTCTGAACCTGCACTTCCCTGGGCCCAAATTTCCTCATCTCCAGCAAGGAGGTAAAAGAGCTCCCCGACCGCCACCCTCCGAGCTCTGGCCTGGTGAGGGGAAGGCGAGGCTGTAGCCCCTCAGCAGCTGGAGCTACCAGAGGCCCTGGCTTTTCTGGAGAACAGCACGTGGCATGCTTGGAGGAGAGCCTTGGAAATAGAGGTGGGTGGAGTTGAGGACATATTTTAATGCCTGTCAATCCCCAGGAGCCTTGGTTCCTTGGGGCTCTCTTCCATTCTTTCAAAGCCCCCAGTTGCCCCGGGTGGCTCTACCTGCATTTTCTCAGACAAGGGTGGCAGCTACAGAAGCCTCTAGGCAAGAACTCTGAGCCCAGAGGTGAGCAGTGCCTGCCCTTGCGGAGCCCCACCAGCCCTCCAGCGCAGGGGCACTTGTTAGGCCTGAGGGATCCAAAGGATGCTGAGCTCCGCCCATGTGCTGGACTTGGGGCGGGGTGATTTACACTCTCACTCTGTTCTCAAGCCGCCTTGTGAGGCAGAGGCTGCTTGCCTGGTTTTCAAATGAAGAAGCCTGAGCTCTGGCACCCAGGTCTACCTGGGTCCAAATCTGCCATCCTGCCTCCCGGGCTTCCCAGGGGATGGCCCAGTCAACTGAGTTGGGGGTGGGGTCCTGCCTCCACTGCCCATTCTGTTCTTTGGTAGCCAGCCATGGCAGCGCCAGGTGAGGCCTTCCCAGTGCCCATGCAGGGCGTGGCACATGGTGGGCACTCCTCAGTGTCTGTCAGATGAATGACTCCCAGGGACCTTCCAGAGTTGTGGGCCCGACCCAACCCTTGCCCTGTGCTCTGGCCCCAGTATCCTTAGAGGGGCCCACTGAGGGCCTGACATCTGGCGTTGGCTTCTGAAGGCTTCCAACTGTGCCACTTTCAACTCATTATTGCTACTGTTTGGGGACACCCTGCATATGACAGATGCTACTAGAAAACCAAATTCCATTCTATGGGAAGCAAAACTAGCCGAGCACAAAGCAGGTTAGGAGGGGAAGATTGATGAGCTAAAGCTTCTGGAAAATCAACAAAGGAAGTTTTCTTTCCCAGATAACTTTTATTTATTACGCTTGCTTTTTCTTAAAGATACAGATACCCTACTGGTCTCTGCTGCCCAGCGCTGAAGAAATGGGCTGCTGGGGCTTGTGGGACTTGGGGGATGATTCTAGAAGCTCAGGAAGGCATATAGTGGGGTTGGGTTTATGACACTGAGGTCAGATCAGTGTGCCTCTGGGAAAAGGATCAATGTTGGGCCCAGCTCTGGGAGATGTCAGCTCTGGGAGATGTCAGCTCTGGGACTGGCAGTGGAGCAGTGCTGGTTTCCCACTGGAGGGTGCCCTTCCCAGAAGGGCTTGTCCCAAACCAAGATCCCGGGCAGGGCAAGGCCTTGAGAGATAGGGCCTAGTGGGCGGTTCTGGCCAGGGCAGCCCTGCAGGATCTCTTTGGCACCTCGCTGTTGCCTCCCAGTGGGCAAGGGTGGCACGTGCGAACTGGCAACCAATGGGAACCACAGCGAGGTGAGTGACGCACCGGCCACATCCACGAGGGTCTCGGAGGTTAGTGGGCACTCGTTCATTCATCCTTCCAACACGTGTATTGAAGGACTACTATGCCATGTCCTGGGGATTCGGCGTCCATTGGAAACAAAACAGTCTGCTCTTCCAGATGAGTCGATGGATACTGCAACCCTCCTCTCGAGGGGGGCTCTGAAAGGGGTGTGCACAGAGGAGGGTCCCCGGGACTATCAGGAGAGCCCAGAAGAGGCTTCCCAGAGCAGAGGTCTGGCCAGACCTTGACTTCAGGAGATCACCAGGCATAGCACCCAGGAAGATCATTCCAGAGGGTGAGAACAGCAGAGGCGAAGGCCCAGGGGTGTGAAACCCGATGGAGTATCCATAGCGTCTCGAGAACATAGTCCAGTGGATTTGAGCAGAGGGACCCGGAGGGGAATGTGAAGAGGAAGGAGGAGGCAGGAAGATTGGGCTGGAGCTCTGATCCGCTTGTGGAAAAGCCTGGACTTTACCACTGAGACAGTGTGGAGGCATCAGAAGAAAGGGACATTCGGCCACTGCAGCACCCTTCAGACTCCCTACTGCGTCCCAGCTTCCGCCTGGGGGCAGAGGACCACAGATTTCCACACCCACCTCCTGCGCACAGGGTGTCGGTGTAAGCACTCCAGGCCACTCCATCCACCCACCAGAAGAGGAGGGAGCCTGACCTGCGTGCAGCCACATGTTAAGCAGGGGCAGGGTCACTGCCTCGAACCCCCTGGTCTCTGTCTCTGTCTCTCTTTCTCTGTCTCATACATACACACAGACACACACAGACACACACACACACCCCTGCCGGCCTCCTAGTAGCATCCTCTCTTCTGCTTCCCGTCTCTTTGGGGTAAACTCACCAGGGTTTACTTCCTGCAGGGGGTGCTGCTGCACTCCAGGGAATCAGATCAAATTAGGATTTTCCACTCCAGTTTCGCCAGGGAGAGGGCCATTTGGCTCTGTTTTTTTTTTTTTGTTTGTTTCTCCTTTTCATCTGGGACCCTAGAGAGGCAGGTGATTTCCCCCAAACCCAACCTTAACATCTTGGCAGCCAATAATAGGACCAGCGTTTGAGAACAAAGGATCACTTGGGGGAAACAGGCTTCTGGTGCCACTGCAGGAGTTGCTTAAGCATGCCTGGACCACGTGGCCCTCTCCGCAAACTAAGTACCTGCTATGTGCGAGGGACTGTTCGCAGCCCTGGGAACACAGTAGGATAGAAGACGGGCAAGGCACTTCCTCTCTGGGGGCTGAATATTCTACTCAGAGGAAGGAAATGACAGACACACAAGGTAATTTCAGAGAAAGGTAAATGTGAAGGAGTGAGACAGAGCACTGTGGCACAGTGCCATGGGCAGGCATGAGCAGTGTAGCTGGGAGGTGACATGTACACTGGTCCTGGAATGTGAAGAAGCAGCCAGCTATGAGAAGAATTGAGGAAGGCGCATCCCAGGCACAGAGAAGAGGGGAGAGCCAGTGCAAAGGCCTGGGATGGAAACAAGCTTGGCATGTCCAGGAGACACACAGAAGGCAGAGTGAGTCATGGGGAGAGAAAAGCTTGGTGACAGAGACTGGTGCAGGACATCAGAATCTTGCAGGCCATGGCAACAAACTTCATTCAATTTATTTATTTATTGAGAGAGGGTCTCGCTCTGTCACCCAGGCTGCAGCGCAGTGGCATGATCTCACTCAGTTCACTGCAACCTTGAACTTCTGGGCTCAAGGCATCCTCCCACCCCAGCCTCTCCAGTAGCTGGGACCACAGGTGTGAGCCACGGCACTTGGCCAAACTTCATTCTAGATATGATGTGAAACCATTATAAGGTTGTTTTTTTTTTTTTTTTTTTTGAGACAGAGTCTCGCTCTATCACCCAGGCTGGAATGCAGTGGCACGATCTTGGCTCACTGCAACTTCCACCTTCTGGGATCAAGCAATTCTCCTGCCTCAGCCTCCCGATTAGCTGGGATTACAGGCGCGTGCCACCATGCCTGGCTAATTTTTTTGTATTTTTAATAGAGACAGGGTTTCACCATGTTAGCCAGGATAGTCTCGATCTCCTGACCTCGCGATCCACCCGCCTCGGCCTCCCAAAGTGCTGGGATTACAGGCGTGAGCCACCGCGCCCGGCCCCATTATAAGGTTTTAAGCAGGGGGGTGACAATGTGTAACTTGGTTTTTTGTTTGTTTGTTTGTTTGTTTTTGAGATGGAGTCTTGCTCTTTTTACTCAGGGTGGAGTGCAGTGGCGTGATCTCGGCTCACTGCAACCTCCGCCTCCCGGATTCAAGCAGTTCTCCTGCCTCAGCCTCCAGAGTAGCTGGGATTACAGGCGTGCGTCACCACGCCTGGCTACATTTTGTATTTTTAGTAGAGACAGGGTTTCACCATATTGGCCAAGCTGGTCTCAAACTCCTGACCTCAAGTGATCCGCCCACCTCGGCCTCCCAAAGTGCTGGGATTACAGGAGTGAGCCACCACACCCGGCTGGTGACTTGTTTTTTAAAAGCCCTTTCTGATAGCCCAGATGCAGAAACAACCCAAATTTCCATCAATGAATGGATAAGCAGTGCGGTGTATCCATTTGATAGGTATTAGCTGGCAATAATAAACCTTATAAACCTTAAGCTGAGTGGAAAAAGCCAAACACAAAGATAATGAATGTGTGATTCATTCAGTGAAATGTCCAGAATCCACAGATCCAGAGAGACAGAAACTAGATTAGCAGTTGCCTGGGGCTACAGTGGGAGACGGGTAGGAGGAGGCTGGGGAGTGACTGCTAATGGGTACAGGGTTTCTTCTGGGGTGATAAAATGTTCTAAAATTAGATAATAATGATGCTTGCACAACTCTGTGCATATACTAAAAAAACATGAATTGTCCATCTTTGAAGTGGGTGGATTTTATGGCATGTAAATGATATCCCAGTAAAGCCGCTTGGTTTTGATGTTTGTTTAAAGACCTTCCTGGTTTCTGGGTAGAGAATAGAGTTAGGGGATGGACAGAGGAAGGAGGGAGACAGGAGGCTAATGCAGTCCCCCAGGCGTAAGATGGCAGGGCTTGGGCAGGCGTGGATAAGATGTATGAGTGTAGTGGAGCCACAGACAGGATTTGCGGATGGGTCAGACGTGGGCGGTGAGAGGAAAGACCAGCATCGGCCGTGGGTTGAGCTTGGGTAGCTGGTAGCACCATTCTGAGATGAGGCTGGAGGAGCCCTGACTTGGGAGAACCCTCAGTCCAGTCTGCCAGGTTAAGAAGCCTGAGAGCTGGCTGGGCGCGGTGGCTCACACCTGTAATCCCAGCACTTTGGGATGCTGGGGCGGGCGGATTATGAAGTCAAGAGATCGAGACCATCCTGGCTAACACAGTGAAACCCCGTCTCTACTAAAAATACAAAAAATTAGCTGGGCGTGGTGGCGCATGCCTGTAGTCCCAGCTACTCAGGAGGCTAAGGCAGGAGAATCGCTTGAACCGGGAAGGCTGAGGTTGCAGTGAGCCATGATCACGCCACTGCACTTCAGCCTGGGTGATACAGGGTGACTCCATCTCAAAAAAAAAAAAGATGCCTGAGAGCCACCCTCACAGAGGTGTCAAGGAGGCAGTTGTGTGTGTGTGTGAGTATGGGGCTATGAACTGTAGGGAAGGGGGCATAGATTATAAATCTGGGAGTTGCCAGTCTAAACATGACATTTAAAGCCACAAGATTCAATGAGATCATTGAAGAGAGAGAAGAGAAGAAGCCTTTGGCCTATGTGGCCACAGATGCCGCCGTGTCTTGGAAGGTTGAGTGGCTTTGGCTGGATTTACAGGCATGGGCTGTGGCTGTGATTAGCCAGAAAATAGATTAATGTTAGAGGTCATGACAGCCTTGGCTTGGCTCTCGTGCTGTCCAGGCTGGGAGAGAGATTTGTTTCTCGGGGTCAGTAAATGCCCCCGGGACTCTGCCAGACGGGCAGCTTTATTGTCAGCATCACGAGTACAGAGGCCCTGGTTACCCAGCCTGGCTGCCCACTAGTCACCTGGGGCCTTTGAAGGAGACCAATGTTTAGGGCCAACCCCCGGTTGGTTGGGGGAAGGAGGGACATTTTTACCAGCTCTCCAGTGATTTGGATGCACAGCCAAGATGGAGAAAATATATAGACGGCAAAGTTCCACACACAAGCCACAAAAAAGAGTTTGACATTTGGGGCCTTTCCCTCGGTGAGTGTCAGGCACAGGCAGATGGTGCCGGGTGATCTGCCCTGAATTCTGCTCCGCTTGTCTGGTGTGTTTTGAACGGGGTCCAGGGCCAAGGAGGGAACAGCGTCAGGGGGTCAGCCACCCTGTTCTGCTCAGGACTGACCGAGGATGCATCGGTCCTACAAGCAGGAAAACCCAAACTGGGATGAGCTAGTCACTCAAACAAGGGAGAGGCATATCTCAGCTTGCATCTGAGAGGCTTTATTTCATTATCTCTGATCTTGGCTGTGCACTTCAAAGGTTTTTACCACAAATGGGTAGAAGAGGGCTTCATAATGATCAGACAAAAAAGTGTGAGCGTCCTTATTAGATAGGAGCTAAGCGGTTATAAGTAGTATTGTATAAATTAAGACAGAAAATGCAGAGGAATTTTTTTTTTTTTTTTTTTTTTTGAGACAAGGTCTCACCGTCACCCAGGCTGGAGTACAGTGGTGCAACTTCAGCTCACTGCAATCTCTGCCTCCCAGGCTCAAGTGATCCTCCTACCTCTGCCTCCTGGGCTCAAGAGAGCCTCCCACCTCAGCCTCCCGAGTAGCTGGGATTACAGGCACCTGCTACCACACCCAGCTAATTTTTGTATGTTTAGTAGAGGCGGGGTTTCACCATGTTGACCAGGCTTGTCTCAAACTCCTGACCTCAGGGGATCTGCCCACCTCGGCCTCCCAAAGTGCTGGGATTATGGTTGTGAGCCACTATGCCCAGCCTATTTTATTTTATTTGAGACAGGGTCTTACTCTGTTGCCCAGGCTGGGCTTGCTATGGCACAATCACAGCTCACTGCAGCCTTGGACTCCTGGCCTCAAGCGAACTGCCTTGAAACGCTGGTTTCAAACACTGGAGCCTTGGAAAATGACAGCATGATGAAGGCAGACATGCTGACTGGGCTGGGGAAAGGAGTGATTTCTCAGGAGACAGGTGGGACATGTAGACACAGAGATAAAAGGGAAGAGGAGGCAGATAGTTCCTGACTGCTCCGAAGATAGGCTAAGGGGATCGGGAGATACTAGGGATCCAAATGGCTCCATGACCCCTGGGAGGACCCTGAGAGCTATGGTTGGTGGCACCAGTCAAGGCTTGGGGCGGTCCCTTGGTGATGAGGTGAGCTGTGGACAGGGGAGGTGTCCAGACCACATGGTGATCATAGGTGGGGAACCATGTGGAGTCAGGACCCTTCAGGAAGCACACGGAGAATGACACAACAGAAGGGGACCCAGCCAGGCAGACTTAGGTAGAACGTGGGCAGGTGTAGAGCACTCGATGGTCTGCTTGGAGTTACCCACGGAGGAGCAGTGAAGGTAGACAATGTTATGTTTCAGCAATATGTGCTTTTGAGACACCCAGAACTCCCTGACTTCATACCTGCCATAAATCCTGAAGGTTTCAAAGAAGAATGAGAAGAAGGCCCCAGGCGCCACAAACAGCCTCCATTGCGCATGTGCCAGAGAAGGAGCAGGGCCATCTTGGGAAGCAGCTTCCATTTTTCAAAAGCGCAGCTGAGCCTGCTCGAAAGGAGCGGTAGAAAGAGGGGGCAGCAGCCTGGAGGCTTGATCCGAGGCTACAGGGAAGAAGGGTCAGAGGAAAGGTTTCTGGTGCCCTTGAAGTCTCCCAGGCTCCTCAAAACCCAGGGACTACAAAAGCAGAGGAGAGGCCATGCACACGGGGCAGAGGGCACTCGGGCCTCGCAGCACTCCTGGGGCACAGGCTTCAGAAGCTTCCGCTTAGGAATCTGAGAATGGTTTTCCACTGAGACAGATGTAAGAGGAAAAAGAATTCCTAGGTCTCTCCACTCAGAAGTTGGAGGAAACTTTCAGAAATGTAAAGTGGGTCATCTCATGCGCTGCTTTAAACTCTTCCTAGCTGCTTGCTGCTCTCAGATTAAAATTAAACTCTGTCTTAGTCCATTTTATGTTGCTATAACAGAAAACCACAGACTGGATAATTTATAAAGAAAAGGAATGTATTTCTAGAGGCTGGGAAATCCAAGGTTGGGGGCCTGCATCTGGCAAGGGCCTTCGTGCTGAGTCTGCTTGTGGCCAAAGGCAGAAGGGCAGGAGAGTGCCAGAGAGTGAGCAAGCAAGCAAGCGAGGGCTGAATCGGCTTTCAGAACAACCCACTTTCCTGATAATAACATTAATGCATTCACAAGGGCAGAGCCCTCATGGTCTAATTACCTCTTAATAAGCCAGGTTCCACTTCTTAATACCATCCAAAGGCAATTGCATTTCGACATGAGTTTTGGAGGGGACATTCAAAGCATAGCAAATACTTACCTGCCCACCAGGGACTGAGGGATGGAGCCCCTTCTGCCGACGTCCTTTGACCCCCAGATCAGCACCCTCCCACTTGCTCACTGCCTTTCTGTGCCTCAGATACAACACTTCCTACCTCTGAGCCTCTGCATTTGCTGTTCCCTCTGCCTGGAATGCTCTTTGCACAGACTGTCACAAATGCCAGCTCCCCAGGGGCCATCCCTGACCTCTCCATCTCCAGTGATCTCCATGTAAACTCGATTCCTGGAGAAGGTGGTCCATGCAGGTCCTAAGACCTGGGAAAGCCACAGTTGAAATTCTGTAACTTGTGCAAGATGATGGAATTATCCCTAAAGGTCTTTCTCTTTGAGAAGTGGCCCAGGGGGTACGGCGGAGGCCCACATCTTCTCCTTTCTGTGCTCTGTTTACACTTTGTCCTTGTTCTGGTCCCCGGATGGGGAGGACATGGTGGGTCTGGATTATCTGGGTTCTGGGAGCATGATTTTGTTAGGATAACTGCCAGAGGAAAAGGAGTGTGCTGGTATTTTCTAACCTCGGGCAGCTGCTGGGAGTCTCATCTCTGTTGAGTCAGACTTTGGAAGAGCAGATGCTCCGGAAATTTGGGCTAGGGTTAATTCAACAGTGGAGGAGGTGAAAGTACCACACCAGCGATGGAGAAAATGACCCAGGAGGTGGCTGGGGCTGCAGGGCCTGATCCTGGAGGGGTCCTGACATCTAAGGAGCCTTCCTGGTCAAGATTGAGCAGAATAAAAATTGAGGATGGAAGAATTTGGATGTTTCTTTGGATTTCAGTTTTCTTTTTTTTTTTTTTTTTGAGATGGAGTCTCGCTGTCGCCCAGGCTGGAGTGCAGTGGCGCGATCTCGGCTCACTGCAAGCTCCGCCTCCCGGGTTCACGCCATTCTCCTGCCTCAGCCTCCCGAGTAGCTGGGACTACAGGCGCCCACAACCGCGCCCGGCTAATTTTTTGTATTTTTAGTAGAGACGGGGTTTCACCGTGGTCTCGATCTCCTGACCTTGTGATCCGCCCGCCTCGGCCTCCCAAAGTGCTGGGATTACAGGCGTGAGCCACCGCGCCCGGCCGGATTTCAGTTTTCACAGAGAGGATTTCATTGTGAAGTTAAAACTTTTTTTTTGAGTGGAAGATTACGTGATTAGAGGGTGTTCCTGTTGGTCAAAGGTGGGACAGTTTTCTTTTTCTTACCTGGATCATTGCAGAATTATCTGCTGACCCACCAGGGGATAGAGAGGCTGTAGTAAGTAAGGGGGGTAACAGGCTCAGGGAGGGGTTTGCTGTGGGGAACAGGGCACTTGGGAGATGACCCACATTGCAGCTGCATCAGAATCACCTGGAGGGCTTGCCAAAGACACTGACTGCTGGGCTGCCCCAGAGCTGCTGATTCAGCTCCTTGGGGCCTGAGAATCTGCATTCCCAACAAGCTCCCAGGTGCTGCTGGGGCTGGCTGCAGGCTCCACACTCAGAACCGCTGATGGAATTATTGCCTGGTTCTGGATCATTTTGTGGGTGAAAGCAGAGCTTCCTACCCCAGGGCTCCAGGGAAGTCCCAAGGGAGTAACAAGTGCCCAGCTGATGAGGGGCCTCCAGAGAGTCAGGACAGGACCACCTGGATATGCAGCCGGTGCCCCCAAGAGACAGCCACCCCCAACCCCTGATGACTGCAAGCTTGGCCAGGAAATCCACAGGCTTAGAGAGGAAAGTCAAGGTGTGAATGTGTGTATGTGTGTGTGCAAATATGTGTGTATGTGAATGTGCTTGTATGCATGTGTGAACGTGTGTATGAATGTGCATGTGTATGTGTGAATGTGTGTGTGAACATATGTATGTGAATGTATGTGTGTGCGTATGAACGTGAATATATATGTAGGTGTGAATGTATAAAAGTGCATGTGTGTGAATGTGTGTGTATGAAAGTGCATGTGTGTGAATGCGTTTATGTGAATGTGTGTGTATGAAAGTGCATGTGTGTGAACGTGTGTGTGTATGCGTTGGTATGAATGTGCATGTGTATGAATGTGCATGTGTTTATGTGAACGTGTGTGTGTGTGAATGTGTACGTGTTTGAACTCGTGTGAATGTGTGTATATGTGAATATATGTGTGTATGAATATGCATGTGAGTGTATGTTAACGTGTGTGGGTGTGTGTGTGAATATGTGTTTGAACGTGTATTGTGAATGTGTATGTGTGAATGTGTGTGTAAATGTGCATGTGTAAATGTAAATGTGTTTATGTGAATGCACGTGTGTGTTAATGTGTTTAAGTGAACATATGAGTGTGTGGGTGTGTGTGAATATGTATATGAATGTGCATGTGTGTGTGTATGTTTATGTGAATGTCTGTGCATGTGTGTTTATGTGAACGTGTTTATGAATGCATGTGTGCATGTTTGTGTGAACGTGTGTATGAATGCATGTGTGTGCATGTTTGTGAACGTATGTATATGAATGTGCATGTTTTGCATGTGTGTTTATGTGAACGTGTGTGCATGTGTTTATGTGAACGTGTATGAATGTGTGTGCGCATGTAAGTGAACGTGTGTGTATGAAATGTAAGTGAACATGTAGGGGGTATGCATGTTTGCATGAATGTGCATGTGTGTAAGTGAACGTGTGTGTGGTTATGCATGTTTGTATGAATGTGTGAGCGTGTGTGTGCATGTGTGTGAATGTGTGTGTGACTGTGGGCATGTGTGTGACCCCTTTTCCTCTACACCGCCGCTCAGTCCCTAGCCTGGGGACTTCTCCACTGGATAAATGGGCTTGGCCCATTTCCACACACTCTGTAGGATGGTGTGGGACTTGTGATTGGAAAACTGGGCAATTCCTGACAATCTCATTGCAATCACCAGTGGAAAGGGGGTCACTGCACTGAGAAAAGGCCACTTGACCAGCCATCTTGTACCCCATCTTTCTGGGACCTTCCTGTTAATGGAAAGAACTCTCCTCCCTTCCCACCTTGCTTTCTGGAATCTACAGTCAGTCCATGGACCAGACCAGGATGACCCACAGAACCCCTGCAGTGAAACCGCTCATTGTTTTTCCTGCCTGGTTCAGTGGGTCCACTCTCAGCCAGCTGCAGCTGGGAGGGAGGCCGGGTGCATGGTTAATCCCCAAGTCTTCAGCACAGACCTTTATTTTCATCTATAACATGCTGAGGACACAAAGGTGAGAAGACAAAAGTCCTGTGACTGGGGAGCGGTCAGTCTACGGTGGAGAGGCTCATGCATATCTGGGTCTGCCCTAGGTGTGTAGGAGCCCAGGTCAAAGGAGTTTTTAACGCCTAGGTCAAAGGAGGGGCAGGGAGAAGTCAGGGAAGGCTTCCTGGAGGAGGTGGCATTGAGGGCAGCCAGGAGGACTGGAGAGGAGTTTAGTAGGCATACCTTGGGGGTGGAGTCCAGGCAGGAAGCAGCATGCGAGGAGACATGGAGGTGTGTGAGAAAATGGCGAGTTTCCAGCTTGGTTTCTAAAGGAAAGAATCTCTGGGATATTTGCATGTTTTTCCGGGCTGAGTTTTACCATTTCTCAGTGCACCGAAGGCTTCTGGGAAAAACACCTTAGTTATCGTTGTTTTCACTTAGACCAGGGGGCCATAAAATTTACTGTCCAAGTTGGGGCACTTTTAAGAGCAAATGGGGTACTCTTATGATGTTGGAACAACAGGTTAAAATCGGTCATAAGCAAATGTCATGAGTGGGATGGTCATCCTAGCCTTGGGGGTCATACACAAGGGTGGGGTGGAGGAAGGGTATGGGGAACAGTAGGGAGTGCAGAGTGGCCTCTGTGGAGGCTGCCCAGAGACCGGGAACAGCTGTTTGACCTGGGCAAGCCTGTTAGGGCCTCAGTTCCCTCCTCTATAAATGGGGGTGCCATCTTTTCCTGCCCACCTTCCAAAGTTTTGTAGACAGGATTTATCAGGTACTCCATGAAGAGGAAAAACTAACTGGACCTCAAACATTCCTGGGCACGCTCTCAGCATCTTCCTCAACCCTGGGCCCCCGCCCGAGCATCCCCCCCACCAGACAGGTCCCTGGAAGACCTTGGACAGTCAACAAATCTTCATCCCGGTTTCCTGATTTCTGTAGATTCAGGGCTAATGGCAAAATGCTTGCTCAGTGGGAAAAGCAGAAAACGTTCAGATTTATTGCTTTGAGATTTTGGTCTGTCTCCTGGGCCTGGTTGATACAGTTTCCTGCAAGTCTCAGAGCATTTTGTTTAAAAAGAAGAATTTTTGACAGCAGTGTTTTGCCTCAAATTTACACAAGGTTTTATAGTTTACAAAGAGGTTCACATCATAACAATCACTGCTAGGATGCATTGAGTTCTTACAGGGGGTGGGGTGGGGAGGCTCGATTAACCCTTGAAACCACTTTCCTTTTCCATGGCTGGAGAAGCAGAGGCTCAGAGGAGCTTAACTAAGGGGCTTGCCCAAGGCCATACAGCCCTGGAAAACGGCAGGGCAGAGCTGAACACAGGTCCACCAGTTTCAAAGGCTGTGCTTGTATGAAACTGACACGGGTTGTTCTCTCCTGTCGCGCCCCTGTGCCTCTCTTGCCTTCAGCCTACCCACTGCATTCCCTGCTGCAGACCGTGAGTAAGAAAACACAAAACCAAACCCAACCCAGAGGCTTGTGCAGAAAACAGAGGCTGGAATGAGTATAAAAATAACCAGGTATGTTCAAGGGAATCCTTGAGTCCCTAAACAATATATTTTCTGCTAAGATGATTTATGTAGTGGTGCAGGTGATGGAGGTCTTTGCGGCATCAGCAGGGTAGTTGCTTTCTGAGTTCTAATTCTGCACTGTCCAAAACAGCAGCCAGCAGCAATGCACAGCTCTTTACATTCAATTAAAATGAAATGAAATTGGCCAGGCGCGGTGGCTCACACCTGTAATCCCAGCACTTTGGGAGCCTGAGGTGGGTGGACCACGAGGTCAGGAGATCGAGACCATCCTGGCCAACAAGATGAAACTAAAAATACAAAAATTAGCTGGGTGTAGGCCAGGCGCAGTGGCTCACGCTTGTAATCCCAGCACTCTGGGAGGCCGAGACGGGTGGATCATGAGGTCAGGAGTTCAAGACCAGCCTGGCCAAGATGCTGAAACCCTGTCTCTACTAAAAATACAAAAATTAGCCTGGCGTGGTGGCACAAGCCTGTAATCCCAGTTACTTGGGCAGGAGAATCGCTTGAACCCGGGTGCCAGAGGTTGCAGTGAGCCGAGATCAAGCCACTGCACTCCAGCCTGGGCAACAGAGCAAGACTTTGTCTCAAAAAAAAAAAAAAAAAAAAATTTAGCTGGGCGTGGTGGTGCATGCCTATAGTCCCAGCTACTCGGGAGGCTGAGGCAGGAGAATCGGTTGAACCCAGGAGGCAGACGTTGCAGTAAGCCGAGATTGCACCACTGCACTCCAGCCTGGCGACAGAGCAAGACTCTGCTCAATTAAAAAAAAAAAAAAAGGAAATGAAATTAAAAGTTTAGTTCCTCCATTGCACTCGCCACATTTTAAGTATTCCAGATCCACATGGGGTGACCCTACTGGACGCCACTGTTCTAAGCCACCAGCAGCCTGCTCCTGTCTTTTTTTTTTTTTTTTTTTTTTGAGACGGAGTCTCGCTCTGCCACCCAGGCTGGAGTGCAGTGGCCGGATCTCAGCTCACTGCAAGCTCCGCCTCCCCGGTTCACGCCATTCTCCTGCCTCAGCCTCCCGAGTAGTTGGGACTACAGGCGCCCGCCACTGCGCCCGGCTAGTTTTTTGTATTTTTTAGTAGAGATGGGGTTTCACCGTGTTAGCCAGGATGGTCTCGATCTCCTGACCTCGTGATCCGCCCGTCTCAGCCTCCCAAAGTGCTGGGATTACAGGCTTGAGCCACCGCGCCCGGCCCTGCTCCTGTCTTATTCTGGCTGTCCTGAAGAAGAGAGCTGTTGACACAGGCGGTAGGCACACCTGTTTTAAGGTAGGTTGCGCTGCATTCAAAGTATCTATAGATGCCATCCCAACACCGGAGCCCCTCTACGCCACTCTGGAGCAGTTACAGCTCCAGGAATGCAAAGAAAAGGCAGAAACCAAGGCAGTGGCCACCAACTGGGGTCTTGCTACTCAAAGTGGGGTCCAAGGACTGGCAGCATCAGCATCTCCCGGGAGCTTGTTAAAGAAAAGCAGAATCTGGTCGGGCACAGTGGTTCATGCCTGCCATCCTAGCACTTTGGGAGGCTAAGGCGGAAGAATTGCTTGAGCCCAGGAGTCTGAGACCAACTTGAGAAACATAGCAAGAGAAAAAATTAGCTGGATGTGGCGGCACACACCTGTAGTTTCAGCTATTCGGGAGGCCAGGTGGAAGGACTGCTCGAGCCCCAGAGATGAAGGTTGCAGTGAGCTGTGATGGCCCCACTGCACTCCAGCCTGGGTGACAGAATAAGACCCTGTCTCAGGAAAACAAAACAAAACAAAAAAGGCAGAATCTCAGGCTCCATGCTACAGCCGCTGAACATGAACCTGGATTTTAACAAGCTCCCAGGTGATTCCTGTGCATGTTCAAGTTTGAGAAGCTCCGACTTAACAGACAGGCTGAGCAGGAACAAAATAGTGCTCCAAATATAGGAAACCAAACTGATATTTTCAGATACGAAAAATAGAATCAGCACCCCCTCCTCCAGTAGGGTGTAATTAAGCATTAGTCACAGAGGGCCGAGCATCTTTGTGCCACATGACCAATGACCATACTTGCAAGGACAGGCCCCCAGGGGAAACGCTGGGGGAAGCTGGCCCATTCATCTCTGGCACTTTCTCAAACCACAGTGGGGTCACCTCCTCAAAGCAGAGGGAATGGAACTGAGAATCACATCTTGGATGCTGCCTTTAAATCAGATTTTCCATTTTTGCTTTTCTTCCCAACGCCTTTGGCCGGTCTGACCAAATGGCCAGTCATTTAAAGGGAGGCACGTAGAAAAGGACTGTGCCCCCCACTTCCCCCTTCCCGGGGCCGTGAGGCTCTGCAGACCTCAGTGCCAGGAGCTGGGTGTTGATGACGCTTTCTGGGAAGGAGCCGACATCACGCCCTTCTATGAGGGAAGCAGGTGCAATCGGTACTTCCATCCTCAGCAAGGGCACAGACAAGGCTTAAAATGAGCCTGGCAGCTGCGCACTGACCCCCAGCTGGGGAAGGAGAGGGCTCTTCAGGGAGAGGTTTGGGTGTTCAGATTTGGTGGCTTGTGAAGCTCTCTCCTACCTTCAGTGAGGATGAGTCATCCCTTAATTCCTCTTTCCTCTCGGCCTATCTTGAGTCGTACTTATTTTTATCCATGGAATGGAGTTAAGTTGCCAAAAGGATGATATTTCTCCACCTGCAAGGGCCCTCCTGGAGGATACATTTTAAAATATTCATTTTTACCATTTCCTCCCAGCAATACAGCAGAGGACAGGAGAGGAGAGGGAGACAGCCGCACGGGCCTGGCGGGGGAGCCTGGGGCTTGGGGAACTGCAAAGTGGCTTTGAGACAGAGACATTCTAGAAGTTATTCTGAGGACATAATTGGACAAAAGTGAAAAGGAGGATGGTTAAGTATGCGCTTCATAACTCTCTGTATAATACTGAAGAAATCAAAGCAAACTGTAAACAGTCCTGCTGTTTTTGCCTGTGCAGCCTGCAGGCCCCTTATTTTGGTGATGAATCTCATGTTTTTCTCTAGGGAACAGCCCATCACCCATTGCACAGGGTAATCTCAGGGGGTCTGCCAAGTCAAGATGCCTGGCCCTGCCCTTGGCTAGGGGCGGGGATGAGACCCAGGCCAGGCCACTTGGAAAGGAGCCACAGTAGGATCTGGAAACATTTGGATTCAGCCCTTCTGATGGCGGTGCCTAGAGAGGCTTCCCTGGTTCTTGAAGCGTCCCTGGCCAAGTCCTTTCTAGCCCTTATTGAGGTTCGACTGTTTACTCCTTCCTAAGATTCCATAAGCCACCCCATGACATTTCAGTAAATCCCTTTCTGTGCTTAAGTTGACAGAATTGATTTCTGTGATTTGTAACTAAAATCCCAGATGGACACAAACCCAAATGCCTGGCAACAGGGGCTTAGATCAGCAAAGTAGGCTACAGTACACAATGGAATACTCCACAAGCACGCACAGCGATGAGATAAACGTGTATTTGTTGACATGGAAAGAGGTTCACAATATATAGTTAAGTGCAAAAGCAGATTATAAGAAAACAGTGTGCATAGTAGGATACCACGTTGGCAAAATAGATATTCTATATATTCATAGAAAAAGGCCTAGAAGAAAATATAACAGTATTCACCCCAGAGAGTGGGATGGCCAATGCGTCTTCTTTCTGCTTCTATTTTCTAATCTTTCTACAATGTTTGTGTAGTCAGTTTTCCTGGTTTGCTTTTTTTTTTTTAGTGAGCACAGGTGGGTCATGGGAGTCACGCTCTCATGCTGCCTGTCAAGAGCATGGTGACTTGCCATAGGGGCTACTCCCCAGCGGCTCTGCTTAAGGAGATTCTGGGAATGTCCTGAGTCTTCAGAACCAGGAACAAGCACTTCCTGAGCCCAGGGTACCAGCAGCTTCCCACTTCTCACAGCAGCCTTGTGGGGTTGAGGTTTTCTGTCTGCTTGATGGAAAAGAGCCCAGAGAGAGGAGGTACCTGCCTAAGTTCACACAGCAGGGATTGAAAGCCAGGTCACCTGGCTCAGGGCCCCAGGCAGGAGCTACTAAAGCTTATGAACAGAGTAAGCAGCTGAGCCCAGGGAAGGGCTCAAAATTCTCCCGTGACTTCCACTGTGTTGACAAGCTGCAAATGTGCCAGGAAAGGGCTGGGTGTGGTGGCTCATGCCTGTAATCCCAGCACTTTGGGAGGCTGAGGTGGGCGGATCACCTGAGCTCAGGGGTTCAAGACCAGCCTGGGCAACATGGCAAAACCTCGTCTCTACTAAATACAAAAAATTAGCCGGGTGTGGTGACGCATACCTGTAATTCCTGCTACTGGGGAAGCTGAGGCAGGAGAATTGCTTGAACCCAGGAGGTGGAGGTGGCAGTGAGCCAAGATCGCACCACTGCACTCCAGCCTGGGCAACAGAATGAGACTCTGGGCCGGGTGCGGTGGCTCAAGCCTGTAATCCCAGCACTTTGGGAGGCCGAGACGGGCGGATCACAAGGTCAGGAGATCGAGACCATCCTGGCAAACACGGTGAAACCCCATCTCTACTAAAAAATACAAAAAATTAGCTGGGCGAGGTGGCGGGCACCTGTAGTCCCAGCTACTCGGGAGGCTGAGGCAGGAGAATGGCGTGAACCCGGGAGGCGGAGCTTGCAGTGAGCTGAGATCTGGCCACTGCACTCCAGCCCGGGCAACAGAGCGAGACTCCATCTCAAAAAAAAAAAAAAAAAAAAAAAAAAGAGACTCTGGGTCTCAAAACAAACAAACAAAAAAAAGTGTCAGGGGAGGAAGCGCTGTCACTTCAGTGTTAGGACCTGAACTCCTTGCTCTGCACAACAGCCACAGTGTTTCAGGCCCCCTCCCAGGGAGGGCATGGGGGGGCGGGGTGGGAAAGGGGGCTGGGTTATGGGAGGTTCATTCTTCTGCCAGATAGTCCTTCTGCGTTCCTTTGTATCTTCTGGGTCTTGGCTTGAAGGTCACCTGCCCAGAGAGGCCCTCCCTGACCCCATAGGGTAGGTCCTCAGCTGTCCATCTGTCTCCTTTGTAGCATTTCCTATGACCTGCAGTCACTTCACTTGCTTGTCAGTTTCCCTTACCATCGCCGTCTCCCCTCTTGACCCCTAGACTGCAGGGCTTATGACTGTCTCACTCCCAGCGGTGTCCCTGGCCTCTAGCCCAGTGTCTGGTCCGTTGCAGGCACTCACCAAGCATCTGCTGAATGATGGAACAGACAGACACTCAACTGGGGTGGCCAGGAGACAGCAGGGGTGAGACTCTCCTCTGCCTTTTTTGGGCTGTGTGACCTCAGGCAAGTTGCTGCTCCTCCCTGGGCCTCTTCCCAATCTCAACCTGAGTGTAAATAAACAACTGCATCTGAAGGGCTGGCCCCACACTTCTTGAATATATCAGGACCGATTTCAGGGGAGGTAATAGAAGTTGGAATCATTTACTAAATTATACCTAAAATCAACTGCTGGCTGATTATTCTTTCCGATGGTAACATTGCAATGGTTTTTCTAGGAGTCACTGATGTGCAATGAGCCCAATCATATTTCTTATTCAATAAACTCTTTTATTCTAGTTCACAGATTTTTCCATTACAATAATAATGAAAAGAGCACTAGTGATTTGTAACACTGAGGCCCAATCAAAGGGAAACCCCTCCTCAAATTATAAGGTAAATGACACATAGTTGAATGCAGGGTCAGTGTTGGGCAAAAAGCATTTAAAATATAGATAACGGGGTCAAGATTTTGTATGTGTGCAAACACTGGGTTTTGTTTATCAGGATGACATCATTTTAGAAAGCGCATAATTCTGAAAACTGTATGTATAATTGTGATAAAACTAAACCATAGAGAAAAGACAAAATCAAGCAAAAACAAAAACCGAGAAACCAAAAGGAAGCAAATCAAATACATGGGGCAGATTGCAAACCTCCGGTCCTTTGGCCCTGGAATGGCAAGTGAGAGGGCTTCATAGAAATTCTCTGTAGAAAGGAATGTGTGGGCCAGTGTGGCCATGGCCCTGGCCTTACATTGCTGCGTCTCCAAGTCTTGTCTCCTCACAGAGGAAAAGAAGTTGCTTGTCTGACACATCTGCTGGGGGTCTGCCCGAGATGGGGCCTTCGTTCCCAGTCCCTTTGAAAACAGTCCCAAATCCTGAAAAGGCAAGGCATCCCTGCGGTGGCCCCAGGGCGGCGGCGGGGGATGAGGTCAGTGTCTGCCCCAGGCCCTGCCGGAGCTGTCTGAGTGGTTCACCGGGAGCGGGTGGGCCTCGGTGTTGAACACCCAGTCTTCCAGGGAGAGCAAGTCATCTTCAGAGAACAGAAGATAGAGATACCTGTGCCCCAGGCAGGGCAGGGAAGCAAGACACAGTCTGTCAGTGGCCTGGGGAAGAAGGGTGGGCCCGGGAACAAGTTTCAGGGCCTTTGTGATGGGCCTGTGACCAAGGTCAGGAAGCCTGAAACCTCAAAACTGTGGGCGGCAGGGTGGGGGTGCTAGTCCTGGGGAAGGAGGCTGTGGATGCAGAGAAAAGCCTTGAGCTTTGGGGTCAGAAGGACTTAGTTTACCCTGGCTCTGCCATCTGCCATCAGCCGGCTTCACCTGCCCGGCCCTGTATGTGAGCCCTTATGGCCCAGATCTCCTCTGCAGGGGTGCCTGAGGGCTGCTCCAGTCCAGTCGGCTCTCACGTGCCCCACTGCTGCCCGCAGACTCTACATTCAGAGCACACATTAGGGCACTAAGACGAACAGGGGGTTGTGACTCTAGAACTGCAGCTTCCAGGTTGTGGGTTTTTTCCCCGCTGGAAGGAACGGATCATTCTGACCCACCCTAATCGGTTAAAGCTCAAGGGGCTTGCTTTGGGGAACAGCGAGGAAGTGGGGTGGCCACCTTCCACGGCAAGAAATTGAGGGGGGCACAGCACCCATAGTGCAGAGGCCACAGGAGGGAAAGTTAATGCCAGCAACCAGCACCGACATCATCATCGTTAATCCTATCCCATTTTACACTCGAGTTCCCAGAATGGAAGCAAGCTGCGGAGATAGGTGAGAAACTGAAGGAACCTGCGGAGATAGGTGAGAAACTGAAGGAACCTGCGGAGATAGGTGGGCAACTGAAGGAACCTGCGGTATCACACGGTGCATCCCTAGGGAACTTGGATTCTAGCCTAGTCTCACTCTCCAAGAAAACGGCCTGGCCCAAGGCTTACCCCTGGGGTGCAGCCCTCTGGATCCCAAGCCCTTCACCCCTCTTGGGCTCCCGTCCTGTGACCACAGAACATGACTGTGGAAGGGAGGGACTGCAGACCCCCGCCCCTAACCGCCCACCTGTCCATCCCTAGGAAAAGCCCACGCTGCTCACTTTAGTGTCTCCGCGAGAAAGAAGCTCTGCTGCTTGTTGTCGTGGCTGGGGGTGCTACTGTACACGTCTTGGATCCCGGAGAAACCGGCTTCTGTCCGACAGTATTTCTCCAAGGCCTGAGGAAGGGGAAGAGGAGGAGGAAAACAGCCTTAACACGGGACAGGAAAGGCCCCTCAAGACTTGTGCATGCCTGGCAGGCTGGAGCTAGAAAGCAGACAGCACCCCAACCCCTTGGCTGGGGACTCCTGGCATTTGTGGGAATAGAAGATCAAATTATTCTTTCAGGGTTTAGCCACCTGTCCCCAGGCTGGAGGGGCCACACTCCCTCCCCCCACACCTCTGAGAGCTCTGGCCCGATGGGCTGCCTGTCCTGAGCTCTCCACCTGGTTTGGACTTAGAGGAAGCTTCTCTTCGTGTTTCAGGGGACTAGGCTGGTCTCACAGATTCACCCACAGTGGTAAGCAGAAGTGATGGCCATGGGCTGGGATTTGGGGATGGACTTGGCACCCCAGGGATTCTCAGGAGAGACGGCCCCTGGGCTGGAGGCGAGTGGGCCAAGCCATTCATCTTTCTATATAAATGCTTTTTTTTTTTTTTTTTGAGACAAGGTCTCATTTTGTCACCCAGGCTGGAGGGCAGTGGGGCGATCATAGCTCACTCTGCAGCTTCAGCCTCTGGGGTTCGAACAGCCCTCTTGCCTCAGCCCCTCAAGTAGCTGAGACTATAGGCGTGCATCACCATGCCTGGCTAATTTTTGTATTTTTTTGTATAGATGGGGTTTTGCCATGTTGCCTATAGGCTGATAAATACAATTTCTACCCACTGAGGGGTCTGTGGACTGGACATAGGAGCACAAGATGCTTGAGGGCCAAGAGCAATGGTCCTGGGGAAGCAGGTGGACTTAACAGGGCCAGTGAACCTGAGCATGCCCCAGACCCCGTCTGAGTGCAATGCTCGGAGTGGGCATGGGGGTGGTTGGGGAGATAGGGGCAGAGAAGGCTCAGCATCCACCAGGGAACCTTCTGGAATCCCCACACCTGCCTTTGACACCTCCCCCAAGACAGCCATTAAATTTCCACCTAGGTGTGGGGCTGGGTGCTGAGGGCAGGGTAGGCCTCGAGGGCCAGTAGAGACTAGGGTGGGGGCTCCCTGGGGCTGGGCTGCCTGTGGGAAGAGGAGGGAGGCGGAGGTGAGCTGCCCAGCTTCGGGATCAAGAAAGCGTCTGTTGGGACAGTGGTGCCCGCGTGGTGCTCTAGGCAGCTGCCTAGCCTCTGACCCTCTAAGTTTACTGAGGCCTGATCCCAGGCCCCAAGGCCATGGGCACTCAGAACCCTCTTCACAAGTCTGCCCTGTCCTGTCTCAGGACAACTTTGCCCAGCTGGGAACTCTTGGCTCTGTAACCATCACCTTGACCCTTTGCACTCTGAACTGTGGCCAGAGGTCAGTGTGGCTTGGACTTCCACTCCGTGCCCAAGCCAGGACACCTAGCACCCACCCTGTCTGTGAATTCTCAGGGGGCATCTGGCACCTGGCTGCCCATCCCTGGGGCCCACTCACCAGCACCACCTCCCAGCCCCACTCCCTGTAGATGGGGTTGTGGGTCTGTCGCCACAGGTACATGTAGCTCTCCACCACCTCTGGCCGGAGGATGTAGTAGCTCTCGCTCAGCTGGGTGGCTACGGCCTCTCTGCCGGAGTTAAACCAGAAGGCCTCGGGCCCGAGTTTGGTGTCTGGGGAAACAGCCAAGCAGAGGGCCCAGGTCAGTCCTCCCACCTCCTGCTTTTCGGGATCCAGGAGAGATGTCAGTTGCCTCGAGCCACGGCCAGGGTGATGTCAGGGGTGTGTGGGTGTGGGGCGCCCCTGCCTGGACTGCTGGCTAAGGCTGCACCGGGCAGATGCCCAGCTTCCCTCTTGAACTGGGCTGGACAAAACAAGATCCTCGGGGACTCGAAATGTGAGCAGCTTTGGACTCATAGAGTCCAGATGAGCTACTCAGCAGTCTGGGTAGGTGAAGGTTTGGGCAGGGTTCCACTGACTATGTACTATGAGGCAATAGCTCTGCAAGAGGTTAGCCAGACCTCAGCCAAGAGGGTTTCGGGTTTCAACACATCTGGGGAACCGAGGGTTAAACAAAGTGAGTCTCCCATCTGCAGGATTTATCAGATCCTTTAATATGCTAATATGCAATGAGGCTTCTCCACGGGACCCTTTCTCTTAGAAAACTGCTTTTAACACCTCCCAGAACTTCTAGAGTTTGGGAACAGCTGAGGTGGAAATGGAGGGAAGATTGCCCAGGAATGCACCTACTTTCACAAAGGGAGCTGAGGAAGGAAAGCCCAAGGAAGCCTGGGTTCTGTTATTGTCACTGTTTTGTTTTGGGGCAATGTGCTGTCATTCTTGTTGTATGGCCATAATTGTAACCACCGCTGCAGTCACCGCGTATGATTTCAAAGGCTGTGCTGGGTGCTTTAATACACTATTTCAATTCTTAAAACATGGTTCTTTAGTAAGGTAATTGCTACTATCCCTCTCACGCAGGCGGAAACTGAAGATCAGAGAGGCTAAGTAATTTGCCCAAGGTAACACAGCGAGTTGTGGCTGAGCTGGGACTTGACCCTGGATGTGTCTGATGCCTCTCCTAGGGTGGTGCTCTTTCCCTCCTGGGTCTAATCCTCAGAGGCCCAACATGTAGGGTATGAGGGCCAGATCCTTCAACCTTTAATGCCTGTCCCTCCTGTCCAGGTCACCCGAGTCCCCAGCTCCATTCCTAATGTGAGCCCTCTTCCCTCCCACCAGGGTTCAAAACCTTGAGAGGCCCTGGGTTGCTTTGACTCTAGAGGCAGGGGCTAGAGGTTTGCAGGACTTCCACTCTTCCACGGAGGGCTTCGGGGAAGAGGAATTAGCTAGACCCTAGCCTCTCGAATCTTTTCAAACGGCGTAGCAGCTCCTGGCCATCAGAAAACAGTCGTTTTGCCAAGTCGCTAGTGGGGTGAAGGCAGGAGCCGCTGCTGCAGGCGTCCACGGGACAAGCCGAGGCTGGCTGGAACAATATGCTCTATTAAGCGGCTGTCTTTTATGGTCTGGGCTGATTGTCTCAGACAAATAGTGAGCTTTTTATTATTCCTGAGATTTGTTATTTGTTTATGGCCCTGGCAGAGTGAGCTCTTTGAAGAGAATGGACGACCAGTTTTAAAGACCCATTGCGAATCTCTGACTTCCTGGAAACAGCTCCAGGAGACCCCATTCAGCTGGGGCGGGCACAGACACATCGCGGTGGACCGTCAGCAAGTGGCTGCAGTGCTGCTGGCAGAAGGCGGCTGCCAAAGTACTTTCTCATGGGACCCTGTGCCTCACTCTGAAACCTGTGTCATTATTTCCATCGAACAGATAAGAAAACAGAGGCTGCCCAGCTGGCAGTGGCAGAGTGGTGCTTGAGCCTGGGATTTTTTACTGCAAATCTTGGCTCGTCCCCTCCAGCCAACACTGGGATTACCACTGGGAGCAGCGGGAGTCTCCTGGGACCACATAGGGGCTGGGGATTTTTCGGAGGGGTGCAGGCATCAAAAGGCCTGGGTTCCAGCCCAGGATCAATTCCTTATCTGTAGTGTGACTTTGGCTAAGTCACTTCCCCCTCTGGGCTGGCTCCGCTTCTCTGTGTAGAATGAGGAGCCAGGCTTAGGCTCTCAAATGTGACCTCTGACTCTAGCATCTGACAATTCAGTGGTGAGCGGTGGGTGGGGAGGACCAAGCTCTCAGGGTTTCTGGTGGTCACGGGTCAAAGAGGGCGACTAAACAGGGGGGAGCAGGAGGCAGTGAGACCCCCTCTGAGGAGGGTGCCGGGGGAAAGGCAGAAGCACATTCGAAGGCATGGGACTCAGGGTGGGACATGTGCTGGGCTCAGGAAGCTGCCGTTTCTGCCTCCAGAGCTGGAGGATCCTTTACTCCGTGCCCCTCTCAAGGGACCTTGGCCAAGTAATTTCTGAGCCTCAGTTTCCTCATCCGTGTGGTGAGGTTCAGTAATGATGTGTGTCAAGGGCGGAAGAGCACCAGGTACACGCAAAGCGCTTTCTGCGTCTGTACTAGTTTCCCGTTCATTCAGGGTACAGTCTCAGAGCCTGGACAGCACATCTCTCAAATTCTACCTAAGTTCCAATGGGAGGCTTCCCTAAGGCCATGTGCTCCCTTCACTCACTGCTGCTGGTCTTTCCACTTCTTCCTGGTGTCTAGCCTCAGTCTCTCCTGCTGCCCCTTCCCCTTGCAGGGTTACCTGAGCGGGCGTATGACTCGTGGCACGTCTTGGTGATCTGGGCTGCGAGCTCTCGGTAGTGGGCCCTCTTTTCTTCCTTGGCATCCTCGGCGCCAAGGGCGATCATGCCCCCGGAGAAACAGGCCAGGTGCCCCATCTTGTGGTCCAGAATCCCCCCTCGCCACTCGGCGATGTAGGTCAGCCCCCCGGGAGAGACATTCAGCAAGTAGGTCTCTATCGCCTGGGAGCAAGGTGGGGATTGGGCAGGGAGAAGGGGCGTGGGAGGGCACAGAGAAGGGGGGGAAAGGATGGAAAATGAACATTTTGGAGACAGTAGCAAGGGCAGCTCTGCCAAGCCCTCCATCCCAGGCAAAGGAGGCCCACTGATTTCTGCTGGTCAAGATGCCTGCCAGGGCACAGGAGGGGCTGCTATTCACTGGGAGGCTCAGACACACGGCAGCTCCCCAGGGCAAGTCTCTCAGTCTTTAAAAAATCTTCCACGTTTTAAAAAACATTAAAAAATATTTTAAGGTGATCCTCCTCCTCCTCCATTATGTCCTCTGTTTGATCTTAACCAGAAACCCAGCGGGCCTGTGGACAGGCTTCAGGGGTCCAGGCCCTTAAAACTGCACCCAATACTTTTTAGTGGATGTGCATCTTTATGGGAAGAGTGTCCTTCTATTCTTCTCAGTTTCTCAAAAAGAACCTGCAGAAAATTAAGAGCTGCTCTCTACGGTATTTTGTCACACGTTTCCTCATTTAATGCCTACAGCAAGCCAGGCACCTGGGCTGTAGCGCCCTACACAAATGGGAGGGGGCAGCTTGTCCCAGGCCATGCAGCCACACCAGCCTAGAAACAAGACCCCACATTGTCCAGAGCTCTGCTTCTTCCTCTACCCCATGGCCATGCCTTTTGGTGGGAAGGGAGGTGATGCTGTTGTAAAGACTCTGGGATGTCGGGGACATGAGGGGGTCACACTGCTGTCAGTCCCAGGAGCCCTGGGGACCCAGGGGAGGAAGGAAGCTGCTCACACAGCCTTGAGACCAGACTCCATGGGCTGATGGGGCCTGGCCCATGGCTGGGGTCCTCTGGGGCCCTTGCCAGGCCTCTGCCTCCACTCTCACCCCTCCAATCTACTCTCCAGGGGCTCTCCGTACTCTGCAGTTAACACACCGGATCATATCATCTGCCTGCTTAGAACCTGCAGTGGTTTCCAAGTGCCCTTATGTGAAAAGACCAGAGAGGCCGCCAAGACTCCACGATCTGGACCCTGAGGGTGGACCTGATGCTACGGACATGGCTCTGGGGCACAGACTCGTCAGGTTCAAATCCCATCTCCACCAGTTCCACTCTGTGTGACACTGGGCAGGTTGTATGTTCTCTCTGTGCCTCAGTTTTCTAATGTGTAAACTGGGGATAAGAGCATTAACTGCCTCAAAGGGTTGTGAGAATTAAATGAGATACACCTGCAGGGCTTGGCCTATTTCCCAGCACAGAGTGAGTCCCCAATAATTACTGGCCCCTATGATTCCTCTCTAGTCTGTCTCCTGCCCCTCCCTTCTCACACCCTACCTCACCCATACTGGCCTCTTTTCACTCATGTACCCTCCTGGCTTCCAATATTTCGGGAGCCATGTAATATTTCCTTGGTGTCAGTGCTGTGCTAGGTACTGCGGCTACAGGTGTGCTCTAGAGGAGCCTGGACTCTGCCTCAGGGAGCTCGCCCATTAGTGCAGGGAATTCCCAACAAAACCAAATGTACACGAGACGCGCAATTTGTTTTGTTTTGAAACACAGTCTTAGACTCTGTCACCCAGGCTGAAGTGCAGTGGCACTATCTTGGCTCACTGCAACCTCCGCCTCCCAGGTTCAAACCATTCTCGTGCCTCAGCCTCCCAAGTAGCTGGGATTATATAGGCGTGTGCCACCACCCCCAGCAATTTTTTATATTTTTAGTAAAGACAGGGTTTCACTATGTTGGCCAGGCTGGTCTTGAACTCCTGACCTCAGGGGATCCACCCACCTAGGCCTCCCAAAGTGTTGGGATTACAGGTGTGAGTCACCACACCTGGCCCAAAGGTACAATTTGTGATCAGCATTTTGAATAAAACAAAGTGAGAGGATGAGATTAAAAAATGCAGGGGGAGATGGGGAGAGGCTGGACACAGTGGCTCATGCCTGTAATCCCAACACTTTGGGAGGCTGAGGTAGATGAATCACTTGAGCCCAGTAGTTTGAAACCAGCCTGGACAACATGGCAAAAACCCATCTCTACTAACTGCACTCCATCCTGGGAAACAGAGTGAGTCTCTGTCTCAAAAACAAAAACAAAAACAAAACAAAACAAAGAGCTGGGGTGGGGGCAGTGCTGTACTTTGCAGAGTGAGGTCTGGGAAAGTCTCTCTGCAAAGGTGACATTCTTGAAGGCTGCATTTTTCTTCCTGCTTCAGGGCTTGGCTGGTGCTGTGCCTCCTCCCTGCATGCTCCAGCCCTGACTCTGCTAACTCCTCCAGAATGTCACTTCCTTGGAGAGAATGCTGCAATTTAAACTAGCACTGCCACTGCCATTACTATGGGCCCGTCATTCTACATGGTGCCATTCCTACTTGGCGTATGTTTCTGTTGTGTATCTGTCCCTCTCTCAGACTCTTGAGTGCCGTGTGACAGCAGAAGCCACCACCAGCAGCCTCCAGCCAGTGCCCGACACACAGGAGATGCTCAAGGAACATTCGCTCACTCCTGGGTCTGTTTTTTCTTTTTTCTCTCCTGTCAGGGCCCAGGGCTGGTGGGCTGGCTGCAGGACCCACACTGAGTGGCAGATGGAGAAGCGCTGACAATGTGACATGCCAGGGCACCTGCTCCACATGGGGGAGTGCTGAGGACACCTGCAGAGCAGCCGGGCTGCAGGCGGGGGTCTGCTCTGAGCCCGGCCTGGCTCCCGGGCAGAGCCATGTCCCCGGCAGCTGCTCGGCGTCACTAAGTGTGTGGCGCAGGGGAGGAGTGTCAGGGCTCAGAAACCTGGGTCAGAGTCACCAGTTGTCAACACTTTGGAGAGAACACAGACATCTGAGGGAGACCTCAGGATGCCACACACCAGAGCTGGCATCTGCACCTTCCAGACCGCCTCCCACAGGTTATTTCCACTGCGGGTTGGCCCCAAGCTAAGTAATTGCGGTCAAGAGGAAATTATAAACCAGTGCCTCTTTGAAGACACAACTGAGACACGCAGATGCAAATATAAAAAACAAGGCTTTTTAAAACAAAACACAAGACAGCGCAGGCTGGCAGACGACTGGTAAAAGGTTTAAATCACAGCAAGCAGAGGTGCAAAGAGCTAACTGGGGTGCAAGACCAGGGTTTATTTTTTTAAAGTATTAACAAAAATATTTGTACTGTTCCTTGCAGAGCAGGGCTAACCCATAGGCAGTGAGCCTAGAGTGGCGAGGGGCCTGGGTTTGAATCTCAGCTCTGCGATTTAGGAGCTAGATGACTTTGGGCAAGTTATTTCACTTTACTGAAGACTCACTTTGCTCATCTATAAAATGGGAATAATGATTCCTGGATCGGTTGTGAGGATTAAAGAACAGGATATTCGAAGCCTGGCTCAGTGCCTGGCACTGGCTATTCCTTCCTTTGCTGCCTGCAGGAGCCCCATCTGAGCACTCGTGGGAGGGGTTTCAGGCAAGCCAGGCCCCTCTGTGACTTGGCCGCTGGTAAGCAGAGGCCAGCCCACTGGATCTGGAGTTGGACCCGTATTTGTGTCCTCGCTCTGACACCTGCTGCTATCTGGACCTTGGGCCTTTTTGACCCTCAGTTTCATCATCTGTAAGATGGGGGCTAAAGAAGATGAGGTACTTAGAGCACTGGCCCAGAGGAGGCCAAAGTGACCAAAGCTCTCCCTGTTCTTCTTGTCTCCTGCCGTGACACTCAGAGGTGTGCCCAGTCTGAACTGTCTGACCTTCCCAGGCCCACCCCAGCTGGACACTGGTCTAACCTGGTGGTTTTCTGACCCCAGGTGCACAACAGAATTGTGGAAGGAACTTTTTTTTTCTTTTTTCTTTTTTTTTTTTTGAGACGGGGTCTCGCTCTGTCGCCCAGGCTGGAGTGCAGTGGCCAGATCTCGGCTCCCTGCAAGCTCCGCCTCCTGGGTTCACACCATTCTCCTGCCTCAGCCTCCCGATTAGCTGGGACTACAGGTGCCGACCACCACGCCAGGCTAATTTTTTGTATTTTTAGTAGAGATGGGGTTTCACCGTGTTAGCCAGGATGGTCTCGATCTCCTGACCTCGTGATCCGCCCGCCTCGGCCTCCCAAAGTGCTGGGATTACAGGCGTGAGCCACATTGCCCGGCCGTGGAAGGAACTTTTTAAAAAGCTCAGATTGGGATTTAATTGGCCTGGGGTGAGGCTAGACATGGGATTTTTAAAGCTCTCCAGGTGTTCCTAAGGTACAGGCAGGGGTGAAAGTCTTTGGTCAGTGATTCCCAACCCTGACTACACACGGAAATCCCAAGGAGGTTCATGTGCGGCCCGGGCCCCATGCCCAGAGGTTCTGAGTCAGGGGTGCAGTCTGAACATCAGGACTTTGCAGCTCCCTAGGTGATTTTAACATGCCAACATGGTTGAGAAGCACCAGAAGATTCTTCAAAACCCCAAACTTGCCAGAGGCCCAGCCTTCACCCAGGGTCAAAGACGCTCCAGGCTCTTCACTGGGAAGATCAAATGCAGAGAGTAAAGCCTCTTCTATTCAAAGTTCTCTCCTACAAAATCAAGTGCTCCGAGTTGCCTTAAATAATTCATGGCCACTTCTTCCCTTGAAGCCTCAACTACAGTGTACCCTGAGGGCAGGGAGCCTGGCTGCTCATTAACTTTATGTTTACTCTGCAAGAGAAGGCATCAAGGGCCTCTGGGCAGCACACTCTGGCCACCACCAGCTGCACACTAATTCTCTGACCGGGGCTCTGGTCTGAGCTCAGCCAAAGACCGGAGTGAACAAAGCTGGGACTCAGACTGAGATGGGACTATAGTCCCAGAAGCTGCTTCATGACGGAGGTCTTGTGCCAGGGAGCTGGGCAGGGAAAACTCATTGCTGAGCCTACGGTTTAAAGGGTCCAGGGCTCTAGCAGTCCGTTTCAATGTGTGTGTTTTAAGCACCACCATTCCTGGCCAGATTCCTGTGATCAGAGGGTAGTCAGAGACCATCTATCCATCCATCCAACTGCCCACACCCACCCACCCATCTATCTACTCACCCATCCATCCTTCCCTCCATCCATCCTTCCCTCCATCCATCCATCTTTCCCTCCATCCATCCATCTTTCTCTCCATCCATCCTTCCCTCCATCCATCCATCCTTCCCTCCATCCATCCATCTTTCCCTCCATCCATCCTTCCCTCCATCCATCCATCCTTCCCTCCATCCATCCATCCCTCCATCCTTCCCTCTATCCATCCTTCCCTCCATCCACCCATCCTTCCCACCATCCATCCTTCCCTCCATCCATCCTTCCCTTCATCCATCCATCCTTCCCACCATCCATCCATCCTTCCCACCATCCATCCATCCTTCCCTCCATCCATCCTCCCCTCCATCCATCCATCCTTCCCTCCACCTATCCATCCTTCCCTCCACCCATCCATCCTTCCCTCCATCCATCCATCCTTCCCTCCATCCATCTATCCTTCCCTCCATCCATCCATCCTTCCCTCCATCCATCCTTCCCTCCATCCATCCATCTTTCCCTCCATCCATCCATCCTTCCCTCCATCCATCCTTCCCTCCATCCATCCATCTTTCCCTCCATCCATCCATCCTTCCCTCCATCCATCCTTCCCACCATCCATCCATCCTTCCCACTATCCATCCATCCTTCCCTCCATCCATCCTCCCCTCCATCCATCCATCCTTCCCTCCATCTATCCATCCTTCCCACCATCCATCCATCCTTCCCTCCATCCATCCTTCCCTCCATCCATCCATCCTTCCCTCCATCCATCTATCCTTCCCTCCATCCATCCTTTCAGCATTCATGCATGCATGCATTCATTCATTTGTTCACAAAACAGTTACCATGTGCCTGCTATGTGCCAGGCACTGTTTTAGGAGCAGACAAGATCTCTGATCCCAGATAACTGACATTCTATTTGGGGAAGATAGAGAATGAGCAAGTAAACAAATACATGCCTGTGATAATTGTAGAGGGTGATGAAGGTGAAGAGAATAAGCCTGGGTATGTGACAGGCTGGGAATGGTAGTTTCAGTGGCATCTGAACTGACAGTTGACTAGTGAGTGGGACCTAGCCATTGGAATGATATTCCAGGCAGAGGGGACAGCAAGTACAAAGGCCCTGAGGTGGGAGTTGCCTGGGGTGTCTGAGGAAGAGCAGGAAGACTGGTGCCAGGGCCCAGAGAGCACAGGGCAGAGAGGCAGGCGTGAAGTCAGGGTGATCAGCAGGGCCCAGGGAAGGCGGACCCGATGGGTAAAGGAGAGGAGTTGGATTTATTCCAGCTGCTAAGGGGGGCCAGAGAGGAGAGGGATGTGCACGTCCAGCTCTTCTGGCTTCTGTTCCCCACACAGCATTCAGAGAGCAGGGCAGAGGGGAAGCCGGTTTAGAGGAAATAAGGAGGTAGCGTAGACCAAGGTGGTGGCAGAGTAGATCCAACTTGCTCAACTTGCTTTAAGGGGAAACTGAGGCCCAGAGCCGGCCCAGTGCCTTTTCCTTAGTTGGGCTCCGAGGTATCTGTTGAGTCGTGGGATTCCCTAGCCCTCTTCCCAATGGCTCAAGCTAACTGCTTCCCTCTTCTGTCCTGGTCTCTCCTCTTTGGAGGGACTCACCTCAGCCTTCCAGCCCTCGTTCATTCCACACCCCGTGGACAGACCACCAGTGGTGCCAGCTTGGCCAGCTCTGTGCTGTGCGGCCTTGGGCAAGTGCCTTCCCCTCTCTAGGCCTTGGTTTCCATCCACATAAAGAGAAGGAGCAAAACTGGACGCTCCACTGAAGGAGGCCTCTTCCAGCTTGGACATACTTCTCCTGTCACCTCTGTTGTCCAAGGAAGACACGGCTGAGGGTCACACTCTGGCAGCCACCTTTGGGGGTGCCAGCCCCCAGTCTGGCTGCATTCTGGACTCTGACACATCAGTCGAAGCACAGACACCGAGCAGGTGGCGGTTTCTGAATCAGACTGACGGTCACTTCCGAGGAGACCTCGGACACATGACTTCACCTCCCTGAGCTTGGGTTTTGCATCTGACACAGCCTCCGTCTTAGAGCATGTGGGAGGGTCGTAGGGGTGTAAAATGCCTGGCTGGGAGGGGGCTGTCCTGTCAATCTTCTCACCAGTTCACTGCAGGGGGTGGGAGCAAGCCTCAGCCCATCTGGCCCCGCAGCCCCAGCACTCAGGGGCCTGTGAGAGAGCCGGAGGCTGGTGACCAGCGGCCTGTGAATAATCCAGTGCTTGTCTTACCTCCAAGGCTTCGTAGTACATATTTTTAGCCTCCATATCTGTCTTGCCCGACATCAACCAGGATTTGATCAAATATTCATAAAAACTGTCCCCGAGTCCTCCAACCGAGACATGGTCTGTGAGGGGAAAGAGGACAAGAACATTAACTCCATCTGCCGCCGGCTCTCCTGGGGCAGGGCCTCGCACACCCGCCTGGCCTCAGGGGCCTGGTGCCTGTACGGGTAGGAAGTGGGCATCTCGCCAGCAGCCACCGAACCTGGAACGGGGACTGCAAGGCAGACGCAGCCTGCGACTCGGAGGAAATCCGGGCTGTCTAGAGCGCACTCGTCCTGCACAAAAGTGCATGGGCTCATCCGGCGGGTGCTATAAATCACCTCGCCTTAGCAGGCTGGGGACGGCGGGGCCTCTGGTTATTAACTGTAAGTGAGTTGCATTTCTTTACAAAGATAATCTGGTGGCAGGGAGTTCAGAGGTTTTTATTACCCAGTGACAAACATGATAATTAATGCTGGGTAGCTTCATAAAAGGCCATGGGAAAGAGGAGGAAAAACCTTAATTTAGCTGGCCGAGCCCTCAAGTAGAGCCACTCTGGAAAAACTGAGTTTAAATTTAGCAAATTGGGATAAATGGAGTTCAAAGGAGCAGGAAAGAGAAGAATTGCGTCGCAACACCCCTCTCTGCCCTGGTGGCCCCTGCCTGCTGGACAGTGGGCCAGCCAAGGAGCAGGGCCTCACAGGCTGTGGCTGAGCCCAGAGGTCTCTCCACCCAGGGCCGTCCCAGGAGGAAGGCGGGTTGCCCGAGGAACACTTCACCGCAGATGCAAGACAGAAAACGCTTCATTCCTAGGCTTTGACAATTGACAACGGGGAAACGTAAAGGCACTTGATAGATTTAACAAAGAACAAACCAGTTCTGTGTTCTGATTCACTTAAGCAGAGAAACAGAGAGCAGAAAGAAAATGGGGGTGGACCGAAGGCGGGGTGGGGGAATGGGCAGAGTGTTTTCAACTCCTCAGCAGAAGAAGGGGGCCAAGAGAGAGGGGAGAGGGAAAGTGGGTGGGGGGAGGAGGGACAGAAAGAGAGAACACACCAACAGCTACCATTTATTGTGGGCCAGGAGCCTCACTGTATTATTTATAACTTAATCTTCCAGGGCACCCTGCAAGGTAGGTGCTATCGACCCCATTTCCCAGGTGGGAGAACGGCAACTGGGCCTAAATGGCTCATCCAAGACCATCAAGCGGGTGAAGGGCAGAGCCTCACCTTCCGCAGCTGCACACAGTCAACCAGAGAGTGAAGACAGAGACACGCAGAGAAAGAAAGACAAGTGTGAGGACCAAGGGACCAAAAGACAGGGCGAAGACAGATGGGAGCCAGGAATGGGGGTCGAGAGGAGGCCAGCCACACGGTACACCTGCCCTTCAGGCCCCCTCCAGCCCTGATCCATAAATAAGTCCTGGCCCAGCAAGGGTTCCAGAACGGACCAGCATCTGCAAAAACTGGAACAGACAGGATGAAGCATGTGCTTTGGGGAGGAGCTGGAAGGGGCCAGGCTGGGCTGGACTGTGCTCTGGTGTGGAGGGAAGACAGAAGTGGCACCTCTCTTCTTCCTACGTACCCCACAGAAGGGAAGGGCTGGGCCAGGCCTGGCATGTTGAGGAGGGGCAGGTCTGTTGCAGAGGAGGGGTCAGGCTCAGGCTGGAAGTCATGGGTTGGCCTCTGCTCAGAGCCCTTCTCCAGCCCCATCATGGGCACGGCAGCTACGAGCACTGTCACCTCTCCGTGTGGCGCACCCTTCCCACCTCGTCCCCCACCCGGGGGCTCAAGCGTTCTCACAACCCTGCTCACGGTCCCTCCCCATAGGGTGGCCACAGGGATTAAGTGAAACAAGGCCAGCTACCATCAGAAGCCCTCGGCAGCCACACTCCCCTTGGGTGGTGGGCCCACTCTGCCATCAGGTGCCCGCCGGGTGTGTGATGAGTGCCTGTGCACGGGTCTGCCTCCCTTACTAGCCCATGGGCTCTTTGTGGGGAGGGATTGCATGCGACTCCCGCTCGGTGCTCAGTAACTATACGGTGCACAGAGATGCCCACGGAGTGCTGAGCGGGTGAATGCAAGGGAGGCTTGGGCTCTGCTGGGATGCGAGGCTTGAGCTGTGCCAGGAAGGGCCTCAAATGCCAAGCCAAGGAGTTTAGACACAATCATGCGGTGACGGAGTGTGCGCGTGACAAGGTCCAGGCTTCCTCTGGAGGGACACGCAGGGGAGGGAGCCAGGCCATTAGGGTCCGCGGTGTTGAGATGCGGCTGCCTCTCAGGGGCACTTACGTGGGCGTCTCACATGTGAGGGTCCCACTGCTTTACAGCTTATGTGTGTGGGGTGTGTGGGGAGTGTGTGTCTATGTATGGGGTGTGGGGTGGTGTGTATGTGTGGTGAGTTAATGTGTGTGTGTGTATGTAGGTGAATGGGTGTGTGTGTGTGTGTGTGCACTGAGGGGTAGGGGTGTGTGGATGTGTGTAGGGAGAGTGTGTGTGTGTCAAGGAGTGTGGTGTGTAGTGTGTGTGAGGGGACTATGTGTAGTGTGTGGGGTGTGTGCGTGAGGGGAATGTGTGTAATGTGTGGGGTGTGTGTGTGGAATGTGTGTGTGCGGGGATTGTGTAGTGTGTGAGGGGAGTGTGTATGTGTGTGTGTGGGAGTGTGGGTGGTAGGTGTGCGTGTGGGAGTGTGGGTGGTGTGTAGTGTGAGGGAGTGTGGGTGGTGTGCGTGTGGGAGTGTGGGTGGTGTGTAGTGTGTGGGAGTGTGGGTGGTGTGTAGTATGTGTGAGGGAGTGTGGGTGGTGTGTAGTGTGAGGGAGTGTGGGTGGTGTGTAGTGTGAGGGAGTGTGGGTGGTGTGTAGTGTGTGGGAGTGTGGGTGGTGTGTAGTGTGTGGGAGTGTGGGTGGTGTGTAGTATGTGTGAGGGAGTGTGGGTGGTGTGTAGTATGTGTGAGGGAGTGTGGGTGGTGTGTAGTGTGTGGGAGTGTGGGTGGTGTGTAGTGTGTGTGGGAGTGTGGGTGGTGTGTAGTATGTGTGAGGGAGTGTGGGTGGTGTGTAGTGTGTGTGGGAGTGAGTGTGGGTGGTGTGTAGTGTGTATGTGAGTGTGGGTGGTGTGTAGCGTGTGTGTGAATGTGGGTGGTAGGTGTGTGTGTGGGAGAGTGGGTGATGTGTAGTGTGTGTGGGAGTGAGTGTGGGTGGTGTGTAGTGTGTGTGAGTGTGGGTGGTAGGTGTGTATGTGGGAGAGTGGGTGGTGTGTAGTGTGTGGGGGAGGGAGTGTGGGTGGTGTGTAGTGTGTGCATGAGGGGAGTGTGTAGTGTATGTATATGTGAGAGGAGTGTGTGTAGTGTGTGTGGGTGTGTGTAGGAGAAGTGTGTGTAATGTGTGTGTGGGGTGTGTGCATAGTGTGTAAGGGGAGTGTGTGCAGGGGAAGTGTATGTAATGTGTGTGTGTGGTGTGTGTGAGGGGAGTGTGGATGTGAGGGGAGTGTGGGTGTGTAGGGGAATGTGTAATGTGTGTGTGGTATGTGTGAGGGGAGTGTGGATGTGAGGGGAGTGTGGGTGTGTGGGTCTGTGTGTGGGGAGAGTGTATGTAGTGTGTGTGTGGGGGAGTGTATGTAGTGTGTGTGTGGAGTGTATGTAGTGTGTGTGTGGGGGAGTGTATGTAGTGTGTGTGTGGGGGGGGAGTGTAGTGTGTGTGTGTGTGGGGAGTGTATGTAGTGTGTGTGTGGGGAGTGTATGTAGTGTGTGTGTGGGGGGAGTGTATGTAGTGTGTGTGTGTGGGGAGTGTATGTAGTGTGTGTGTGGGGGGAGTGTATGTAGTGTGTGTGTGTGGGGGGAGTGTATGTAGTGTGTGTGTGGGGGGAGTGTATGTAGTGTGTGTGGGGGGGAGTGTATGTAGTGTGTGTGTGGGGGGGGGAGTGTAGTGTGTGTGTGTGTGAGGAGTGTATGTAGTGTGTGTGTGGGGAGTGTATGTAGTGTGTGTGTGTGGGGGGAGTGTATGTAGTGTGTGGGGGGAGTGTATGTAGTGTGTGTGTGTGGGGGAGTGTATGTAGTGTGTGTGTGTGGGGGGAGTGTATGTAGTGTGTGTGTGGGGAGTGTATGTAGTGTGTGTGTGTGGGGGAGTGTATGTAGTGTGTGTGTGGGGAGTGTATGTAGTGTGTGTGTGGGGGGAGTGTATGTAGTGTGTGTGTGTGGGGGGAGTGTATGTAGTGTGTGTGTGGGGGGAGTGTATGTAGTGTGTGTGTGGGGGAGTGTATGTAGTGTGTGTGTGGGGGGGGAGTGTAGTGTGTGTGTGTGTGTGAGGAGTGTATGTAGTGTGTGTGTGGGGAGTGTATGTAGTGTGTGTGTGTGGGGGGAGTGTATGTAGTGTGTGTGGGGAGTGTATGTAGTGTGTGTGTGGGGGGGAGTGTATGTAGTGTGTGTGTGTGGGGGAGTGTATGTAGTGTGTGTGTGTGGGGAGTGTATGTAGTGTGTGTGTGGGGGGAGTGTATGTAGTGTGTGTGTGTGGGGGGAGTGTATGTAGTGTGTGTGTGGGGGGAGTGTATGTAGTGTGTGTGTGGGGGAGTGTATGTAGTGTGTGTGTGTGTGGGGGAGTGTAGTGTGTGTGTGTGTGTGAGGAGTGTATGTAGTGTGTGTGTGGGGAGTGTATGTAGTGTGTGTGTGTGGGGGGAGTGTATGTAGTGTGTGGGGGGAGTGTATGTAGTGTGTGTGTGTGGGGGAGTGTATGTAGTGTGTGTGTTGGGGGGGAGTGTAGTGTGTGTGTGTGGGGGAGTGTATGTAGTGTGTGGGGGAGTGTATGTAGTGTGTGTGTTGGGGGGGAGTGTAGTGTGTGTGTGTGGGGGAGTGTATGTAGTGTGTGTGTGTGTGGGAGTGTAGTGTGTGTGTGTGTGGGGAGTGTATGTAGTGTGTGTGTGTGGGGGAGTGTAGTGTGTGTGTGTGGGGGAGTGTATGCAGTGTGTGTGTGGGGGGAGTGTATGTAATGTGTGTGTGTGGGGGAGTGTATGTAGTGTGTGTGTGTGGGGGGAGTGTATGTAGTGTGTGTGTGTGGGGGGAGTGTATGTAGTGTGTGTGTGTGGGGAGTGTATGTAGTGTGTGTGTGGGGGGAGTGTATGTAGTGTGTGGGGGGGGGAATGTATGTAGTGTGTGTGTGGGGGGAGTGTATGTAGTGTGTGTGTGTAGGGAGTGTATGTAGTGTGTGTGAGGGGAGTGTGAATGTATGTGAGGGGAGTGTGTGGGGGGGAGTGTGTAATGTGTGTGTGTGTGTGGTGTGAGGGGAGTGTGGATGTGAGGGGAGTGTGGGTGTGTGGGTCTGTGTGGGGGGGGAGTGTATGTAGTGTGTGTGTGTGGGGGGAGTGTATGTAGTGTGTGTGTGGGGGGGAGTGTATGTAGTGTGTGTGTGGGGGGAGTGTATGTGGTGTGTGTGTGAGGGGAGTGTGGGTATGTGGGGGAGTGTGTAATGTGTGTGTGTGGTGTGAGGGGAGTGTGGATGTGAGGGGAGTGTGGGTGTGTGGGTCTGTGTGTGGGGAGAGTGTATGTAGTGTGTGTGTGTGGGGGAGTGTAGTGTGTGTGTGTGTGGGGAGTGTATGTAGTGTGTGTGTGTGGGGGAGTGTAGTGTGTGTGTGTGTGGGGAGTGTATGTAGTGTGTGTGTGTGGGGGAGTGTAGTGTGTGTGTGTGGGGGAGTGTATGCAGTGTGTGTGTGGGGGGAGTGTATGTAATGTGTGTGTGTGGGGGAGTGTATGTAGTGTGTGTGTGTGGGGGGAGTGTATGTAGTGTGTGTGTGTGGGGGGAGTGTATGTAGTGTGTGTGTGTGGGGAGTGTATGTAGTGTGTGTGTGGGGGGAGTGTATGTAGTGTGTGTGGGGGGGAATGTATGTAGTGTGTGTGTGGGGGGAGTGTATGTAGTGTGTGTGTGTAGGGAGTGTATGTAGTGTGTGTGAGGGGAGTGTGAATGTATGTGAGGGGAGTGTGTGGGGGGGAGTGTGTAATGTGTGTGTGTGTGTGGTGTGAGGGGAGTGTGGATGTGAGGGGAGTGTGGGTGTGTGGGTCTGTGTGGGGGGGGAGTGTATGTAGTGTGTGTGTGGGGGGGGAGTGTATGTAGTGTGTGTGTGGGGGGGAGTGTATGTAGTGTGTGTGTGGGGGGAGTGTATGTGGTGTGTGTGTGAGGGGAGTGTGGGTATGTGGGGGAGTGTGTAATGTGTGTGTGTGGTGTGAGGGGAGTGTGGATGTGAGGGGAGTGTGGGTGTGTGGGTCTGTGTGTGGGGAGAGTGTATGTAGTGTGTGTGAGGGGAGTGTGAATGTATGTGAGGGGAGTGTGTAATGTGTGTGTGTCTGGGAGGGATGGTGGGTGGGGTGCTGGTGGGGTGGGTGTGTGTGTGTGTGTGTATGAGTGTGGTCTTCCCCAACACTGAGGCGGGCTGGGAGAAGTACAGGCACAGTAATGAGAAGACATGGCTCTGCATTAGCTCAAGGTGCACCCCCACCCACTCTGGGCCTCAGTCTCCCCATCTCTAGATGTGTGAAGAGGGCAGGAGCTGGTGTCCCTGAGCCCCAGAACAGAGGCAGGCTCTGCTGCTTGCTGACCGTGCCAATGCCCTTGTCACACCTGGCAGCAGGAGGCTGGGCCACAAGCCTGGAAATCAGCCGATCTAATGCCAGGGAAGCTGCCAGGCTGAAGCTCACACTCCTGTACCTGCCAAGGAGGTCTGGACTTGCCACTTCCCTCCCACAGAAGAAAGTGTGGGATTCAGGCAGTGGACAAGTTACTCAGGCGCCATACGGAGGGGCTGGTGACCCCTTCTCGGCAGCTCTCAGCTCGCAGCGGGTCGACCTCAGGGTCATCCCATTTGTGTTGGGCGCCACTGGGAGCCTGGTGGGTTTATCCTGGGTGTGAAGTCTCAGCAGTAGGACGGTCTTGGGCCTCCCCTGTTGCCCCTGAAGCTCGGTTTCCAGGAGGAGTGGGAAGCCAACAAGAACAGAGGCCTAGGTAACTGAGAGGCAGTCCTAATTCCTTCTTCGTTTCTCTAGGCTGCAATTTGTGGTTGCAAATGGGCTACAGTCCCTGCCTGTCCTGCCTTCAGGCTTGCTCTGAAGATTCAAGAAGAGAAAATGATGTGCGTGCACTTAAGCTTATGCAAGGTGGTAATGCTATCGTGTGCTAAAAGAATACTTGTGCACCAAAAAAAAAAAAAAAAAAAAAAAAAAAAAAAAAAAAAAAAAAACAAACCAGAGGAAAACTGAGATGACCCTGGGCACCAAGGCCAGGGGAGGAAGGCAGACATTTGGGCGAGCGGGGCGTTATAATCCCCTCTGCTCTTTAGCAGGCCAAGGGCTCAGATTTTATTAATAGGAAACAATTTCCCATATGCGACTGACTTTGCCTAGACCTGCAGCCCCTGGCACAGCCTGAGAAGAAAATTATGCTTCCCGGCATATTTTGCTCCCTTATAATTTGCCAAGGTAACTGTTGAGCTGGGAAGCCCACACCCCTCTCAGCCCTTTTCATGGGTTCTGCTGCCTTGCCCTGGAGCAGCTCAGTCCAGCAGAGGGCTTTATCTCCTTACCCAGTCAGGCCTTGCAATTAAAATCAGCAACTGTTATTGAACTGCCTCTTCCCGTGGCCATAATCTGCAATTCAAGCTTCATTTTCTCCCCATACTTTTGGATTTGCCAGTGTGTTTTGGTTAAAAATACTTTGCATTTCTGTAAGCGGTTTTTACAGGAGGCCACCTGGGGTGAGGTCATCACTGGGGAAAATTCCTGGGTGGAGTTTTCTGGGGGAGACTCGGGTTGGAAGGAAAGGCCTCAGCTGCTTTGCCACAGTGTCCCCAATGCCGCCTCTCTAGGCCCCGCTTGCATTGTTCCCTTTTGGGACAACTCGGATCATCTTTGGAAGATGGAAGTGAAATCTGTTTCCTGCAGCCTTTGACCATTCTTCCTACGCCTCTCCATGGCACACAAAGAATGCATCTCACTCCCTTCTTTCATTTTGCAGGACAGGAAACCAAGGTTCAAAGAGATACAGTGAATTCCCCCCTAAGCCATGCAGTCATTAGACTCATATCCACTTTGCCCCTGAGCCCTCACTGATGTCACAAAAATGGGGTCGGAGGCAGGGGAAAGGGAAGGGGGTCCTTGTTTGCACAGAGACAGTGGGGATGGGGGCTCTGCCAGGTCTTGGGAGGCCCTAGAGGCAGTGCCCATGGAACCTATCACTGCCAATTCTGGCTGACCATGACCATGTGACCAGGGCCCGTCTCTGCTTCCCAGAGCTGGGCTTCTCAACAGGCATGCGCATTCCAGGGGCCTGGGGGACTGGTCCACATCCTCACACCTAAGGACCCCAAACCCCATTCTGTTGCAGTGGGTGGGGCTGGGGGCTTGTGAATGATGTTCCATGGGTGACTGGCTATTATCTGGCTGAGAAACAAGTCTCTGAACAGAGAACAACTGAAAACTCTGGGACTGATTCTTTCTTGTAGGTCTAAGATGCACAGGTGAATTCATGATGTCTTTTTTTTTTTTTTTTTTTTTTTTTGGGACAGAGTCTCACTTTGTCGCCCAGGCTAGAGTGCAAAGGTGCGGTCTCAGCTCACTGCAATCTCTGCCTCCCGGGTTCAAGCGATTTTCCTGCCTCAGCCTCCTGAGTAGCTGGGACTAGAGACATGTGCCACCACACCCAGCTAATTTTTGTATTTTTAGTAGAGACCGGGTTTCGCCCCGTTGGCCAGGCTGGTCTTGAACTCCTGACCTCGTGATCCACCTGCCTCGGCCTCCCGTCATGCACCTGGATGAATTCATGATTTCTACATTGTTGTGTAGTTTTTTGTTGTTGTTGTTTTGTTTTGTTTTAATTAAAGTTAGAGCCAGGTGTGGTGGCTCATGCCTGTAATCCCAGTACTTTGGGAGGCCAAGGCAGGTGGATCATTTGAGGTCAGGAGTTCGAGACCAGCCTGGCCAACGTGGTGAAACCCTGTCTCTATTAAAAATACAAAAAAGTAGCCAGACATGCTGGCACATGCCTGTAGTCCCAGCTACTCGGGAGGCTGAGTCAGGAGAATCAGTTGAACCTGGGAGGCAGAGGTTGCAGTGAGCCGAGATTCCGCTACTGCACTCTGGCCTGGGTGACAGGGCGAGGCTCTGTCTCAAAAACAAAACAAAACAAAACAAATTGAAGTTGGAAATGGGGAACCTGATCAAAGGGGCTGGGAAAGGATGCCTGGCCTCTCTTGGAGCCACTTCTAGGATGGATGACTCCACTTGGGACCCTCCCGAGAGCCTGGGGTAAAATGCAGGAAGCTCCTGCAGCAGGATAGGAGATGGAAAGCTGCAGCACTGACGGCGCCAGATAAGGTAGGTAGGATGTGGAAAACACAGGGCAGGCCTTCAGTAAACAGCAGCCATCACACCCGGCACCACAGCAGCGGACAACCACGGGCAAGCCCCCAGGATGCGTGGGAAGGCAAGTGGTGTCCAGGAGCACCGAGAGAATGCCTTGCTGGCTGCACAGCTCTGACAAACACATCCTCACTCAGCCCAGGGGCCTGGCAGGGTCTTCCTAGGAAGCCTGGGCAGGAACCTGCTGAATGAGGGGCAGTGGCGTCTCTGTACTCACGTTGCACCCAGTTCCCACTCACTGGGCTGAGGAAGTTGGGGTAGAGGCCAAACGGCTTTTCAATCTTCCTGAGGACCTTGCGGATGTTCCTGACCTGCCGAGAGACAGACACCAAATGAGCCTTCATGCTTCCGAAGAAGCCAACTGCACCCAGCCGGCTGAGGATGCTGGAGGCAGCTGGTTCAGATGCACGTAGGAAACCTTACGAGGAGGCAGGAAGGGAGAGCTGCCCAATGGACTGCAGACTCCAACCCGGGGGTGGTGACATGGCCTTGCCCTGGTGCCACGTGCAGGGTGTGGCAGGGCCTGATCCATAAGCCTCTCCACTGACTGCTCTGCCTGGTGCCTGGACAGTCTCACCCCAGAACCACTGCCTGGCCAACTCCTACCCCACCCTACTCTCAACACGTCCTCATTGCTTGCTGCTTTAGGGGTCCTTTTTGAGGGGTTCTTTCGGGGAGGGTTTTTTTTGTTTTGTTTTGAGACAGAGTAGCACTCTGTCACTCAGGCTGGAGTGCAGTGGCATGATCTCGGCTCACTGCAACCTCTGCCTCCCAGGTTCAAGCAATGTTCACGCCTCAGCCTCCTGAGTAGCTAAGATTACAGGTCTGTGCCACCACACCCGGCTAATTTTTATATTTTTAGTAGAGACAGGGTTTCACCATGTCGGTCAAGCTGGTCTCAAACTCCTGACCTTTTTTTTTTTTTTTGAGACAGAGTCTCACTCCATCACCCAGGCTGGAGTGTGGTGGCGCAATCTCAGCTCACTGCAACCTCTGCCTCCTGGGTTCAAGTGATTCTCCCATCTCAGCCTCCTCAGTAGCTAAGACTACAGGCATGCACCACGCCTGGCTAATTTTTGTATTTTTAGTAGAGATGGGGTTTCGCCATGTTGGCCAGGCTGGTCCTGAACTCTTGACCTCAAGTGATCCACCAGCCTCGGCCTCCCAAAGTGCTGGGATTATAGGTGTGAGCCACTGTGCCTGGCCTACGGAGGGTTCTTTTAAAGGTGGGGTTAAGTGACAGTAGCTCATTTGTTAGCTTTAGGTAAAATTGCCTTGCTAATAGGTCAAAAATGGTCAAATCCAACAATCCCACTATTGGGTATATATCCAAAGGAAATGACATCAGTATGTTGAAGAGATTACCTATATTCCTGTGTTCATGGCAGCATTATTCAAATAGGCAAGATATGGAATCAACCTAAGTGTCCATCAACAGATGAATGAATAAAGAAAATGTGGTATAGCCAGGCATGGTGGCTCACGCCTGTAATCCCAGCACTTTGGGAGGCCAAGGGAGGTGGATCACTTGAGGCCAGGAGTTTGAGACCAGTTGTGGCAACATGGTGAAACCCCATTTCTACTAAAAATACAAAAATTAGCCAGGCATGGTGGCACAGGCCTGTAATCTCAGCTACTCGGGAGGTGGAGGCAGGAGCACTGCTTGAACCTGGGAGGCAGAGGTTGCAGTAAGCAGAGATGGCGCTATTGTACTCCAGCCTGGATGCTGTTTAAAAAAAAGAAAGAAAGAAAAGAAAATGTGATATAGTATAGGCTAGGGGTGGTGGCTCACTCGTATAATCCCAGCACTTTGGGAGGCTGAGTTGGACAGATTGTCTGAGCCCAGGAGTTTGAGACCAGCCTGGGTAATATGGCGAAACCGTCTCTACAAAACATACAAAAATTAGCTGGGTGTGATGGCACATTCTTGTAGTCCCAGCCAGTCAGGAGGCTGAGGTAGGAGGATCATTTAAGCCCAGGAGATTGAGGCTGGAGTGAGCTATAATCATGCCATTCCACTTCAGCCTGGGCAACAGTGAGACCCTGCCTCAAAAAAAAAAAAAAAAAAAAAAAGGAAAGAAAATGTGGTATACACAATGGAATATAATTCAATCTTAAAACAGAAAGAAATTCTGTCATTTGCAACATGTATGAACCCAGAAGATATTGTGTTAAGTGAAATACGCCGGGCCAGAAAGACAAATACTTGATCTCACTTATATGTGGAATGTAATAAAGTTGAACTCATCGAAGTAGAGAGTAGAGGCCGGGTGGCGTGGCTCACGCCTGTAGTCCCAGCACTTTGGGAGGCTGAGGTGGGCAGATCACTTGAGGTCAGGAGTTTGAGACCAGTCTGAACAACATGGTGAAACTCTGTCTCTACTAAAAATACAAAAATTACCTGGGCATGGTGGTGGGCACCTGTAATCCCAGCTACTCAGGAGGCTGAGGCAGGAGAATCGCTTGAACCTGGGAGGCGGAGGTTGCAGTGAGCTGAGGTTATGCCACTGCACTCCAGCCTGGGTGACAGAGAGACTCCGTCTCAAATAAAAAAAAAAAAAAAAAGAAGTAGATGTAGAGAGTAGAATGGTGGTTACCAAGGGTTGGGGAGACGCTGATCAAAGGATATAAAATTTCAGTTAGGAGGAATTAAGTTTAAGAGATCAGCCGGGTGCGGTGGCTCGCGCCTGTAATCCCAGTACTTTGGGAGGCCGAGGCGGGCGGATCACGAGGTCAGGAGATCGAGACCATCCTGGCTAACACGGCGAAACCCCGTCTCTACTAAAAATACAAAAAACTAGCCGGGCGTAGTGGCGGGCACCTGTAGTCCCAGCTACTTGGGAGGCTGAGGCAGGAGAATGGCGTAAACCCGGGAGGCGGAGCTTGCAGTGAGCTGAGATTGTGCCACTGCACTGCAGCCTGGGCAACAGAGCAAGACTCTGTCTCAAAAAAAAAAAAAAAAAAAAGTTTAAGAGATCTTTGGTATAAGACATGATGACTGTAGTTCATAACAATGTATTATATTCTTGAAAACTGCTTAGTGCTAAGTGTTGCTAACTTAAGTATTCTGGCCATTTAAAAAACAATAAGTATATAAGGCAATCAAAAAAGGTCCAATATTGGCAGTTTCATATGGCCCAGTCTAGTAATATGCTATTTTATCTGATATCCTGGAATCATTTCAGGGAAGAGGCTTGGGCTCCTGAATAACCCATGCCCTAACAGGCATTTCAGGGTTTTAATAAAAAGAGTAATAATTATAAAAAGCAATGACAGCTGTTAACCTTTCTCAGTTCCGTTGAGCCAGATCTGTTATATACATTATCGCCAACCCTTATAACCGAGACAAGGGATTATCTCAGTGTAACAGACAAGAAACCTGAATCTCAGATAGGTTTGGTGACTTGCTGATGGCCACCTGGTCCTTAAGTGGCAGAGCCAGGACGTGAATGAATTCTGACAACATAAACCATACATATTCCTGCCCGACACAGGGCAGCACTGGGCCAATGCAGATCAGGGTGGTAACCACGGAGCAGAGGCTGCCCCAGCTGGAGCAGGAAGAGGCTGGGTTTGCAACCTTTGGGACTCTGAAGGTGAGAAGTGGAATCCAGGAGGGCTTTATCCATAGTGCCTGCTCTCCAACAATGGTTAAATCCTACTCAGCACATCCTAGCCAGCACAAGACCCCTCGGGAGAGAAAGGCCCTTGGGACCACCCTGTCTCATGTTGATAGAGTTATGTGTGTACAGGGCCGGGAGTGCGGGACAGCCACCTTTCTGAGTCAGACCTTCCTTTCCAGGCGACAGCACTTGGCTTTGCCACGTCAGACTTCATATCCATTTATGTTAACGAAGTCCATTACCGGGACAGGAATGTGCTTGTACCTGAGTTACTCTCGACTGTCCTGGTGGTGAGCAGTGAAGCAGACTAAATTGGCTCCCCTGGAGGGCGCGGGCGCTTCTAGAATTTGGGCCAATTTGTTGACTGCCAATAATTGCCTCTGTGGGAGGCATGATTGGGGGATGAAAATAGCCAGAGTATGTAAATGTAGAGGAGACAGAGACAGACGGATGGACTCTAGAGCAAAAGCCTGCAGCCTGCTCTATCAATCTGGTCTGGAAGGAGCCAGCACGTCCTGGACTTCAATCACGGCTTTATCACTGACCAGCTGGATGGCCCAGGGCAAGTGACTTGACCTCTCTGAGTCTTAGTTTCCTCCTCTGTAAATATGGGAGCACCAGGAAGACCCACCTCACAGGGTTGTTGGGAGGAGCGGAGCTATTATAATGTGCCTAGCACATAGTGGGTGCTCAGGCAGGGGTAGCTATTACTCCAGAATAACCAGGGACTGGAGTGAGTTCCCTGTACCACTCCATTCCGAGCTGGTCAGAACCTTCCTAGAGGAGTCTGACTTAAGAGCAATGGAGGCCGGGCGCGGTGGCTCAAGCCTGTAATCCCAGCACTTTGGGAGGCCGAGGCGGGCGGATCACAAGGTCAGGAGATCGAGACCAAAGTGAAACCCCGTCTCTACTAAAAATACAAAAAATTAGCCGGGCGCGGTGGCGGGCGCCTGTAGTCCCAGCTACTCGGGAGGCTGAGGCAGGAGAATGGCGTGAACCCGGGAGGCGGAGCTTGCAGTGAGCTGAGATCCGGCCACTGCACTCCAGCCTGGGCGACAGAGCGAGACTCCGTCTCAAAAAAAAAAAAAAAAAAAAAAAAAAAGAGCAATGGAAACAGGGAGGTTGGGGGATGGGACTTGGAGGTGGGGAAGGATCAGAAAATAAGAGCTACCGGGAAGTGAGGTTAAACTCACTGCACGAGCTTTCAAACGGGGGAGTTTCAGGGAGGCAGAGTCCCTCTCAATGTAAGGAAAACACTTTTGAAGGAAGGGCTGCCAGGAGGATGAGCTGTTAAGGGTGGCAGTGAGCTCCTTGTCAGCGAAAGTAATCAAGAAGAGGCTGAACAGCTCTTCTTGAGCTTCTTAAGGACACTCAGGTGGACTCCTACATTGAGTAAGTAGTGCTCCCAAACCATGCGTCAAAAAGCACATGAATGCGTATTAAAAATGTAGATGCCTGGCCCTGGAGCGAAGCCCAGAAATCTGTTTCCTCACAGCTGAGCCAGGTGATGCTTTGAGGCTGGATGGCGACATGATACTGGGAGCCATGGGGTAGCTGTGGGAATCGATCATCTCCCAGTTGCCAAGCTGGGAGCTGTGGCGTAGAGGTGGGAATCTATCAGTCATCTCCCAGCTCCCATACTGGTCTAAGAGGCGGGCATTCCAGGGGGAAGACAAGGCTTTGGGAGTGGCGCCGCCACAAAGTTCTCCCTGGAGGGCTCTAGAGGATGGGCAGGGCTTCCATCTCCCCAGGCAGCCCTCAGGGAGGGACCGTAGCTGCTGGAGCCTGAGTGCCATCTGAGGGAGGTGTGAGCACTTCCCTTCTTTGGATTTAAGATCAGACCTACAGCGACCCTTCCAGGTAGTGGGGACTGCCCAAGGCCAGTTATGGGCAGCTGTCAGGGCTGACTGGTGCTCTCAGCTTCCCGTGTGGCCTTGAACAGCAGGAATGAACAGTTGGGGCATCTGCCATGGCAGGGTATTGCCATGCCAGCCTGTTGACGGCATGAGCTAAACAGGCACAGGGAAGAAGGCAGGCAGATCTCACATGGAAAAGCTAAACATCTCTGGAAAGGGGACTTCTGCACCAGGTGGCCAATTCCTGCCAATGCAAGGTGGTGCCTAGATTTCAGTTGCACTTTCTCCAGACTTCACATATGGGTGGTTGCCACTGAGCTGACGCAGACCAGTGAGAACCTTTTCCCCAGCAGAATTTTGTCTCTCCCTTTCCCTCTGTAGAATCTTACTGACTCTGCGTGCTCACCTTCCCTGCCACCTGGCGTTAGGGCACAGGTAGATGCTATTTGCTATCTTAGCGGTAGCTTGGGCTCCCGGGCTCCCCACTGCCCTCCTGCTGATCCACGAGGGAGGACACATTCGCCTCTGAAAACCCCGTGGCAGCTGCACGCTCATCCCTCTGCTCGGCAGGAAGAAGGTGGGAGCTGTTTGGGAGGGCGTGGGGAGGAGACTTGCCTTTTCAGCGAAGACCTGGTTGCCAGAGAGCTCGGTGAGGTGTAAGAATTCCAAGTGCAGGGATCCAAACTCCGCCAAGATGCTGCTGCTGCCGGCCGTGGCCCAGCCCCAGCTCCCGCTGAAAAGACAGAAGCAGTCCCATCATCCCCCCGCTGGCCAGGCCGGCTCCTCTGCTGAGAGTAACGGCAGCTGCTCGGTGGGGGCACCTACTACATGCCAGGCACGGAACCAGGAGCTTTTGCCGTACAATTCCAGTGAATCCTCCTGATGAGGACACTGAGATAAAGTAACTCACTGAAGGTCATTGGAACCCAGGCCTGACTTGGAATATTCTCTGTTCCATCATCAAGCAACCCCTGTAAGAGTTAGGAACTCGAGACCTGGTACAAGAGTTATGCTGAATTTACAGATGATGTGGTTAATGCCGTCGGGGACCACAAAGACCCCATAGAACACCCAGTTGCTGTCCTCTGGCTGAAGGCGCCGGATGGCTCACAACCACTGGTGGTTCTGCATGTGGAGGATAAACAGTGCTGTGATTCGGGTGCAAATGGGGCCCATGAAAAGCAGTGCCCCGCCTAGCTCTTTCCCTCTCCCAGCACCCTGTCAGTGCTGCCCACGGACACGAAACGGCCCCGGCCTGGAATTTCATGGAACCTACATGAGACAGGCAGGGAGTTCTGGTGTGACCACACATCTGGAGCTGTGTGCTTTCAAAGACAAAGAATGCAGAGGCTGGATCCTGGTTAATCCTCACAGCTGCCCCTTTTGCAAATGGGGTAAACAAGGCACAGGACAGTGATGTCCCCCGCCTGAGATCACACAGTAATTCGAAGAGCTGGGATCCAGCGCTGGCTCTGACGCCAGAGCCTGTGCTAACTGCTGTGCAGCTTGCTTCTCTTTTGATCACAGGATAGGGAACAAGGACACTGCCTTTCCAGGAGCATTCATTTACAGTCTCCCTGAGATCTGGAGCCAGAAGGTACAGGTTCAAGTGTCACTCAGCTGGAGACCTCGGGCAAACCACTTAATCCTTGCTTGCCTCAGTGCCTGCCTCCGTAAGACATGGCAAAGGTGATGCCTCCATCTCCTAGGTTCATGCCTCCTCCTTCCTGGGCTTTTGTGGGGATAAAGAGGAAAAGAGGGTGCAGAATGGGGGTGGTTCTGGGCAAGCTGCTCCCCCTCCCTGCGCCTCAGTCTCCTCTATGTATCATGATTATCTTTCCTGTGGGACATTTAGGACAACTAGGGGCACACGGTCTCTGCAGGAAGGCTGTGGACAGAGGTGGGGCAGAGCAGGGTGGAGTGACGTCCTCCCATTTGTAGCGGCTCTGAGGTGCAGTTAGTGTGGAACAGGTTGAGGGACGGGCTCTGCCAGGGGCACTCTGCTTCCTTGCTGCTGGTCGCACTGCCCTCCCAGGAACTGGCCCGTCTGCCCCTCTGTCTCCATGGATGGACTTAGGAAGGCAGGCGTGGGGGTGTGGAGGTCACTGTTTGCCACTTGAGGGGTGCTGCTTTTCCTGGGGTAGGGCTGGGGCTCCCCTGATGCTGCTGTTCTCTCTTAACTCCGTTCTTGGGGCTGGATGTGGTTTCTGGGAAAGTAGGGACACTTACCAGCCTCCCAGCTTCTGGGAACAGATGGAGGACTCAGGTTTTGAGATCTTTGGGGTCAGGTGACCTCAACACATGTAGAGACAGCCACCCCCTTCATCCTGGCTTGGGGCAGGGGACAGTGGGGGAGGGATGGGTTGCACAGGAGGGGAAACTTGGCTCCTGATCTGAATAAACAAAAGAACTTCCATTTATTGAGCTGCTATAATGTGCCAGGCACTGGGGCAAGCAGTTTACATCATTACTTCATTGAAAGCCCATAACATAAAGCATCATTCATACCCCTATGCAAAGGAGGAAACTGAGGCTCACACAGGGAAGTGAAGTGTTTGAGGTCAGAGGCAGAAGATGATGGAGACAAGATTCAAACAGGTCTGCTGGGCCTCCCACCCTAAGACGGCCCTGCACTCACCCAGAGGGAAAGAGGGAGCTGCCATCCTGCCCCCTCTCTGTCCCTCTTCCCCCAAGGCTAGCTGAGACTTCTCTCTCCAGCTTGTGATCTCAGTGAGTCTCAGAGAGCTTCCTGAATAATTCATTCTTCCTGTATTCTCAGGGAAGTTTAAAGTAGGAAAAAGCCACCAGCCCTCCAGCTGTCTTTTGTTCTCATTTTCCTCCACGTGGGCCTCTCCTTCCTCTCTCCCACTCCCACACGCTCACCCTCCTGAGTGGGCTTCCTGTGGTGGAGACGCCCTGGCAGACAAGTGAGCCGGCCTGGGCAGAGGCGGGCAGGTGGCTGGGTGCCTTTCCTCTCCTGCCCAGCTTCCAATGCTGGCTTCTCCGGGTCCCAGCAAGGTGACCTCGGGCAGGTTGGTTAACTTCCCTAGAACTCAGTTTCCTCATCCCTTAAGTGACAGCACCCACACTTCATAGAGTTATTGTGAGGTATAAATTATGCATGTAAGTATTGTCATTTTTATCATTATGTAATTATGCACATGTAAATGTTGTTGTTACTAAGTTTCTAATCTGTGCTAGGTGGTTCTGGTGGTTCTTATTTTACCTTCACAACCAACTTCGGAGGTAGATACCATTATCTTTATTTCATAGAATGAGGGCGAGGCCACACAGTAAGTGGTAGAACTGAATCCAATTCCAAATCCTAGGTGTTCTGTGCCCCAAATGCATCTGCTCTGGGCAGCATCCCAGAGACCAGGAGGTCCTCTGCTCAGCCCTGTGAGCCAATGGGCCAGCAGGAAGCTCTGCCCTCCTCTCCCAGCCTTTCAAGTGCAAGTGGGCGCAGAGCCTGTGTGTTCTCTTTCCTGGCAGGAGGGGGCTGCTCCACAATGCCCCTCCCCACCCTGGCTATAGCTTCTAGGCAGGTACACTCATGAGTATGGTGTAATCATCAACTTTGGAGGCAGACAGACTGGGCTTCTAATTAAGTTTGCTTTGCTGCTGTGTGACCTCAGGTAAGTTACCTCACCTCTCTGAGCCTCAGTTTCTTTACTGGTAAAATGGAGTCCCTGTGGTTGCTGTAAGGTTGAAAAGACAATCCATGTCACGTGCTCACGTGATGCCTGACGCACAGTGACTTCTCACCAGACATTTGCGATTGTGAAGACATGTCTATTTGTGTGTGGCGGAAGCATGCACGTGTAAACGGATATTCGTTTGTGAATGTGTGTGCCTGTGTATGGATGCCAGCGTGTCTGCGACAAAGGCCAGCTTGTGTATCCGGGCCTTTATGATCTATAAGGGTGGCAGGAGAGTGTTTGCATGTGTGTGAGAGAGCATGAGTGAAAGAGACCGACTTGGCTGCAGAGGTCCTTGCACGGGCCGTCGTCACTCTCCCAGGCAGTCCAGTGTCCCTGAAGGTCCCAGGTCAGGCTGGCCCTGCCTCAGTCTCCCAGGCTGGTCTGTGCAGACACCAGGGAGGAGGTGCAGCTCAAACCTGCTGGGGAATGGCCTCCCCTCAGGGTCCTTCCTACCCTGATGTGTAGGGCAGGGCTGGTTACCTACTCTCCTGGAGGGCCCACGTTCTTGCCCCTCCTGTCGGGGCTGCCCACAGTGAGCCCTGCCGGGGGCAGGTGCAACAACAGTAGCTCAGCTCCTGCCAGGAGGCCCCCTCTGAAGAGCAAACTCAGTGCCACATGGGCCCATACAGCCCTGCCACTCTCCAAGGCAGGCATTTTTAGCAACAGCCTCTCTTACCAAGAACAAAAAGGGGGATGTTGCCAGGAAATACACATGAACGCACATGGCATGGAGAACACACAAACAGCCTAAAAGCAAACGCACTTCCTTAATCAGAAATGTCAGGATTCGTGTCAGATCAGGTCCCTGCTCTGAGAGACCTAGGGAAGGGCTAGGGACAGAAGAGAAAAGGATGCCCCCAACGAGGTCCTACCCCAGACCCGGGGAGGGGGAGCCAGAGGACAGTGTGTGTGTGTCTGGGCTTCATGACAGCTGGCCGTGTCTCTCCAGGATCAGGGTTTATGGAAGAGGGATCTGAGCAGAGATCCAAGAGTCCAGCTCTGAGGAGTCAACCCTGGCATCAAGACTGGGATTTCTCCAGCCCCTGAGAGCACCCCCCTCCCTGGCCTATGGTGAGATTCCAGTGAGCTCACACCCTGGGAATTCTTCCCGACCACAGGGAGGACAGTTGATGAAGATGCTGAACATGCCAAGCCCTCTTTTTGCAAGACCAGAGAAAGGTGGTGAAGCCCTTGAGGCTGACATGAAGGGTGGAACCTCCCCAGGACAGTGACCGGAGCTACAGGTCCTCCAACCAGAGCCCAGGGCCCCTGCCTCTCCTCCTGGACAGCTGGCTGAAGCTTCTGTTGGGTTGAGAGCCCTGAGATAAGAAATCACTTCGGGAGATGGGATGGGAAGTCTGGTACGGTGGAACATCACAGCCTTCCTAGGGTCGGGGTTGTTGGAGGGCCTCGAGGATGGCCCCAGAGAGCTGCTGGGTGCCCAGGGATGTGGCTTCTAGTAAGTAGCTCCATGCAGCACAGGGACAGTAGCTAGGGCTCCTTGAGAGCTAGGCTCCTGTCCGGGAGGGCTGGGATCCTGAGATCTCCTAGCAGCTTCGGGGACCTCCTCACTGGGGGAGGAGGAGGGTGTGATGTGCCTGCTGGCTCTGGAACCCCAATGGGGGAAGAGAGTGTTTGGGGCCACTGTGGAGGGCTCTTAAGACAGCACTGTGGGATGTCCAGAGGAACTGCCCCTGCCCACCCCAGGAGGTTCAGGCTTATGTGGACTAAACCCTGAGACCCAGGTTTGGTGACAAACACCTGTCCAGGAAAGTCGTTGGCACTTTTACTGTGCCACTGACTCACTGTGGCTCCCAAGGCAGGTATGGTCCTCTCCCTGAGCCTCAGTTTCTACATCATAAAAGAACGAGCTTGACAAAGGTGGTTCCAAGGGTCCTCCCTCCTGCTTGCCTGCCCACTGCCCCTGGAGCCTCCTCACCAGCCCCACCCAGAGAAGACATACAAGCGGCGGGCATGGTCGCAGCAAAGCCCCAGTGGGGAACGAGATGGCGTCCTACCTTTTGAAGCTCACCACGCCCTTTGGGATTCCTGTGGGGGTGTTGAACGCCGGCAGGAGCTTCTCTCCCAGCCTGATGGCCTTTATTCGGAACACCTGTAAAGGAAGGGGGTCAAAGGGCTTTCGACTCCAGGCTGGGTGAGGGAAGATCAACCCCAGAACTGCTGCAGGCAGGATGAACCACCCAGGGCTGCAGGCCTAGAGTGGGCGGCAGTGCTGCAGCCCACCAGCCCGGCCCTTCCAACTGCTGGCCACGTGGACTTGGGCAAGGTACTTCTGAGCCTCAGCTTTTGTCCATAAAATAGGATAATATTGGCCTTCTTACAGAGTTGTTGGGAGAAATGAAAATTAGATAATTGTGGCAAAGCATCTACCACAGTGTCAGGACTCTGGTGGCAAAGGCTGGATGCTGCTCATTGGGACGGGGTGGCTACTGGGAAGATGAGGGAGAAAGCAGTGAGGTGCCGGGGGCGGGGGGCACCTCCAAGTCCAGATGAAGACCTGGCAGAAACGGGCCGGTCTCCAAAGGTCCGTGCCTGCCCACACTGCAGGACGATACCACAGGCAGAGGGCATGGGAACGGGTAGTGCCATTCGGACAGACTGTCAAGAGCACTGGACTGGGAGCCAAGACCACCCTCAGGTTCCAGAGACCACTTCCTCCTGGGCGACAGTTTCCCTCTTCCTGCATAACAGCAGTGGACAGGCCTGTCCCACTTTGACATCCTGATCCTGCCCACCGTTCCTATTTCACAGACGGGGAATGAAGGGAGAGGGTGAGTAGCTTATCCTCAACCACCCACAGGATAGCAAGGGAGCCACAGGGAGATCCCAGGCGTCACGGCCCCTGCCTGAGGCTCGGACCCCTTCAAACTGTTCTGAGATGTCTGATTAATTCAAAAGGACCTGTGACCTTCTGACCCAGCCGTTTCCTGCCTGGGAATTTATTCTGAAGAAATAATCGAGAATGTTGTAAAGATTTATTTATGGCCGGGCGCGGTGGCTCAAGCCTGTAATCCCAGCACTTTGGGAGGCCGAGACGGGCGGATCACGAGGTCAGGAGATCGAGATCATCCTGGCTCACACGGTGAAACCCCGTCTCTACTAAAAAAAATACAAAAAACCAGCCGGGCGAGGTGGCAGGCGCCTGTAGTCCCAGCTACTCGGGAGGCTGAGGCAGGAGAATGGCGTGAACCTGGGAGGCGGAGCTTGCAGTGAGCTGAGATCCGGCCACAGCACTCCAGACTGGGTGACAGAGCAAGGCTCCGTCTCAAAAAAAAAAAAAAAAAGATTTATTTACTCCAGCACTGTTTAGAATAATGGGAAAAACTGGAAGTGTTCTAAATATCAAACAATAGGAAAGTGGTTAGATAATGGCTCCATGCAACAAAATCACATGCAGCTATTGAAACGATGCTGTGGGCTGGGCGCGGTGGCTCACACCTGTAATCCCAGCACTTTGGGAGGCCGAGGTGAGCGGATCACCTGAGGTCAGGAGTTGAGACCAGCCTGGCCAACATGGAGAAACCCCATCTCTAATAAAAATACAAAAAATAGCCGGGCGTGGTGGCAGGCGCCTGTAATCCCAGCTACTCGGGAGGCTGAGGCAGGAGAATCACCTGAACCTGGGAAGCAGAAGTTCCAGTGAGCTCATCTCAAAAATATATAAAATAAAATAAAATAAAATGCTGCTGTAGACGAATATTAACAGCAAAGAAAGGGTTTATAATCTATTAAGAGAAATACATTTCAAAACGGAGTAATTCAACTTTGGTAAAGATCCCGTGGACATGGAAGAAAGGAAAGAAATATAACAAAATATTAATAATGGCCTTCTAGGGGGTTAAGTGTATGGATCATTTTTTTCTTTTGGCTCATCTCTATTTCCTCTGTGATTTTCATAATAAAAGAACAGCCACAATAAATGTTATTTATTTTTAAAAGATGAGACACAAGCCCCTAGGAAACCACTCAGAGTGGGGAATATACAGGTCTTTTCACTTCTGGAGCTTGAGGGGGCCCAGTTTGCTGACCTCCTGTGGTCCTTGCAAAACAAAGCCTTCTTGAGTCCTGCCCCGGCTCCCCGACAATTAGAAATTGCCGAGGCAGCTGTGTAGGGAATGCAGTGGGAGGGGAATTTCAGGACACTTTAAAAGGGATGTGGACTTGAGGTCTCTGAGGTGGGGGTGGTTTTCTTCTCGTGGGAGGGAGGGGCTGCGCTGTGTCTGGCAGTGATGGGTCAGAGAAGATGAGAATGTCTAGTGCCAGACAGAGGGGCCCAGAAGCGGGCACAGGGACCAGCCCCATCAGATCCCTTGGGGAGCTGGTCTAGGATTCAGATTCCAAAGCCCAGAATGACAGACAGATCTGCTCTCTGGGATTCTAGTGCACAGCCAGGCTTAGTAACAACAAAGGGCTCTCAAGGCCCTTGGTCGCACTGAGGCTCTTTATCTCTTCATTTGCCCCCAGGGAGGCTGCCCAAGGTGAACAAACGAACCCACCAGAACCACAGCCCAGATGCTGAGGCTCCACGCAGCCGTCTGGCTGCCCTCAGCCCTGGGGATGCTGAACTAACACTTCTTAGATGCTCCTCTCTGCCAGCAAACCACATCCCCTCCTCTGAAGGCCCTGCTGCTGGCTGGCACTGCAGGTCTCAGCTGTCCCCGGAAGGATGCTGAGTGAATGTGTGCGGACAGGCGTGCCTGGCCTCAGCCCTTGCAACAGCCTGTGGGGAAGGCGCTGACCCACTGTGAGGATGAGGAAACTGAGTCTCAGAGGAGCAACTTGCCCAAGGTTGTGGAGCTGTTAAGGGGCTCTTTTCCAGGACACCAAGCTGTCTCTCCAACGCAGAGATACAGCCTAGTGGCCACAGTTCCAGAACAGGGGTGAGAGAAACCAGTAGGAATTGCATTCTGTGAGGTGGGAAGGGCGCAGGGCTGGGAGTCAGGGCCCAAGTGCGGATCCTTCCACTTCGCAGCTGTGTGGCTATAGTGCGCCCCTTAGAATAGTGGGAAAAACTGGAAGTGTTCTAAATATCAAACAATAGGAAAGTGGTTAGATAATGGCCCCATGCAACAAAATACCATGCAGCTATTGAAACGATGCTGTAGGCCAGGCGCGGTGGCTCATGCCTACAATCCCAGCATTTTGGGAGGCTGAGGTGGGTGGATCACCTGAGGTCAGGAGTTCGAGACCATCCTGGCCAACAAAGTGAAACCCCGTCTCTACTAAAAATACGAAAATAGCCAGGTGGAGGAGAAGGGAGGGGGAAGGAAACCTCACTGCACCTTGGTTTCCTCATCCGCACAACACAATGGTGGCACGTGCCCCGCTGCTGCAGGGGTCTTTGTGGAAATCAAATGAGAGGATGTAGAGAAATGAATGCGCTTTGTAAACTATGAAGTGCTGTGCCAACACCACGTGTGCAGCTGTGGTTATGCAAGTTATTCCCATGGGCACTGGCTCTCGGTAGGACTGGCCTACCTAGCAGGGGGTCTCCCTCTGAAGCTTCATCTTAAGCAAAGAAAGGCCTCAGCCTAGAAAAGTGTGGGGTCTCCTTCACCCTTCATTCCACAAACCTTTGTGGGAAATTTTAAGAATGGAAAGATCCACCCAACAGGCACCCACTGCATGTGAGCTCAAGGACTAAGGGAAGAGGGAGACCTCAGTCTAGTGTGGTTGAGCCCGGGTGACAAGCAGTGATGCCATGCCAGGCTGTGATCCAGGCCCATAGCACAAAGGCCACAGGGTCAGGAGTCAGGGCCAACACAGCCCTCAGAGACTGTGCGACCCAGAGCCAGTTACTGCTTCTAAGTCTCAGTTTCCTCATCTGCAAATTGGTGATAACATGCACCTGACGGGGCCATCCGAGGCTCCAGTGAGAAAGCACATGAGGAACACAGCATGGCATCTGGTTCAGGGAGGTGTTCGGGGGACAAATCAGTAAGGTGTGGCCAGATGGCAGGTGCTGCACTGACTGGCACAGGAGCCTGCCTGGCCACCCAAGGGTTCTGGCCACGTTGGCGTCTCCTTGAGCCTTTTGAGCTGTTTTTCAAGTCACAGGTGCTCCTGTCCACACCCCACTATCTGGTCTATGTTCTGGAAAGCTGAGCTGCTGGTGCCTTCTAGGAAGTTGAGGCCTCAAAGCAAGTTCTCAGAACCACAGATGCCCTTGAAGAGGGAAGGGAGGAAGGGAAGAAAAATGGCAGGGAAGACGCATGATGGATGGAAGGAGAAAAGGACAGAAGAAAAGATGGATGGAAGGAGAAGGAAAGAAGACAAGACAGAAGGAAAGATAAATGGAAGGAAGGATGGAAGGAAAGGTAAACGAAGGGAAGGAAGGATGGAAGGAAAGATGGATGGAAGGAAGGACAGAAGGAAAGATGAACAAAGGAAAGGAAAAATGGAAGGAAAGATAGACGGAAGGAAGGAAAAATAGATGGAAGGAAAGATGAATGGAAGGATGGAAGAAAAGATGGTAGAAGGATGGAAGGAAAGATGGATGGAAAGTGGGGAGGGAAGGGAGGAAAGATGGACAGAAAGAAGGAAGAACAGAAGGAAAGATGGACGGTAGGGAGGAAAGATGGATGGAAGAGAGGGAAGGAAGGAAGAGGCAATGTGTCTCAACAGCTATCAACTCTTTCCTGAATTGCTCACCCCCAAACCGCCCCGGGAGTCCTCAGTTGTGTCCTCCCCTCTTCCTTCCTGCAGGCCATCTCCATTGACCACGGCCAAGCAAGGAGGCTGGGCACATGCCTTGAAGAACACGGATGTTTTTCTGCCCCTTCTGTCATTTTCCTGTCCTGGAGTTTTCAAATGAAATTCAGGCATCGGGTGGCTCAAAGCCGAGGGCTTCCATCTGCAATTATTTGGGGACAAATTGGTACAAGCGCTAATCTCTGTTGAGGAGATTATGCTCGATGGAGAGAGGCCTGGAGCAACTGCAGAGATAAGGCGCCCACCTGTTGCCTCGAAACCCTTGACTTCAGCCCCTGGCACCTTCACAGATGAAGGAAAGTGGAAATGACTTTCCAGACAGCAGCGGTGGAGGTGAAGAGGGATTATTCTGTGGCTTGCCCGCCTCACCTCTATGGCTTCTTGAGTGGCGGGGGGGCAGGCATCATTATTTGTCTCTGGGTGGTCAGAGCAGTGGGGCGTCCAGCCTCACGGCAGCCCATCTGAGTAATGGGGAACAGAACTGACCAATGACTGATGTTTTGGGGACTCAGCCAACCTCGCCACCAGATATCTGGGCTGTGCTTTCACTGGAGCTCAGGATGGGGGATGAAGAAGCCTCCCATTTCTATAGAGTTCTGTGGTTTTCAAAATTCTGTTGCAGGGAGGAGAATATGGACTTTGGAGCCGTCAGCCTTGGGGCCCCACACTTTTCTTCCTATCCCATGTCCTAAGAGCTCTTTGAGCGAAGGGGTATCAGAACCATCCATGCTGGGGAAGGAGGTGAGGCCCAGGGTGGGACAAGGAGCTCGCTAAGCCCATGAGTAGGTGAGGGTGGCATGGAGTGAGGGCCAGGTTTCCTGACTGCACCAACTCTGCCTTCCTGCAGCGTGCACTTCCCAGCCCTCCTTGTGGAAGCCAACACAGCTCACCTGGGGGCAAGGCCTGACACTCGCAGATACAGCAGTGGCTGCCCCACCTCACCTGCTGCCCCGTGAGACCTGGAGCAGGTGTCTGGCTGGTGGTTGGCCCAGGAGGGGAGGGCAAGGGGTGGCTGTGGAGGACAAGGCCTGGGGGTCTTGGTCTTGGCTTTATCAGTCCTGAGAACAAACACCCGTGAAAAGCAGCCCACGTGTCTGCTGGATGCTGAGTGGGATCCGGGCGGATGCTGTGTGGACCCAGCTGCTGCTCTCAGAGAACGTACAAGCACCCGTGGGAGCCAGCTGGCCTCACCTGGGCAGCAGAATGGGGGCATCAGAGTAAAGGAGGAAGAGCCGTTCCCCTCTTGCTGCCGCTGCTTTGTGTGATAGATTCAGCCTTGGGGGGCCGTCCGGGGTGGGAGCAACATGCCCACCATAAGCAATGACTGATTAAGCAGGGAGGGGAGGGATGGTCGGAGGGAAAACAGGCCCTCAGGGGCGGACTTGGGCGGCCCCAGGCCCATCCCTGCCCTCTGAAGTCTCTTTTCCCATGGGTGGCCTGAGGGGGAAGGACTGGATGTTCTCCAAAGCCCTTTCCAGCCTGGACAGTCCAGGGGTCGTGAAGGGCCAACCCACCTCTTCTCCCGTCAGGTAGAAGGCTGAGAGGAGTCCCCCGATGTAGCGAATGTTCACCTCAAACAAGGATGCTTCTCCGCTCTGCAGGACAGAAAGGAGGGGGACAGTGGGGACACTTGTAAGATGCAGACCCTTGAGACAGGTCACCCTGGCCACTGATACTCCTCCCGTACCTGTGCCCGGCTCTGGTGAGCCAGGCAAGGTGGTGGTGGTTTTCATAACAAAAGTTGAGAGGAATCAGCACCTGCCTGGCAGAGCTCCTGCAATTTCCAGCATTCCAAATAAATGCTGGGCTTGGTTTCCTTCCCCAGCCCTTGCCAAGGCGATGGCAGCAAAGTGATGCCTGGCTGTGCTCCAAGGAGCGCCAGAACCTGCCTGGAGAGCTGCTGGCTGGAGCTTAGACTGAGGGGAGGCGAAGCCCGCTCTGGTCAGGCTACTTCTCCTTCCCAGGGAGACCCCAGGGCTTAGCAGGAAGACAGCGAGGCCCTTCCCTGGTTCTCTGAGGAGGCTGTGGGGCAGACAGGGACAGGCTGGGGCTAAGAAGGAGGGGCCTGGCAGCTGCATATTCAGTGAGCAGCAGTTTCTTGGGCCCTCAGCTCAGAGCGCACAGGGCATGCCCATACTTGCCTTAATCATTTCTATTTTCTTTCCTAAGTTGGGATTGCAAATCAGGGGTGCTGGAGCATCACGCCAGGACCAGATCTGGGGTAAATCCCACCTGAGCCACGGACCTGGCTTTGGCACCTCAGGAAAGATGTGCAGCCCTTCCCTGCCCCATTTCCTCAGCTGCAGAAAAGGGCTGCCAACCCCTCCCATGCAGGGTGGAGATGGGACACAGGGGCGCTGCAGAGAGAGGCCTGCCCATAGCCGGACATGCCTGTTGTCACCCTCCTTGCCCCGGAGGGTTCCCCCAGCATGCTTTGAACACCACTGTCTTTATCACTGAGAACAGCAGTGCTCATCTGTTAACCTGGGGGAATTCTTCCACCCACAGAGCACCTGCAAAACCGCTCCCTTTCAGCCTCCCAGGGCTCAGTGAGGTCAGAGTGTGGCAAGGGTCATCATTCCCACTTCTCAGATGAGAAAGTCAAGGTTCGAGGTCGAGTGACCCCACCTTGCTTTCTTCCAGGGACATTTCCTCACCTCCCCCACCTGCCTGAGTGTTCCCCGGTTCCTAGGGCACTGTGGGTGGCTGCCTGAGCCCACTCTGTATCCCAAAGAGCCACTGTCTACACAGGGGACAAGGAAGGCCTAGGGGGACACTCCTTCCTTCTCCTTCCTCCATCTTTCTCCAACCCAAAGACGGGTAATGGAGGATTCTCAGCTTCCTTGGCCTCACACAAACAACCAGAAGTGTTAACAAGCCTCAAAGTCATCCTAATAATGACAAGGGTGACCTCACTTTACACCAGCATCAGACTTCACAGTGTTATAAAATGTGGCTACAACTCTCCACTGTATTTAATTCTCATGATAAGCCTATGAGTTAGGCATTATTAATATCGTTGCTGTTGTCACCATTCTCATTGTATAGTTGAGGAATCCAAGGCTCAGGGAGGGTCAATGACTTTTCCAAGAGGTGCAGGGCAGCCAGGACTCCAGAGGCCTCTGTCTCCAGGGAAGCTCGCCTAAAGTGTTGCATTCCCAGGCTCTCCCAGACTCTCCGCCCTGCCCTGTGCTGGCAAACTGTCTCTCAAGGAGGCAGGGGCCTTGCTGCTGCCAGGAGCTGGAGGAGCCGGTCCCAGACCTGTCTGCAGCAGGACTTGGCACTCCTGGAGCCCACATGGAGGCTGGTGTGTGCTTGGATGCGGCCCCTCCTCCCCTCCCGGTCTCCATTGCTTACTCCCCAAGTCCATGTAAATAGCCTCTCTCCGTGGGGAGCTCACCTCTGGGATGCATGCCTTGCTTTAGTCTGGACTGAGGGATCAACATGGTGGGGTCTGGTGTTCAAGGCTGTTGTGCCATCCAGACACATGACCATCCCCTCTGCAAGGCCCTGGTCCCTAAGCAAGTGTGACTGCAAGGCTGGAGACCAAGAGGTCCCAGGCCTGGTCATGGGCCTGCAAAGGGACATGCACCACCCACCCCATGCCCACCCCACCCAGCCATCTCAACAGGCCAGTGCAGGGCAGGCTCAAGGCTGGAGCAGCTCCGAGCAGATGAGCCACTTCCCTCCTCCACAAAGCCATTCCCCACTTGCTGCCGCTGCTTTGTGTGACAGATCCAGCCCTGGGGGGGCCGTCCAGGGTGGGAGCAATGTGCCCCAGATGAGCAATGACTGACCTTGCAGGGAGGGGACAGATGGTTGTGGTGGTGTCCCCTCCCTAGGGAGGATGCTAGACTGGGGAAGATGTCCCCACCTCAAGGCTGTCTTAAGGGAGGGACTCAGCACAGAGTGCACGGCAGCCCCGGTTCTGAGACTGCTGGGCTGTGCAGCCTTGGGCGAGACCCTCAACATCTCTGGGTCTCAGATGACAGGGTGAAGCTGGCTGTTGGGCCTCTTCTGGCCCCCACCCCCCGAGGGCCTCTGACTCACCACATTCAGGTGGAAGCTCTCTTCCACCCAGGCCTTGGCCTCCTGGAACTCCTCTTTCAGCTCCATGAGGTAGAGGGTGTCGAGGGAGTCAATGACCGTCGCCCCACTGAGGCCTCCTGCAGGCACAGAGCATGGAGGGTGTGACCCAGGGCCATCCTTCTCTTTTCCCCAACTGGAAAAGCCACTGTTCCCAGGGCCCCTCCAACGCCAGCGCAGGCTCGGCAGCAAAGGCTGACCTCAGGCACCATCCAGGCGGACTCCAGTGCCACCATCGAAGCTGAGGCTGAGACCCAGAGTCCCCACCATGGGCTGCTTCCTCCTCAGGGCAGAAAAGAGCGGCCAGAAACCAAGGGCTCAGGCTGTGCCACTTCCCAGACCTCGGTCCACTCTTCTATTGGTCAGCGCGTCAACTATCAGTGCCAGTCAGCCACCCACTTTTCTCTACTTTGGCATACAAAACTCTTTTTTTTTTTTTTTTTGAGACAGGGTCTCACTCTGTCCCCCAAGCTGGAGTACAGTGGTGTGATCTCGGCTCACTGTAACCCCCGCCTCCCAGGTTCAAGCGATTCTCCAACCTCAGCCTCCCGAGTAGCTGGGACCACAGGTGCTCACCACCACGCCCAACTAAATTTTGTATTTTTAGTAGAGACGAGGTTTTGCCATGTTGGCCAGGCTGGTCTGGAACTCCTGGCCTCAAGTGATCCACCCACTTCGGCCTCACAAAGTGCTGGATTACAGGCGTGAGCCACCACACCCAGCCTGGCATACAAAAATCTTTTTTTTTTTTTTTTTGAGACAGAGTCTCATTCTGTCACCTAGACCAGAGTATAATGGTGCTATCTCAGCTCACTGCAACCTGCTACCTTCACCTCCTGGATTCAAGTGATTCTCGTGCCTCAGCCTCCCAGGTAGCTGGGATTACAGACGCATGCCACCACACCCAGCTAATTTTTGTATTTTTAGTAGAAACAGGGTTTCACCATGTTGGCCAAGGCTGGTCTCGAATGCCTGGCCTCAAGTGATCTGCCCACTTCAGCCTCCCAAAGTGCTGGAATTACAGGCATGAGCCACCGCATCTGGCCCAAAAATCATAACCGTGCCAATCCTCTGTCTCTTCAAGATTAGTTGTAGCTAATAGAGGGTGAACTGAGGCTCAAATAGAAAATAGGATACCATACAGTCATCCACACAGGTGGGGTCGACCTGTGCCTATTTACCTGGGGAGACATCCATGGGATCTGTGTTTTTCTTTTCTTTTTTTAAAGTAAATTGCAAAGAAGAAAAAAAAAATACAATTCTTATTGTACATCAAAGTATAAGTGTACAGAACTAAGTCTGGATAGAATGACCCAGTGGCTACCTCTGAGTGCCGGGATTACAAGTGATTTTTGATTTCTTCAGCTCATGGGTTACTTTTTTATAACCAGAAACTTATTTCCATTAAAAAAAAAAAAAGGAAAGAAAATTTGGGCAAAGAAACCAAACAAATGCACAAAGCAAAAATTTGTGGCCATTCTCATTCTAGTGCATGAACGAACTACGAGGCCTGGCCCCTACCACTGGACATCAGGAACCTGTCCTGGGAGTAAAGGCTGACATAAGTGCAAAATGATAGTTTTCCATCCCATGAACCAGACAGAAAAGTAATGAGGAAGACACCCTCGGGCACAACCAGAGCCTTCTGCCCTCAGTGCAGGAAACTGAAGGTGAAGGGGAGGGAGAAAGAGACATGCCTGGTACTATCTGAAGGGCTTCCTGAAAGAGGTGGCGTCTCCCATCAACTCCTTACAACTATGGAGTCATTGCAGGCAGCAGCAATTTCCTTTAGGGACCAGAGTGCAACCCTAACAGGAGTGATTGTTCCTTCAGTGTCCTCCCTGCAGAGGCTGAAAACATTGAAAGTCACAGGCTCCACCTTCCGCAGTGGAAACTCTGGAGCCTGTTGAGCCCACTTGAGTCTGCAGTGTGTGCTTTGCGGCACCTCCTGAATTCAGAGTTAGCCTCTAATCTCCTTAATGAGGGCTTCCTAACTGCTCACTTGTGTTGACTGAGGAAGAGAATCCTGAAATTCACACACTTAACCACCTCTTTAGGCCAGGCAAGGTCTGAAAAAGCACACGGCCGGGAAAAAGGAAGGAAGTGAAAGTGAGAGGGAGGGAGCAGTTAGGAGGAAGATGAGGCTGGAGGTGGAAGAATCTATTACCAGAAGGGAGGGCTCGCCAAGGAGGGAGCAGAGGGCTGGAGGGATCCAGCCCTGTGTCCTGGGATGGGCTGGAGGTCGGAGAATCTATTACCAGAAGGGAGTTTGCCAAGGAGGGAGGAGAAGGCTGGAGGGACTCAGCACTGCATCCTGGGATGGCTTCCCTGTTTGGGCTGAAGTGAATTTCCAGAATGTCAGCCCCTCCCACGCTTAAGGAGTGGTAGGAAAACACATCCCAAAGCCAAACAGACTTGATCCTTTGCTGGTTCATCCCAGCTGCTTCCCCTGTAGGTGGCAGGGCTGAACGGAGTTCCTGGGCCTTATTCACCCTCTCGAGGTGCTCAAGCAGGGAGGCACTGAGGAGCCCAGGCGGACTGAGCAAGGCACACAGGGTGCAGGCCTGGTGTCCACGCTCCTGGCTGCAGCTCAGGCCCCTTCCTGTTCTATCACGGGACCTCAAACCAGACGTTTGAAGGGCCTGGAGGAATTTGGGGGATCCTGTTGCCCCTACCCCTTCATTGTCATAGATGAAGACCCCAGAGAGGGGATGGGACACACTCAAGTCTAGACCAAGGGGGGACTGGCCTGGCCCCAGGCCAAGTGGAATGTTTTCCACACATGGGGCATGGCAGGGTCGCTCAGTTCTCTGTGAAAACAGTTGCAGATCTGATTACCCACCCCACCCCACCCACTCGGATCAGTTACGGATCAAGAGAGGCCCAGGCCGTGTGTCCTTCAAGGCCAGGGGACAGGCAGCCGCAGGGTCTGATTTCTGAATCCTGCCCTGGGCTCCCTGGTGTTTTCACCCCATGCGCCCTTCTTCCTCTAGATCAGGCTGGGAGGGCAGCCAGGGCTCCTCGTGACCAGCTCTGCCCTGTGACGTCCCTGGGGACGCTCTATGCGGCCAGCTGAGAAAGCAGCTTGCTAAGAGATTTGTTGGCAAGTTCCTGCCCCTGCTCTCAGGCTCCTGAATCCTTCTCTTGGTTGGTCTCCCACCCCCATTCCCACCTGGCACATGGCTGAGCTGCAGTCCAGCAAAGCACTTACTGGAAAGCCTTTCATTCCAGGCCAGAGGTTACCCAGCGGTCAGGCTGGGCAGGAGAGAAGGCCCTATCCTGAATTCAACCCTATTTGCACCTGCAGCCACCCTGGGGCAGCTCCCCAGGAGGAAAGACACACTCCCTGTTCAGTAAACAGACCATGATTTATATACAAAGAGCCAGCTTGGACGCTTCCCTAGGGCTGCGGCTGGGGCGGGCTCCATGTTGGTCCACTTTCCTGTTCCAGTTCTGAAGCCATGGGTTCACCCCTTCCTGCCAGTGCAGAAGGCAGTGAGGTGTCTTAGAAATAATACAGACCCAGGAATCAGCAGCCCGATGTTCAAATCCCGTTATGGGCAACACATCTGCTCTAAGCATCAAAGTTCTCATCTGTGAAATGAGGTTAAGACCACTGGACCAGGGCACTGGGGAGCCACTCCAGGTTCCTGAGACAGGATAAATACATCATATACACACCTGGCCTAGATACATCTGATAAATACATTCTATATGCTTGGCACAGACTAAGTGCTTGATAAATCAGTTCATTGGTCTTATTTCTGGGGTCCCTTAGTTCACTTTGAAATAGCAGCCTGGCCAGGGAGTGAGGAAGGGCAACGAGGTCGGGGAGACCCTCTTGATCCTTTCCTTTGGGAGGGTTTGGACCTTTGGCTACTGAATAAAGCCTCTGCAAGGCAACCTCACACATAGCTAAGAGGCTGCCTTTGGTGTCAGGGAGATGCATGTTCAAATCCTGGCCTCTTGCACCCTAGTCGTGCAATAGCGCAAGCCATTCTACCTCTTGTGCCTCATTTCCCTCATCTGCAAAATGGGGATGACACTAGACCTGCCCCATAAGGCTGCTGGGAGGGTTAAATGGGACAGGTTGATGGACAGGGGCTGGCATGAGAGTGAGTACATGCGGCCCTCCTTGCCCCCACTGGCCCTGGGCAGCCTCTCCACAAAAATCTTCCTGGGTCAGTGAGGCCTTGGGTTGCAACTGCATTCCCGGCCCTCTCCCTCACCCCTGCAGGGCAATGTGAGTATGAGATTGCAGCCTGCAAAAATCCTTGGCCCAACTTAAAGGAAAACCGCCCCATAGGTCCCATATGTATCTGCTGCCGAGGCCATCACTACCTGATCTCGTTGTGTAGCTGCCTCCAAAAGGGTGCTCCTACCTCCAAGACCCCTTCCCTTTACCTCTTATCCACCCTAGATCCAGATCCAACTTGGATCTCTCCCCCAGCTCAGGAACCGCCAATGGCTCCCCAGTGCCCATGCAGGAAGGGGTGCAAGCTCCTGCTTCCACACCTTTGCATGTGTGGTCTTCTCTGCCAAGAAATCTTCTCTGTGCATCTTGGCATGTTCAACACCAACATGTTCTTCAAGGTCTGCCTCCCGGGGCAGCCTGACCTGGTTCCACTAGCTAACCTCTCCTTGCCCTGAGAGTGCCCACAGCACTTTCTTGGACACCCGCCACCATCTCCCTGCACTGTGGGGCTTTGCCTCCCTAACTAGACTGTGAGCCTCTTGAGGTCAAGGGCTCCCACTGCCTTTCTCATACCCCTCCCCACCTTCCAGCCTTGTCTCCAAGCATCCCAAAGGTCAGAACCCCAAACCCAAATGGGCTACTTGCCATTTCCTGCAGCCTCTTCACACACCACTACTTTTATGACTTTTCTACAAACTCTGCCAGGAACTGCCTTTCCCCATCCCACCTTCTCCTGTGGAAATCTAGGGCCCACCACAAATGGCTCATTACCCACAAAGCCATGCATGTGATCTCACCTTCTGATGTCCGGCTTAGAGCCCTTTCTCTGTGAGAGGGTCTTCTCCAGCCCCCCATGTCTACATTCTAGGCCCCTACACTGTGCACCTCCACCTTCCCCCATTCTCATCTCATGCTAATGGACTCATGCGTTTCCCTGTCCCTGTCACTTTATAATAGTGGGGACTATAGTCTGCATCTGTGTCTTCCCCACAGTGGGACGGCAGGAGGGCAGGAGCCAGGCTGGTCTCCTGGTGTCATGGATCCTGGCTCCTTACTGGATCTTGGCCTTCAGGCTGCCAATCTTTCTCTTGCTTCTCCTTCTACCCTGGAATGGCTTCTTCCCAGTCTGCTGTGCTGGTTCCTCCTCATCTCCTGACCTCTAAAGACTGGGGTGCCCTGGGGCTCTGTCTTTGGGCTTCTTTTCTGTCCATCATTCTCTTAGTGATTTCAAATCTTAAAATCCATCAGCCAGGCACAGTGGCTCACACCTGTAATCCCAGCACTTTGGGAGGCCAAGGCAGGCGGATCATGAGGTCAGGAGTTTGAGACCAGCCTGGCCAACAAAGTGAAACCCTGTCTCTACTAAAAATACAAAAAATTAGCTGGGCATGGTGGCAGGCACCTGTAATCCCAGCTACTTGGGAGGCTGAGGCAGGAGAATCGCTTGAACTCAGGAGGTGGAGGTTGCAGTGAGCTGAGACCGTGCCACTGCACTCCAGCCTGGATGACAAGAGCGAAACTCCGTCTCAAAAAAAAAAAAAAAAAAAAAGAAAAGAAAAGAAAGAAAAAAAAAATCCATCTACATGTTGATGACCCCCAGATTTAAGTGTCCTGCCAAGACCTTGTCCCCAAACCCCAGACTCACATATCTAACTCTGCATGCACGTCTCCCCTTGAAGGTCTTCAGGCATCTCATGTTTCACTATCTGAAAGCCAATCCCACGCCTTCCTCCAGACCTGTTCCTTCCAATCTTCTTCATCTTGATTAATGCCAATGTCCTCCTCCCAAGAGCTGTGGCCCCCAACCCTTGACGCTGTCTCGCACCCCCTCATCCAGTCCTGCAGCAATTCCTGCTGGCTCTGTCTCTGTAAGATTTCAAGACACTGCCCACACCTCACCTCCTCCGTGCTACTGCCTTAACCCAGCTACCTCCTCTCTCTTGCATTTATTCCACTGGCTTTATTATTTCTCTGCCCCCTTGGCATCTACCCTTGCCCTTCCCTCTTCCCCCACCCCACCCATCTGTCCTCAGTGTGGCAGTCAGAGAGATTTTTTTAAAAATTCAAGTCGGCCGGGCGCGGTGGCTCACGCCTGTAATCCCAGCACTTTGGGAGGCCGAGGCGGGCGGATCACAAGGTCAGGAGATCGAGACCATCCTGGCTAACACAGTGAAACCCTGTCTCTACTAAAAATACAAAAAATTAGCTGGGCGTGGTGGCGGGCGCCTGTAGTCCCAGCTGCTTGGGAGGCTGAGGCAGGAGAATGGCGTGAACCCAGGAGGCAGAGCTTGCAGTGAGCCGAGATCATACCACTGTACTCCAACCTGGGCGACAGAGCGAGACTCTGTCTCAACAACAACAAAATTCAAGTCATATCATGCCACTCCTCTGCTCGAATCCCCCCATGGCTCCCATCTGACTTGAGAGTTGAAAGCCTTAGTCCTTCCCATCCCTGGGGCCCTGTGATCTGCCCTGGCTCCCTCACTGCCTCTCCTCCTCCACTTTGACTGCGCACTGTCCCTTCAGCCTCCACTTCAGCCTCCAAATCCTGCTCTCCTTGCCTAGGCCCTGGCAGCTGCAGGCCACTCTGCTGAAACTGTTCCTGCCACTCGCTGTCCCCTTGTCCTCTCTGGTTTTCCCCAGCCTTCATCACCATGGGCATCCTGCATGGATCTGCTCTCCCAGACACTCCGTCTTCTCCTGAGGGGTTGGCTCCTACGGGGGAGAACTCAGTTCACCGTCACCTTCCTCTGCCCAGAACACTGTCCAGCCCCCACGGGGGCACGTAAGTATTTAGGAAAGAAAGGCCCCCTCCCACTGAATGGGGAGGGCTTCAAGGGGGGGCTGTGGCGCATTCACAACCCCCAGTGCCTGGCTACAGTCTGACCCTAGGAGGCATTAAAGGTAAGGGGTTGGGCTAAACAACATGAGCCCACAGCACGGGCGTCTGTGGTGACCACGTCCAGAGCAGGGTCATCTACTCCAGGGGCTGCCACCACTATAAAAAGACCCTCCCACCAGGCTGCCCAGGGTGACAACGTGTGCCCAAAGCCTCGCCCTGCACAAAGCTTTCTGTGAGGAGCGTGTCAGTCTCTACAAGGAAATGAACCTCCAGTTCCCAGAACCTCCTCCCGAGGAGCTGCTGAGCCAGGAGCCAGCCTGCCTCCCTGGATCGTGGTCTGTATCCCACCCTGCTGACTCTGCCATATTAACGATGATGAGGTTTTTATGTGATATCATATTAGGAAAGAGAAATGGTCAGGCTGGCAACACAAACTCCAGGAAGAACATTTAGAAGAAAAAAAATCACCCAAGGCATAGCCTATTCCCACAATATCCCCAGAGCCACATACTAATGGCTGCATTTAATTTAATGAGATAATCCACAGAGATCTTTCTTAATCTGTAAAGAAACAACACACGCTTTTCTCAGCATCCACAGAAACTCATGTGCTGTGTGGTAGGCCACCTTTTCAAAGGCGGCTGCTGTGGTGTATCTTATCCCACAAGAAGAACAAAGCTTTTCTTGTGACACTGACACACCTCCCATGGCTCCTCCCCTTGAACCTGGGCAGACCATTGTGATCACCTGGATCAACAGAATGAAGCAGAAAGGATGAGGTGCTCTTTTCTTTATTTTTTTGAGATAGGGTCTCTTGATCTGTCATCCAGGCTGGAGTGCAGTAGTGTGATCATAGTTTATCGTATCCTTGAATTCTGGGGCTCAAGCCATCCTCCCAAGAAGCAGGGACTATAGGAGTGCACCACTATGCCTGAATAACTTTTTAAATTTTTTTTTGTAGAGATGAGAGTCTCACTATGTTGTCCAGGCTGGTCTCAAACTCCTGGCCTCAAGCAATCCTCCCATCTCAGTCTCCCAAAGCACTGGGATTATAGGGGTGAGCCACTGTGCCTGGCTTGACCTTAAGGCCCAGACCTTAAGAAACTGGCAGCTTCCACCTCCTGCCTCTCAGAATGCTGGATCTTGGAGCCAGCCACCATATTGTAAGGAAGCCCAAGATAGCTAGCTCTCAAGGAGAAAACACGTAGAGAGCCATGTATCGGTTTTCTGACTGACAGTCCCATCTGAGGTTCTAGCCAACAGCCAGCATCAATTGCAATGCATGACTCAAAAGCTTCCAGATAATATCAGCACCCAGCTGTCGAGTCAGCCTCAGCCTTCAAGCCTTCCCAGCTGAGTGCCTCTACATGACTGCACAGAGTCAAGCTGTCCCCTGTTGTGCCCCTTCTGAATTACTGACCCACTCAATCTGTGCACATAATAAAATAATTGTTTTAAGCCCCCAAGTTTCGGAGTAATTTGCAACACAGCAATAGTAACTGGAATGTTTTTGCCACATGGGTTTTTAGGAAGATTAATTAAAGTGACATCCCCATTACCCAAAGTTTATTGTTTAAAACCAGATCGTCTAGTAGGATGAGGTCTTCTGGCTGCATAAAACCCATTTATGGATTGGGACCTCTCCATTTCTATCTGGTCTGTTTTTCGTGTGTTGTGTTTTAATTTTTTTTCCTTGAGCAGGAATATTTTCCTTGAATTTTCCCATGATGGCCATTTCCTGGGTCACATAGCACTGTGCTCTGAGGCTGAATATTCCCAGGCAAAGGTTTCTTGAAGCCTCTGGAAGGAAAGATATTTTTTAGGGACTCTTCCTGGAACCCAACAGAATGCTCTTACTGGAGGCTGATGCATGAGAGATGAACACATAATGATCACATCGCTGCCCTGTTTAACCGCCCTCAACCTCACCCCTGCCTCGGTTCTCCAAGTTCAAACTCCTGGGCACAGCGTGCAGAGCCCATGGTCCCAGCTGTGGCAAGCTCTCCAGCCTCACCTCTTGTCCTGCTCTCTTTGCATGTGATGCTCGACCCACATCAGACCACCAGCAGCTCCTCAGACTCCCTGGTGTGCCTGCTGATATGGGTCCCTCTGCCTGGGATGCCTTCCCTTGCAGTTGGCTTGGTAAACACCTACTCATCTTTCTGGCCTTGGCTCATACATTAAGCCTTTTCCCAAGACATTCCTGAGCCGCCAAACAGAACTGACCATGCCCTCCTTTGGTGCCCACCCACTCCGCTGCACGTGACTTTGTCCCAGCACCGTGTGCACTATATTGTATGTCTCTGCGTAGGTGCCTGTGAATCCTAGGGTGCAGTGGCTGGGTCTAACACTTCCCAGTGGCCCCGGCATCCATCCTCAGGCTGGGCACAAAGAAGGCAGAAACCAGTGGTTGTTGAATGAATGAATGAATGAATGGTGACTGGAAACGCGAACAGCTCTTTCTTGGGGGTCTCCAACACTTTACCAGGCCCCTGGGCCTCGGAGAATACACAGCACACACGGTAGTGGCCAGCTACCAAGGAAATCCCTGTTGAAGGGGTGAAATGGGCAGCCACAGATGTCAGGGCCCTGGTGGAACTAATGGCTTTCTCCACCCTTCCCGAGCAGATGCCACGCTTTGCTGCCACAGCTGACTGGAGAATGGTTACCGCAGCCAACGGCTGGAGGAGCTTCCCTGTGACAAGTGGCTGGACACAGTTCACTGAGGCAGTCCGCTGGACACAGCTCCTCATTGGAAAACAGGGTGTGTTTGTAAAATGTTAATGTTTGTTTTTAAACAAGAGCGGAGGGTGCTGTCTGATCTGGAAACCTGTGTTTAAAAGCTCCCTCTGACAGTGCTGTAGAGCAAGCTCTGAACTGCTTTCATCTCAAAACTGGAGCTCAGAATTCTGGAGTGATATCTCCAGAGTCCCAAAACTCAGGGCAGAGCTGTGACCAGAAGCCACCTTCTAGCCACGTGACCTTTACATTTCCTGTGAGGCCTTGATAGGGAAGAGAACATGGGCTTTGGAGCCAAACAGACCCGGTTCTGATCTCAGCCTCATCCATCCTTGCTGTGTGAGCTTGGGCAACTGACTTGACCTCTTGTACCCTCAGTGAAATGGAATAATGAGCCAGGGTGCAGTGGCTCATGCCTATAATCACAACACTTTGGGAGACTTAGGCAGGTGGATCGCTTGAGCCCAGGAGTTCAAGACCAGCTTGGGCAACATAGCAAAACCCTGTCTTTACAAAAAATGCAAGGGGCATGTGCCTGTGGTCCCAGCTACTTGGGAGGCTGAGGTAGGAAGATTGCTTGAGCCCAGGAGGTAGAGGCTGCAGTGAGCTGTGATGGCGCCGCTGCACTCCAGCCTGGGCGACAGAGCAAGACCCTGCCACAAAAACAAAAGTTAAACAAAGTAAAATGGGACAATGAGGTCTCCCTTTTAGGGTGGTATGGTGATGAGTTTGGATGAATACGTATAAAGAACCCCCATACACTGTCCAGCACTCAGCAGGCGCTCACTACAAGAGAAAATGACACACCCAGCTTACAGCAGGTACTCAGCGCATGGGGCTGTTATCACAAGGTTCAGTTCCAACAGAGAAAGTCACCCTCAGGCTTGGCAAAGCTACGAGCCCTGGCAGATGCTTGGCCCAGCAGAGAAGGTACTGCCTTTGTGCCAGGCAAGCAGAAAACGTGAGTCACAGGGAAGACAGGACTGAGCTGGCAGGGACTGGGGCATTTTAACTACCCAATAGGACTGCAGTACTCTTTTTGCCTCAGCGGGGAGAAGGGCAAAAATCAGAGCCCTTTGCCGCTCATCCCACCAGACATCAAAGTCCAGCTACTGCTCTGGTGAGCTCCTGACAGCAGACACAGAGACCCTTCACACTCTGGCCTCTACTTGCCTGGGGAAATTAGATGGTTGTTCAACAAATCTTCACTCCCTCCCTCTCTCTCCTCGGGAGGAGTAAATATCCCTATCCCGTTAACCTTGGGCTTTTCCATGTAACTTGCTTTGGCTTCATGGTGGGTGGGGAATTAAACTCTGCCCTTGATCTTAGGTTTGGCTATGAGACCTGCCACAGGGATTAGTGGACATGATCTGAAACATGCTTGTATGGCTGGGCTTGCTCTCTTAGGCTCCCACGCTTCACCATAAGAAGAATGAACCTCAAATGGCCACTGGTCAGGAAGGATGAGATATGTGCAGAGCAGACTTGGACCTAGCTAGATGCAGCCTAGATAAACCAAATTCCAGCCTATCTGCAGTAACAAAAAACACTCACTGTGGTCTGCCTCTCACTGTGGAATACTTTGTTATAATACAACCCTATTATGGGAATAGTTGACTGATACAATGCTCTTATAGTCCTATGTCATATATATACATACACACACACACATATATATACATATATACACACACACACATATACATACATACACATTTTGAGACACAGTCTCGCTCTGTCGCCCACGATGGAGTGCAGTGGTGCGATCTCTGCTCAGTGCAACCTCCACCTCCCGGGTTCAAATGATTCTCATTGCTTCAGCCTCCTGAGTAGCTGGGATCACAGGCATGTGTCACCATGCCCGGCTAATTTCTGTATTTTTGGCAGAGGTGGGGATTTGCCATGTTGGCCAGGCTTGTTTCAAATCCCTGGCCTCAAGTGGTCCACCTGTCTCGGTCTCCCAAAGTGCTGGGAAAACAGGCGTGAGCCACCGCGACTGGCCCCCTATGTCTTCATTGTCTTTTCATGTGTTCCACATTCTAGGCAAACTACTACTTCCATGTGGCCCATTCTCTCCAGCTTCCAGCCCTTTCCTCAAGCTGTTTCCTCTTCCTGGCATGCCAGGATCTGCGGAGTGAAGGACTGGACACCCTCCCTGCGCTGCCTCTATGTGAGGAGGCCTCCTTGACAGCCAGTGCCCTGGCCAGAGGCAATTCCTCTGTGGTGTGAGGCTCTGGGAGCCAGACCCTGACTCCATGAGGCTCTGAGATCCTGGCCCAGGGTAGACACCCCCAAAAAAGTTTCTTGTGGAATGTGGAATTCTAAATGCCAGCCAACCCTTCCTTATCAGAAGTTAAGAACAATCCTTTTGTGCCTGGCACTGTGCTGTTTGTTTCACATCCATCTTTTAAAAACTCTATCATTGGGCCAGGAGTGGTGGCCCATGCCAGTAATCCCAGGACTTTGGGAGGCTGAGGCGGGTGGATCACTTGAGGCCAGGAGTTCGAGACCAGCCTGGCCAACATGGTGAAACCCCATCTCTACTAAAAATACAAAAGTTAGCCAGGCGAGATGGTGCACGCCTGTAGTCCTAGCTACTTGGGAGGGTGTGGCACGAGAATCGCTTGAACCTAGGAGGTGGAGGTTGCAGTGAGCCATGATTGTGCCACGGCACCTCCAGCCTGGGCAACAGAGAGAGATTCTGTCTCAAAAATAAATTAATTAATTAATTAAAATAAATGAAAGATAAAAAAAATAAAAACTCATTGTCCCTCTCTTACAGACAAAGATTGAGGCTTAGAGGAATTAAGTCATTTGTTCAACATTCATTCATTCATTCATCCCAAATATATTTTTTGGGTGCTTGGGGTATGCCTGGCACTGGAGTCTAGTGGAGTGAGGGGAAGCACCCGCAGAGACACAACTAAATGTAACACATGCGATGCAGAAAAACAGAGTGGCCATGGAGGAGCGCCATTTAGGTGGAGGTGGGGGACGCAGCCAGGAGATGGGCAGCATTCGGGCAGAGGCTTGAAGGAGGCCCAGGAGGAAAGGGGCCAAGGGCACGGCAGGCAGAATGCACAGCACATTGAAAATCCCGAGGTAAGGGTTGTGTGCAGTAGGAAAGGCGGAAAGCAGTGGGCAGTGAGGGGGTGGGGGCCAGACCACATGTGGCCCTGGGGCTTCAGGAGAGGGGGTCTGGATGGCTTAGGAACTGGATCTGACTGGCTGCTGTATGATGAGTGGCTGGGCCCATCTTGGGTAGACTCCAGAGCTACCCATCTTGGTTTGGTGAATTGTCCTCTAGGCACTTATGGATGAGGAGGACGGGGGCAGGAGCACCTGGGTCTGTGCTTTGAGACCCTGCGAAGGCAGCTGGAGGTGGGGGGCAGCTGTTTACCAGTCCAGGAACAAGAAGAATTCAACAAGACCAGGGGGCATGTGAGCCAGGTGCCTCACTTCAACTCCTGGGGGAGGCTCCAGCTGTTTTTGACAGTGCCAGAGCCTCCTGGGCCCACGGGCACAGGGTTGCAGTGCTGTCTTGGGTATACATTGTGGCCACACAGAGCTATGCATTGATCATGGCAAACACAGTCTGTGGACCACAGCCAAGAGGTGCAGATGCATGGCTCTGATAACAAGATGAATGATGATTATTGGAAAGGGGAAAAGAAAGGAAATCAAAGAGGTCCCATACACCCCTGCAAAACATTAAGAGATAGCAGAGGCAGTACCAGGAGGGCCTGGTAGGGCGCTGAGCCTCAGGGAGGGTCTTTGTGGTTGCTGGGATGGCTTAGCTGCAGGCAGTGGGCCAGCAGAATGGATTGAGTCCTGGAAATCCATGCTTGGATCCACCACTTACTAGCTGCCTCAGTTTCCTCATCCTCCACAGTGGGAGCAAGACCTCCACCTTGCAAACCATCCTGAGGGCTAGAGATCACACAAAATGCCAGATGCCACAGACGCAAACCTGCGTGGAGGCCAACACCATGTTGCTGAGGGCACCACAGGCAGCACCTCTTTTAAGTCTCACAACACATGAGGAGGAGGGTGCAATTCCTGCCCCTGTTTTACAGATGGGGAAACTGAGGCTTCGAAAATCATCTAAACCTCCCAGTGCTGATGAACAGGGAGCCAGAACTCAACTCCGGCTATCTGCCTTGGTGGCTCTGCCCTTCACTGCTATGCCATTCCATTCCTGCACAACTTGGGAGACTGAGCTTGGTTTGGAGGGCCCAAGAAGGTCCCGGGGAAGTACTCTTGGCTTTGAGACTGCAGGCTACCTCCTGCGGGCCTGTGGCTCAGCCTGACCCTATCTCCCACCTCTGGGCTGGAGCAAGGCGCCCCCGCAGCAGGCACTACCTTGCAGAGAGCTGCCACCTCTCCCTGGGAGCCTGGGCATCCTCTGCAGGAGCCTCCCCACATGCCCTCGAGGGGTGGCTCTTCTTACCTACACTGTTCTGGGACCCACCACTGATCCCCTGGCCCAGGCTCACTCATAGGAGGGCATGAGGAGGGCTGAGTTGGTCTTTTTCTCTGACAGATGGGAGCCTTGGAAGGAAGAGATCCTGCCAGATGCATCTTTGGAACCACCAAAGAGCCTAGTGTGATGCCAGGTGCATGGTAGGTTTGGAGTAAATATATAGTAAATTAACCCTGAGATAGACCAGAGCAGGAGCCCAGAGCACGCATGACCACAGGCCGGACAAGTGGCCCTCTCTCCATCAGGCCATGACGAATCCACCTGGTTTACTCCCAGCATCAGTAAAGAGGAGGGGATCAGCCTACACTCCTATAGACCAAGAGCCTTCCTTTTCTTTGGTCCACAGGACCCTTCCAGAACCTCACAGAAGCCACTCAGGCTTCCCCTTGCCAGACTTACCTGTGTCTAACAGAGAGGGAGGCAGGGGCCTGAGACAGATTCCTACAAAGGACAGAGTAGGGCAGAAACTTTGCAATCAGGTAGACTTAGAACAAAATCATAATTGGCCTATTACTAGCTGTGGGACTTCTGGTCAGCTACCTTATCCCATGAGCCTCAACACTCTCCTCTGTGAAATGCAGATAATGTAGATTACTGAAGTCACTGGTGCTAGTGGATACACAATGAGGTTTGTTTGTTTTCCTTAAATGTAAATAGACTACAGAGGATACCTATGAGTTGCCTCTCATTTGATTATTATTATTATTGTTGTTATTATTTTTTGAGACAGGGTCTCACTCTGTTGCCCAAGCTGGAGTGCAGTGGCACGATCACAGCTCACTGCAGCCTTGACCTCCCTGGGCTCAGGTGATCCTCCTACCTCAGCCTCCCGAGTAGCTGGACTACATGAGCATTTGCTACCACGCCTGACTAATTGTTTTGTACAGACGGGGTTTCACCATGTTGTCCAGGCTGGTCTCAACCTCCTGGGCTCAGACGGTCTGTCCACCTCAGCCTTCCAAAGTGCTGGGCTTACAGGCATGAGCCACCAGGCCTGGCCTCATTTGATTTTTTAAAGGCAGCAGTGATTGTTGGGGAGGCACAGGTTTCTGGTCAAACTATGTGCCTTGGCTCTGTGGCTTACCAGCCTGTGACCACAGCCAAGTGACTTAACCTCTCTGAGCCAGCAGTGAGTCTGCATCTGTCCAAGGTACCAGCAATAACCCTGTCGCAGATGTGGGTGGGTTGGATTAGGTGAAGGGTACAGGACTCCACACACAGAGTCAGGCAGGAGAGTGAAAAGGAGGAGGAAGTGCCCACGCAGGGAGAGGCCCCCCTTCCCCACCGCTTGCCCTGTCCACCCACCCATAGCCAAGCCAGGCCTCATCCAGTCGTGACAGCCCTGAGCATGCTTCCAGGGCAAGAGCTGCCTCTGTTTCAGACCTCAGTGCCCAAACAATTCACAAATGCAGCAAACGTGCCACGGCCCAGGAGACAGCTCTCCGCTTCAGAGAAAACACACAGTTCAATTTCCTAAAGATCGAACACCAGGAGCGTCTCAAGGCTTTCCCGGCGAGAGCAGTTCTCAGAACTCAGGAGGCACCACCCTCATGTGACTGAACAATTAAAGCCCTGAGTGTTTGTCATTCTCGGCTAAGGTTTTCCAGGACGGCTGAGAAAACTAAAAAATAAAAAAAATAAAAATAAAAAATCTGATTTTGGCAGTGTGGTTTTCAGAAATATATGATAATCCATTTTTGTCAATCCACAGAAGGCACAGCTCAAATCATTAAAAAGCCATTGTACTTAATCATGCGTGGAGAAGGCCAGTCTCTGCCTCTGAGATCATTTTCAAACAGTTTCAGGGTAACTTTCAAAAACTCACAGGCAAGCAGGGAGGGGATTATGACAGATCATAATCTGAGGAATTTCTCTTTCTAGTTCTCAGAGGATAAGGGATTTATTTGAGAGGAAATCACCACCCAGACCTTGGCCTTGGTGGTGGTGGTGACAGTGGTGAGGAAGATTCTAGGATGGATCAGGCCTGACCTCTGTCCTTACAGAGGCTGCAGCTGCTTTCGCAGAAAGACAGTAAGCAGTTTCCCAGCAAAACAGCAAGTAAACGAATGATTATGAAGCCTTGTGACAGGTGCTAAGAATAGGTGGAAGTTTATGCAGCTGTTAAGGCCTGGCTGTGAGCCACAAGGTTTGGAATTTGACTTTGCCACTCTGCAGCTGTGTGACCTCACACACACTCCTCACAGACCTGGGTTCCTCATCTAGAAAATGGGATGCCTGGCCCGGTGCGGTGGCTCACGCCTGTAATCCCAGCACTTTGGGAGGCCGAGGTGGGCAGATCATGAGGTCAAGAGATCGAGACCATCCTGGCCAACATGTTGAAACCCTGTCTCTATTAAAAAAATAAAAATTAGCTGGGCGTGGTGGGCCTGCAGTCCCAGCTACTCGGGAAGCTGAGGCAGGAGAATCACTTGAACCTGGGAGGCGGAGGTTGCAGTGAGCCGAGATTGCTCCATTGCATTCCAGCCTAGGTGACAGAGCTAGATCACCCCATTGCACTTCAGCTGGGTGACAGAGCAAGACACCATCTCAAAAAAAAAAAAAAAAAAAAGAGAGAAAATGGGATGCCTGCCTTGTAGGCTTGGGAGATCAATGAGTTAATTCCTGGGAAGCTTTTACTGCAGTGCTTGGTACACAGTAAGCTCTCAATAAATGCTGGCCGAGTGGCTAACTCTGCTCAGGAAGACTCGTAGACCTGTGATGGATCGGGAAGAACGAGCAGGAACCTGCAGGGTGGAGAGCAGCAGGGGGGACATTCCAGGCAGCGAGCACAGCATGTGCAAAGGCCCTGAGGCAGGAAGCTGGTCAGAGAGGAGCATAGGTTTAGGCAGTGGGGAATGAGGGGAGCAATGTGGCCAGTCAGCTGGAGCCGTCCTGGGAAAGACTTCAAATGCAGGCCAAGGGGTTTGATCTCTATGTTGAGGGCCATGAGGAGCCACAAAGGGGTGTCTCAGGGCTGGGCCATGAGCAGCCGTGTACATTAGAAGCTAATGAAGGGGCAAGAGGCTGCCGAGAAGGCTGGAACAGCATTTGGAGATCCAGAATCCTTCTGGGGTCAGAGCCACACAGCGAGTTTTCTTTCAGGTCTCAGACCACACTGGGCGCTTGCTGACTCCTAGGTGACCAAACTCTCACCAGGGGTCCCCAGCCTTTGTTTGAGGGTAATACCCTCTACTGCGCCAGGAAAGATTCTGCTCCCGTTTTCCTTCCTTAGGCAGAGCCGTTGAAAGGAAATAGCCGTCCAGGCAGGAACTGCATTTCCCAGCCCTTCTGCATCTAGGTGGGGCCGCAGGACCCAATGGGGTGTGGGCATAGGCTCCATATACCACTTTGAGGCTGGCCCATAAAAACCATTCGTGCATCTTCCAAGGCTGAGGCAACCTTGGGGGTTACAACCTGAAGACGATGGTGTCTCCATCACCCTGAGTGCCTGAATCATCAGGGGGAACGGAGCTCTCCCCACCATCAATTTGACTTTCCATGAGCAAAAACGAAATATCTGTTGTCTCCAACCACTGAAGTCTCTGGATTTATCTGTCACAGCAGCCAGCATTGCCCTCAACAGACCCACCAGGCAGAATGACATTGGGCACTTTACCTCCCTGAGCCTGTTTCTCTCACACAGATTGTTGTGAGTGCCTCATAAGATGACAAGCGTGAGTGCTTTGCAAGCAGCGAGGAACCACAGAGATCTGTCTGTCACGGGGTTATTGGCTTTGGTCCCTCTGAGAGCCCAAGGTTGCAGAAGGGAGGGGACTCTGGCCAGTCCCTGCTGAGGCAGGGAAGTACAGCAGCCAAGGCCTGGAGAAGCTCCTGGCAGGGTCTCAAGATCCACCAGCAGGTCCTGGCCTAGGCTGGGGCCTCTCACTCCAGGCTTTAGTTCAGCCCTTTGAGAGATGCTCCCCAAATAGCTGAGCTCCCCGAAGGGAGGAGGCTGGGGCCTGGCTTCCATCTCCTGGCAGCTGCCCTGGGAAGCAGTCGGCCCAGCCTCCCTCTGATAACTTGTTCCAACCTCTCACAACTCATTAACAGGAAATTGCATTCCCTGCCAGGAAGACGCACGCCTGATTTTTCAGACATGGCAGGTAGACTGTGTTATCAAAGCCTTGTCATGTGTCTGCACGGACCCCACGCTCTCCTGCTCTCTGGTGTCCTCGGCCAGGCTCTGTGCTCAGAGCACATATTGCCTTTGGATGTGGCTGGGCAATGTGCCAGCTTCTCTGGCCAGGGCCAGGGGCCCAGGATGGATTCCCGCAAGGGTGCCTGAGGCTCAGCCTGTACCCCTCTTCTAAGCATCCCACACTCCCTGCCCAGGACTGGGGCTGAGACCCCGCAGGGAGACAGGGTGGGGAAGGCCTGAGTGACACAGGATGTGAAGAGCTGTCTCCGGCCTCAGCGACTTTCACACAGAATACCCTGGGCACTCCGTGTCCTTTTGCTGCTGGGTTCCTCTGCCACAGCTTCAGAGTGGGGGCAGAGAATGCTCACCCCCAGCCTCTGAAGCCTGGAGTAGGGTGCAAGGCCACTTTGTCCTGCACGTATCCCCCACTGTCCCGTTCTCGGGCAGGGTGGGTGCAGACGCCAGCCTCCTCCACCTCCCACGCTGTCTCATTCCTTCACACAGTCGCTCACCGCCTCTCACTGGGGACCTGTGAGGAGTTCTCAAATCACCTGGCAGAGGAAACACCATCAGTGCCCTGAACTACAACAAGGACATGAAGCATCCATTTCCAAAGTCTATCCACAGGCAGGACTTAGCCTGTTTGTTCCTTATCCCCACCCTGAGCGGTGTCATTAAACCTGGTTTACAGAGGAGGAATTTACATGACTGGTGCCTAACATCATCCAGCTAGTCCACTGGGCAGTAATCTGAGCTGGGTCTAGCAGCCTCCATGATCATCATAATACATCCTTCATGCCAACAACTAAACTGAGAATTTTGCTTTTTTTTTTTTTTTGAAACAGGGTCTTGCGCTGTCAACCAAGCTGGAATGCAGTGGCACAATCTCGGCTCACTGCAACCTCCACTTCCCAGGTTCAAGCCATCCTCACACCTCAACCTCTTGAGTAGCTAGGAGTACAGACACATGGCTTTTTTTTTTTTTTTTTTTTAATAGAGATGAGGTCTCACTGTATTGCCCAGGTTGGTCTCACACTCCTGAACTTAAGTGATCCTTCCGCCTTGGCCTCCCACAGTGATGGGATTACAGACGTGAGCCACCATGCCTGGCTGAGAATTTTATACTCTTAATCTTCATAATTATACTGCAGTGTAGGTGGTTGTATTATCTCCACTTCTAGATGACAAAACAGGCTCAGAGAAGCTAAGAAGCTTGTCCAAAGCTGCACAGCAAATAAGCAGGAACCACGGCCCGAATGCCTACCGTACTTGTGCTCTCTCCCTACACCAGCGGCCTCACAGGGGAGACGGGGCCCACCTGGGGAAGGCAGATGATGAGGCTTTAAGTCCTACCAAGCAAAAAAGCAGGGTATAAAATTGCACACATGTTGGTGACCACAACCCATTACAAAGTGTGTGTACATGGATGACGTGGGATGGGGTCTGGTAGTCAGTGGTTGTGTGTCTCAGAGGGAGGCAGGGCCTGGCAGCTTCTGTTAGTGCCTGGCCACCGTTGAATTCTTCCTTGTAAGGATGGCTAAGTGTTAAGGTAAATAGGAACCAGGTGGGCACAGGTGTGGTGGGTCCACCTTGCTGTGGCCCTGGAGACAGTGGTCGTGGTGGTCCTCCCTCTCATTCCCTTTCCCCAGGTGTAGGAGCCACCTGGTCAGATAACTTCTCCACCTCACTGCATTCCAGACAAGCTTCTGCCTTGGGCAGAGATCCAAGCAAACCAGAGACCACTGCTCTGAGCACTGACCGCTTTTGAAGAAGTGAAGACTTGCAGGAGAGGGGCTATAGTCGGAGCAGTGTTAAGAGAGTCCCCCACCATAGAGGCCAAGGCCAAGGAGCCGGTCTGCAATGGCCTGTAAAAGGCCCTTTGCGATCCGGCCCCTGCCCAGCTGGGCAGGTCACTCAAATGAAAGCCTCACCTTTCATTTCATGCCACAGCCACACTCAGCTCAGCGTGCTGTACCGCCGAGCCTCGGCCCAGGCTGGACCTTCTGCCTGAGCACCTTCTCATTCTTCAGCTCTACCGTGTGCATCTGTTGTTCTCAGATGCCTTGAACCCAGCCCCCAGTTTTCAGATGGTGCAGTCTCCCTCAAATGCCACATGCCTTCAACTTCCATTAAAACAAACACTGGGAGAGAATCTTTAATAATGCCGTCTAGAGGGCAAAGTGGGAGGCGAGGCAGGATCCCGAGGCACTGAAAAGTGAGGTGGGATGGCCCAAGGACACGCTGCACACTTTATTCTAGGAGGAGCTAGGATAACCCATAAAGCCCTCAGCAGGCTTGCTCTAGCGGGCCCCTAATAAGCACTCCAGTACTCTCATGCCATCATGCCGTTGCACGTGCTGTGCCCTTTACCTAGAATGTCCTTCTCACCTGGGAGACTCCAGCTTATTCTTCAAAGCCCAGCTCAACGTTACCTGCTCTGTCAAGTTCCCAGAGGCAGAATCAGTGGCTCCTTCCTCTGTATTCCCGTAGCACTTTGACCTCATAATTATGCGTGAATCCCTCCTCTAAGAAGAGAACTCTTTCGAGGCAAGGGACGTGGCCAGTGCACCTTTGCATCTCTAGCATCCATCCCAGAACTGGCCTAGAAATGCCTCTGAATGAATGAATTAATGAGCTTCCTTTTGCTAAGATCCCAAGATGCCTATTTTCCCACCTCCTGCTGGGCCTTCCCCTTTCCAGTCACAAGAGGAGCAAACTGAGCCTTTTGTCTTCACACCACATTGGTATTGACCAGGGTTGGGTTTTAATGGTGCTTTGACAAAAGGCAGCTCCCACATTCATTTTCCTTGGCTAATTACATTTCCCAATTGAAACGCTTATCTCTGGACTGGTGTTAAAGACATAATCAGTTTCCAGAATGGATTCAAAAGAGGTGAGAGCAAGAAAATAATTAAGCCAACTTCTGATTGAATCAAATAATTAAGCAGATTTAATCGGTTGCCTGTGATCTACAGCTCCAGCCTGGGCCTGGGGAGTATACTGTTCTATCAGAGAGATCATGTCTGATTGTTTTAGAGATGGACAGCATTTCTTCCAGTAGCAAGTAAAGGATTGGCTCTTTTAACTGAATGCAAATCAGGGTGGCAGAACCCCAGGTTCCTTGTTTTGGCAAAATATTCTGTGTTTGCAGGAAAATAATAGAGGCTGGGGGGTGCTCTGTTCGTGAGCCATGCCTAGCCACTCACAGTAGAGTTTGCACCAGTGGTCCCAATTCCTTATCCCTTCCTGCATTCATGTCCTTTGCCACTGAATAGGACGTCTCTCCCCATCCTCTTCCTCTGGGCTCAGACACATGTGGCTAACTTCAGCCAATGAGAGCAAATGTGACACACGCAGAGGCTTGAAAAAGCACGTGCATGTTTCTGCTTGTTTTCTTGTCCTTTTGCCACCTCCATGGGAACACATCTGAATGAGAGCTAAGATGCAGAGATGTGTGGAGCAGAGCTGAGTTGGCCCAGTTGTCCAAGCCAAGGATCTCTCAGATCAGCCAACAGTCAGCTGCCCTTGGGCACAAGGGTGAGCCCAGTCAAGACCTGCAGTCGTAGGCCGGGCGCGGTGGCTCACGCCTGTAATCCCAGCACTTTGGGAGGCCAGGTGGGTGGATCACAAGGTCAGGAGATCGAGAACATCTTGGCCAACATGGTGAAACCCCATCTCTACTAAAAATACAAAAATTAGCCGGACGCGGTCATGTGCACCTGTAGTCCCAGCTACTCTGGAGGCTGAGGCAGGAGAATTGATTGAACCCGGGAGGCAGAGGTTGCAGTGAGCCGAGATCGTGCCACTGCACTCCAGCCTGGGCAACAAGAGCAAAACTCTGTCTCAAAAAAAAAAAAAAAAAAAAGGTAGGCAGTCATTTGGCCTGCCCAGCCTGGGTCAGCTGAACTCTGAAGATTCCTGAGTTACCTAAACACTTATCGCTGCATGCCAGTGAGGTCTGTGGTTGTTTGTAACTGATACAGTATCCCTCAGCCCAGGCTGACCTTTTCTCCAGTCCCAGCCTCTAGAGGGTACCCCTCAATCCTTTAGTCCAAGCACCACTTAGAATGGAGAGTCATACATCCTGCTGTTTGAATGGTAAATCTTTATGCAAAAACCCATCTGATCTTCACAAAGGCTCCTGGGTAGACATCAGGAAAGGGATCTTTTGTCCCACTCTACAGATGATGATGTTGAAGCTCAGGGAACCCAACAGAAGAGCCAGAGACTGTGGTTAAAGATTGTGAGTTCAATGAATGCACTAGCCTCTATTTCCACCCAGAAACTCCACTAAGACAATAGTATAATTTTTAAAAAAATGCATCAATCCACAAAGATAGAGCAACCAGGGAAGAAGACGATAGTAACAAAGTTTGGCAGCTGGGAAAGAGATGTGGAGTGCTGACTCAGCAAAGCCAAGAAAGCAGAACCCTAAGCCATGACAATGCAAGCAAACAGGCACTCAGGTTTGTGCTAGAAAACTCCAAAGGCTCTGGGGTTGGTGGCAACACCAGGTATCTCTGGAAGTGAAATAAGAGGAGGGTTTGTTGCAAGTCGGCTTAAAGGCAGTAAGATCCCTAGATCCTCTTCCTACTTCTGCCAAGAAAATGTTCCCTCTCATCCCCGCAGAAAACCAGAGGCAGAGTCTCAGAAAGGAGTAAGACAGAGGGCCCCTGGATGCCTGGCTGAGGCACCGTGTGCCATCCTGGGAGCAGAGGGGGTAAGTGAAGATTTTTGGGCTGCCCACCTTTGCCCTTCTTGCCCACATGGATCTCAGAAGGTCCATTAATTTCCCAGCACAATGAATGAAAAGAGACCTACACTGAGGTATATCGTCATGAAATTTCAGAACATTGAAGACAAAGAGTAGGCCCTATAAGCTTCCAGAGAAAAGACAGGTCACAATCAGAAGGCTGTGATCATGAGTCCATTCGCTAGGCAGGAGAATGAAAACATCTTCTATGCAGAACCCGACTAGCTAGCGCTAGAGAACAAACAACTATATTGAGTTCCCATTGGATTTTCCTACTGGGAGGCATCAGTCAGCAGAGCCCACTCACCACACAGAGCCCCAACCATCTTCTTTTCTGCCCCACATTTAACTTGAAGACACAGCCAAGGAGCCACAAACATTTTTAAGGGAAACTTAACACGAGAGATGGACATATACACAAACAGGAAAGGTAACTGGGAAGACACAGAGACTGCAGGAAGAAGAAAACTTTAAAAACAAAATATCATCAGAGATGAAAGAAAACGGCGTGTCTGTGAGACAACAACAGAATGCTCAACAAAAGAACATTCACAAAATAAAATGGAGCTCTTGGAAATAAATACACAGTCTGACAGCAGAAATGCAAACTCAATAAAAGAGTTGGAAGACAAACTTGAGGAAATTTTCTAGAGTGGAACCAAAACTAAAGAGACAGATAGAAAATAGAAGAGAAATTGGAGGACCAGCTCAGGGGTCTAACACACGAAATGTAGGAATTCCAGAAACAGAAAAATCGGTAGAAGGAAATAATCAAAGAAATCATTCAAGGTGTCCCAGAACTGAAGGCATGGATTTTTAGACTGGGAAGGTCCATTCATTTCCCAGCACAGTGAATGAAAAGAGACCTACACTGAGGTATATCGTCTTGAAATTTCAGAACATTGAGGACAAAGAGTAGGCACTATAAGCTTCCAGGGAAAAGACAGGTCACATACAAATGACGAGATATCAAAATGGCATCAGGTTTCTCATCTGGAATGTCAGAAGCTAGAAGCAATGGATCAATTTCAAAATTCAGAGGGAAGCCGGGCGCGGTGGCTCAAGCCTGTAATCCCAGCACTTTGGGAGGCCGAGACGGGCGGATCACAAGGTCAGGAGATCCAGACCATCCTGGCTAACACGGTGAAACCCCGTCTTTACTAAAAAATACAAAAAATCAGCCGGGCGTGGTGGCGGGCGCCTGTAGTCCCAGCTACTCGGGAGGCTGAGGCAGGAGAATGGCGTAAATCCGGGAGGCGGAGCTTGCAGTGAGCTGAGATCCGGCCACTGCACTCCAGCCTGGGCGATAAGAGCGAGACTCTGTCTCAAAAAAAAAAAAAAACAAAAAAACAAAACAAAAAAAAAAAACAAAATTCAGAGGGAAAATGACTTCCATCCTATAATTCTTTATTCAGCCTAATTATCGATTAAGCATGAGAGCAGAATAGAGTTTCAGATTTCAAAAAAATCTCAAATATTTCACCCCTCCCCTATGCACACTTTTCCAGGAAGCTACTGGATGGCGCTGACCAAGAAAGAGACGAAGGAACCAGCAAATGGGGGATGGAAAATGAGAGAGATTCACAGCTCACATCACTTATGGGGAAAGGCCAAAAGCCTTCCCCCTAGGATCGGGAATAAACAAGGATGTCCACTTCTACTTAACATTGTAATGGAGGTTCTGAACAGGGCAACTGGGCAAGAGAGAGAAATAAAAGGCATCCATACTAGAAAGAAGGAAGTAAAATGATCTCTGTTTGCAGATGACACACCTTGTATATAAAAAATCCTACGGAATCTACTAAAACACCATTAGAACTAATGAATGAGTTCAGCAAGGCTGTAGGATACATCAATTGTAATTTTATATACTGGCAATAAACATTCCAAAATGTAAATTAAGAAGACAATTCCATTTACAACAGCATCAAAAAGGAATAAAATACTTAGGTATAAATTTAACAAAATAATTGCAAAATTTGTACACTCTATAAAATATTGTTGAAGGAAATTAAAGAAGATCTAAATAAATGGAAAAGCATTTCATATTCATGAACTGGAAAACTTAACATTATTAAAATGGCAATATTCCTCAAATGGATCTATAAATGCAGTGTAATCCCTATCAAAATCCCAACTGGCTTTTTCACAGAAATTGACAAACTGATCCCAAATTTAATATGGAAACTGAGATTACACCAATCCCAGCACTCTGAGGGGCTAAAAATGAAGGATTGTTTGAGGCTAGAAGTTTGAGACCAGCCTAGGCAGCACAGCAAGACTCTTGTAAAAAAAAATCCATATGGAAATAAATACAAGGGACCCAGAATAGGCAAAACAACCTGAAAAAGAACAAAGGTGGAGTACTCACATTTCGTGTTTCAAAAACTACAAAGCTGCAATAATCAAGACAGTGTGATACTGGCATAAAAACAGACATAGATGGGCTGCGCGCAGTGGCTCACGTCTGTAATCCTAGCACTTTGGGAGGCCGAGGCGGGTGGATCATGAGGTCAGGAGATCGAGACCATCCGGGCTAACACAGTGAAACCCTGTCTCTACTAAAAAAAATACAAAAAAAAAATTAGCCGGGCATGGTGGTGGGCGCCTGTAGTCCCAACTACTCGGGAGACTGAGGTGGGAGAATGGCATGAACCGGGGAGGTGGAGCTTACAGTGAGCCGAGATTACGCCACTGCACTCCAGCCTGGGTGACAGAGCAAGACTCTGTCTCAAACAAACAAACAAACAAACAAACAAAAAAAAAAAAAACAGATATAGATCAATGAAATTGAGAGTCCAGAAATAATACCTGATATTATGCTCAACTAAGTTTTGACAAGGATGCTAAGACAACCCAATCAGAAAAGAACAGTCTTTTCAAAAAATTATGCTGGAACAACTGGATATCCACACGCAAAAGAATGAAGCTGGAGTCCTACCTCACACCACAACCCCAAATAAACTCAAAATGAGTCATGGCCTAAAAGTAATAGCTAAAACTATAACACTTCTAGAAGAAAACACAGGAATTATGTTCATGACCTTGGATTAGGCAACGGATTCTTAGATGTTAAAAGCACAAGTAACAAAAGAAAAAAATCGGTACACTGGACTACATCAAACTAAAAACTTTGGTGCTGAAAATTATTCCATCAAAAAAGAGAAAAGATAACCCACAGAATGGAAGAGAATACTTGCAAATCATATGTCCCATACAGAACTGGTATCCAGAACGAAGAACTTCTACAGCTCAACAATAAACTACCCAATTAAACTATGGGCAGCAGCTAGGCTCGGTGGCTTACACCTGTAATCTCAGCACTTTGGGAGGCCGAGGTGGGCGGATCACTTGAGGTGAGAAGTTCGAGACCAGCCTGGCCAACATGGTGAAACCCCATCTCTACTAAAAATACAAAAATTAGCCGGGCACGGTGGTGCGTGCCTGTAATCCTGGCTACTTGGAGGCTGAGGAAGGAGAATCACTTGACCTCGGGAGGTGGAGGTTGCAGTGAGCCGAGATTGCACCACTGCACTCCAGCCTAGGCAAGAGTGAGACTTTGTCTCGAAAAACAAAAAGGATTTGAATATATATTTGAATATACATTTATCTAAAGAAAACACACAAAGGATGAAAGAACACATGAAAAGATGTTTAACATCATTAGACATTAGGGAAATGCAAATCAAAACCACTATGAGGTCGGGCACCGTGGCTCACGCCTGTAATCCCAGCACTCTGGGAGGCTGAGGCAGGTGGATCACTTGAGGTCAGGAGTTCGAGATCAGCCTGGTCAACATGGCAAAACCCTGTCTCCACTAAAAATACAAAAATTAGCCAGGCAGGGTGGTGGGCGCCTGTAATACCAGCTCAGGAGGCTAGGGCGGGAGAATCACTTGAACCTGGGAGGTGGAGGTTGCAGTGAGCCAAGATTGCGCCACTCTATTCCAGCCTGGGCAACAGAGTGAAACTGTCTCAAACAAACAAACAAACAAAATAACAATGAGATATCACTTTCCACTCACTAGAATGGCAATAATAAAAGTGTAGGTCAGGTGTAGTGACTGACACCTATAATCCCAGCACCTTGGGAGGCCAAGGCAGGAGGATCACTTGAGGCAAGGAGTTCAAGACCAGCCTGGGTAACACTGTGAAACCCCGTCTCTATAAAAAACTTAAAAATAACTAACTGGGCAAGGTGGCATGTGCCTGTAGTTCCAGCTACTCAGGAGGCTGAGGTGGGAGGATTGTTTGAAACCAGGAGTTCGAGGCTGCAGTGAGCTAAAATGATGCTACTGCATTCCAGCCTGAGCACAGAGTGAGACCCTATCTCAAAAAAAAAAAAAAAAAAAAAGATAAAAAACAGTAAGTGTTGGGGCTGGGCACAGTGGCTCACGTCTGTTATCCCAGCACTTTGGGAGGCTAAGGCAGGCAGATCACCTGAGTTCAGGAGTTTGAGACCAGCCTGGCCAACATGGCTAAGCCCCCTCTCTACCAAAAACACACAAAAAAGCCAGGCATGGTGGCATGTGCCTGTAGTCCCAGCTACTCGGGAGGCTGAGGCAGGAGAATCACTTGAACCTGGGAGGCAGAGGTGGCGGTGAGCCGAGATCGCGCCACTGCAGTCCAGCCTGGGTGACAAGAGCGAAACTCCGTCTCAAAAAAAAAAAAAGTGTTGGAAAGATATAGAGAAATTGGAACCCTCATATATTACTGATAGGAATATAAAATGGTGCAGCCTCTTTAGAAAACAATTTGGCAGTTCTTCAGAAAATTCAATGTAGAGGTCCCAGGAGAAATAAAAACATATGTTCATAGAAAAGTCTGTACACAATGTTCATAGCAGCATTATTCATAGTAGCCAAAAAGTGGAAACAACCCAAATGTCCATCAACTGATAAATGAATAAATAAGATGTGGTAGATTTATAATGAATTATTCATCAATGTAAAGAAATGAAATACTGATGCATGCTACAACGTGGATGAACCTTAAAAAACTTATGCTCAGTGAAAGAAGCCAGATACAAAAGACCACAGGTTGTTGCTTCCATTTCTATGAAACATCCAAAAAAGGCAAATGTATAGAGACTGAGGGAGGATTACTGGCTGCCTGGGGATGGCAGTGGAAATGGGAAGTGACTGTGATGGGCACAAGGTTTCTTTTTAGGTGACGGAAACATTCTGATGATGTTTATACAATGCTGTAAATATACTGAAACCCACTGAATAGTACGTTACAACAGGGGACCTTTTATGGTAATGTAAATTATATGTCAACAAAACTATTTAAAAACAAAACAAATAAAAGAGAGGTAAAAAGATCCCAGGGACAGCAGCTGTGCAGCAGGCAGAGGGTCAAATGTCCAGAACAGGGCAGGTCAGAAGCCTCCAGGACAGATGTCTTCAAGAGGATGAAACTGGCATACCACCTAATGCACTGGAACACACTTCAAGGAGGTTTACACAGTGAGGGGAGATCGTGGAGTTAAGAAGTGATAAACATGTGACAAACTAAGCATCAAACAAAGAGGACGATTATTAACTCTGCAGAAAACAAATAGTTACGTAGAAAAGGGAAGGAAATCATACAATATGAGAATCAGCCATGAAGAGTGTGTACACAGCCATAGGAGGTTACACCCTGAACAACCAATATTTTGATGTAACTATAATGGGAAGAATGGGGGAATGGCTGTGTGTGTGTGTGTGCATAAATAACGCTATAGTGTGATATCAACACACATCTACTAGAATAGCCTTAAAAAGAAAAAGACTGATTTTACCAAGTGTTGGTGAGGAAATGGAACAACTGCTGGTAAGAATGGAAAATGGGGCCGAGCACGGTGGCTCATGCCTGTAATCCCAGTACTTTGGGAGACCGAGGCGGGCGGATTACCTGAGGTCAGGAGTTCAAGACCAGCCTGACCAACATGGAGAAACCCCATCTCTACTAAAAATACAAAATTAGCCAGGGTGGTGGCGCATGCCTGTACTCCCAGCTACTCGGGAGGCTGAGGTAGGAGAATCACTTGAACCCGGGAGGCAGAGGTTGCAGCGAGCCGAGATTGCACCATTTGCACTCCAGCCTGGGCAACAAGAGTGAAACTCCATCTCAAACAAAAAAAAAGATGGAAAATGGTACATCTGCTTTGAAAAAGACAATTTGGCAAATTCTCTGTTTTTGAAACAGGGTCTCACTCTGTTGCTTAGGTTGGACTGCAGTAGTGTGATCACAGATCACAGCAGCCTCGACCTCTCTGGGCTCAGGTAATCCTCCTGCCTCAGCTTACTGAGTAGCTGGGGCTACAGGCATGTACCACCATGCCCAGCTATATATATATAACTTTTTCTTTTTTTTGTAAAGACAGGGTTTTGCCATGTTGCCCAAGCTGCTCTTGAACTACTGGGCTCAAGTGATCAGCCTCCCAAAGTGCTGGGATTACAGGTGTTGAGCCACTGCGCCCAACCAGCAAATTCTTACAAAGTTAATAAATTTAACATATGACCCAACAATTCCACTTCTGGGTATATACCTAAGAAAAATGAACACATACATCCACATGAAAACTGCTTGTGAATGTTCAAAGCAGCAATTTTTTTTTTTTTTTTTTTTTTTGAGACGGAGTCTCGCTCTGTCGCCCAGGCTGCAGTGCAGTGGCACAATCTCAGCTCACTGCAAGCTCCGCCTCCCGGGTTCACGCCATTCTCCTGCCTCAGCCTCCCGAGTAGCTGGGACTACAGGCGCCCGCCACCTCACCCGGCTAGTTTTTTGTATTTTTTAGTAGAGACAGGGTTTCACCATGTTAGCCAGGATGGTCTCCATCTCCTGACCTTGTGATCCGCCCGTCTCAGCCTCCCAAAGTGCTGGGATTACAGGCTTGAGCCACCGCGCCCAGCCAAAGCAGCATTATTTTTAATAGCCTCAAACTGGAAACAAAACAATTGCCAAATGGAAAAAACAAACCACAGCATATCCATACAATGGAATACTACTCAGCAATACACAGGAGCAACTATGGACAGATAAAAAACCCCAAAAACATGCTGAGTGAAGGAACCAGACACAAGAATACACACCGTGTGATTCTAAGGAACTCCAGAAGGCTCAGGTTAATTTAGAGTGACAGCAGATCAGTGATTGCCTAGGCCAGAAGCTGAGGAAGGATGAATGGCAAAGGGACCTGAGGAAACTTTCAGATGTAAAAATGTTCAGTACCTTGATTTTAGTGGTGTTGAAATACATTTTATTGCATTAAATTAAACTTTAATATAGTGGATTTGAAAATTTAGAAAGGGTAAAGCTATTGATTCCAATTGGGATTAAAACCCAGCAGGCTCCATAAAGGAGGCAGTCTGTAAGCCTGGTCTTTAAAACTGAATTTGAGGGCTGGGCACAGTGGTTTATGCCTGTAATTCCAACACATTGGGAGGCCAAGGTGGGCGGATTGCTTGAGCTTAGGAATTCAAGAATAGTCTGGGCAACATGGCGAAACCCTGTGTCTACTAAAAATACAAAAACAATTAGCCAGGTTGTGCCTGTGGTCCCAGCTGCTCAGAAGGCTGAGGTGGGAGGATGGCTTAAGCCTGGGAGGCAGAGGTTGCAGTAAGCCGAGATCATGCCACCGTACTCCAACCTGGGTGACAGAGTGAGACCCCATCTCAAAAAGAACAAAACTGAATTTAAGAGACACACAGAAGAAAGAGCAGGGACCTGTCAGGCAGATCTGAATGTGGCCAAGTATGCTAGTTGCCCCTAATATCCATTCTCCTTCAATTTCCGTAGAAACAGAAGCAATAATTTTAGCTGAACACATGGCCATGAGAATAAAAACTACATCTCCCAGCCTCCCTTGCAGCTATGTGTAGGCATATGACCGAGTACTGGCCAATAGGATTCAGTTGAAGTGCTGCATGTGACTTCTGGAAAATACATTTAAAGGGAAGTGACATTCTCTTCTCTTCCTCTTTTTCCCTTCCTGCTGGCTGGAATGTGGACACGATGACTAGAGCCACAGCAGCCATTCTGGACTGTAAGGTGGAAGCCAGTACTGAGGGTAAACAGTGGAACCCAAGTCCTTGATGATGGTGGGGTCGCTACTCCAGTCCTAGACTAACTACCTGGACCTATAAATGAAAAAGAAATAAACTATTTGGTTAAGACTTGCTATTTTGGGTTTCCTGAGTTCCGGCAGAATCCAGTCCCAACAGATAAAATGAACAGAAGCAGAGAAAGATGTGAAGTGCTAGCGTCCCTAGTGCCTCAGCCTCTCCTGAAACTACCATCGTTCTTCTGCTCTATACTGCTCAAGGGAGAGGCCTGGCTTTCCTCATCTTTCTGTTTCCAGGACTTGGCATGTAGCAGGTACTCAGTAAAGACATCTAGTCAGCTGAAAGACCACGGCATGGTTCAAGCCCTGGCACAAGACCAGCTAGATGCTCTCTGAGGGCAGAGCCTGGACCTTTCTGTTCCCCACAGTAACTCTCACACCTAGGTCCACAAGGTCTGTTGTGAGTGCTTAGGTATTTGTTGAGAGAAGGACTGAAAGGCTGATGTGGCAGAAATCTAGGGTTTCACAGCCCAGCATCCACTTATACTTTCTCTAGTTGACGGGTCCCTGAATCACCTTCTACACCTCCCCTCCTTCCCAACTCCTAGCTCATGTTCTGCTTGAGGTAGAACTGCCTTGACCCCAACAATGGGCATGATCATGTGACCTAGGCCTTGGCCGGTCGAGCCCTTTCATCCTTCTGGACATGAGGATGAGTTAGGGATAGGCAGAGCCATGGGCCCAATTAAAGCTCACCAGCACTAATTTTGGGCTTAAACTGAAACAGAGTTGGCACTAGCTCTTCTGCACCAGACACAGGATGGGCAGGCTAAAGTTGCTATACCAGCTTGTTCCCATCAAGGAAGACGAACCTAAGAATGAAGACAGTGAAAACAGGCCACAGGGAAGAGAAAGAAACAGAGTGTCCGTCTTCATTCGAGACTTGGATCAAGCTATGCCTGAAGTCTAATCCTAGTGACTTTCAATCAAGTGATCTAGTAAATTGAACTTAAATGGGCTTCAGTTTTTTTGTGTCTTGCAACCTGGAGAGTGCAAACTAACATAGTTGACCTTGAGGATCAATGTCACCCTTAAAATATGTCATCTTAGGTGTAGTGCTGGCACTTAATACAGGTGGGAGCCAGGGTACCACCAGCTTGTGGCATTAACTCCGCTTCCTTTAGAGTGTAGCTGACTCTGAGAGCTCGAACAAAGCTTCATTGATTCTACCTGGTATGTGACATTGTAAACCAATCTCACATTATCAGCATTGCAAAAATTCCCCTATAAAAACACAGGAGTCGAAAATGTTAATCTGAGAATTAGTGGACATTTAGCTTCTTTTGGATCGGTATAATTTCCTCCCATTTTTTTTTATCTGCTTTCTGAGCCACCTCATTTATCTAAGCTTTCAAAAGCTCATGCAAAACACATAATGCACTTCAGTTACAAAAATCAATGCTTGAGGATGCATTTTTACCAGGGTTGGTGCAGAAATTCTTCTACTGCTTCTCAGAGGCCTTACTGCAAACATTTTTATCCATGAATAAGAGCCAGAATAGTTTTACCTATAAACAAATTTTTTCCCTAATTATCAAATCAAGGAGGTAATGTCACTTAGAAATATATTCTTTTTTATTTTTGAAGGGATAAAAATTTGTATTAGTTTGTGCTTCAAACCCCTCTCCTCCCCTAACCATCCAAGACAACTGACTGACTTTAATTAAAGACCATTTACCCTGGGAATGGATTGCTTGCTGCAATTTGTACCGAAGAGACACATTTGCAGACAAATGAATCGCAGTCCTCAGATTTTGCCCATATGACAAAAGAAGTGATTATGTTCCCTCATCACTTCCTCACTCTGAAGAACTCTATTAAGAGAATAATTTGAACTGACTCTCTGCTACGCTGCATTTTAAAGTGTGATCTATTTCAACGCCACCAACATTTTTTTCCCCTTTTAAAAATGAGTGGTATTTAAGGAAAAATGCCAGCTGGTGTCTATTTGAGGAGGGGTTGCAGGAAACATGAAGGTTGATTTAACTCCCTCTGAAGTTCCAGTCACTTGCAAGTGCATGAGGAACCTGGAGCCTTGGTTCCTGGAAGCAAAGAGCAGACACTGGGCCCAAGGAAGTCTAAACGCTGGTCCTGTGTTAAACTGAGCCCCAGGAATGCCTTCTCCATGGCCCTCTGATCACCTGTGCAGGCTGCATTATAATGATTTATGTGTCTGCACCCTACAGTCTGAACAGAGGCCAGTGATGAGGCAGATCCATGGGCCTCTTTTCAGACCTCTCACGAATCAGGAAGGCTTAGGGCCCAACTGTCCCATATAAACTCCATGTCTCTGGGGTTAGACAGCAGCATCCAAACGCCTCTAGCAAAATAATTCCATTCCAGCCTCCAGAGAGCTGCTTTCAAGAGCCAGTGCCTGGATTGTGCACTGTCATGTCCCGCGTATCTGTTTCACCCTTTAGACTGGACCCTAATAAACTCTGTTTCTAGAAAGTAGGTCTCTGCCTGCTACCGTGGAGACTCAAAACCTGGCTGTGAATTTTGCTTTGCTATTTGTTACACTTACGCTGGGCAAATCACTCAGCTTACCTGGGTCTGTTTCCTCATCTGTAAAGTGGATATGGCGCCATCTCGCCTGATCGTGATGAGGGTGCAATGTGGTAACACAAAAGCACCCAACACATCCCTCCATCTCTCTGCTCCCCATCCCTGCCTCATTATGAGAGGACATGACATATAGCAGAAAGAGCACTGGACTGAGAGGCAGGCAGGAGGCCTGTCTGATCCCTGGCAAGTTATTTACCTCATCTGTAATGACCTCAGTGTCCCCATCTGTAAAATGGGAAGACTAGTTCCTAACTCTGACCAGCCTCAAAGGGTTAAGTTAGAAAGATTACGCAAGAAGACTCATATCAAAGTATTTCTAAAATATAAAACATTGGACAACTGCATATATGATCTTAGTATCTGAGGCAGTGGGAGTTTATTCCCAAGTCAATATCAAAAGTCCACTGGCTTGGAAAGTGTCTGAGAAAGTCCCTGGTAAATTTCATTCTACTCCAGCTGGGGTCTTGGCACTTGCCTTTTCCCGAGCCCAGCCCCAGGGGCCGTGGGAATCCACAGATCTGCAGGGATGAGACACAGCCGATGCCCACCGCCATGCAGGCGCCTAGGACCTACTAGGCTGAAAGTCACCCCAGGGCACTAAGCTGGGGAGGGTTGAAGGGTGTGGAAGATCATCAGGGAGAGAGTAGGTTTTCCTATTTGAGAAGTGGAAGGCGGTATGGATGGCTGTCCTCCATGCCTTGGATTGTAGGTGGCATTTCCTGCTCAAGGAGAACGGACTCAAGACAGGTAAGTAGTTTCACAAAGACCTCTAAACATGCTAGAACCATCAGGATAGCTCACCTTTCTGCCGCCTTTACAAACCCTCCCAACAGGCCAAGACCCCTTCTCCCAGGAAGCTGCCCCATATTACCAGCATGAGCCTATGTGCTCTGTCACCTCCTCTGCTAGGCTGGAGCTGCTGTGGAGAGCTCCACAAGTAGCCCATCTCCTCTCCAGACCCTCCCCGAGAGCAGCCCACCCAGGGGCTTCCCCAGGGGCTTTACAGCAAGTGAAAGCAACAGGGTGCCTAATGGGCACGTCAATATGTGCAAACCACCCAAAAATGTCTTCTATAACTGGAGGTTAGACATGGGGAGCCAGACAAAAGAGCTCCCCTGCCAAGACGCCAGCTTCTGCAGACATTTATTTAGCACCTACTTTATGCCAACATTGAGGGCCTGGAGCTGCTGTTGTTATGACTGCAAGATAAGTAGGTGGCCCTGTTGGACTTTCCTAAACTCACCCAGCTTAGCTGGTCTTGTCACCTCCTCCGTGTTCTGCATCAGGATGAGCAGGGCCTGGGCACAAGGATGGCACTCCCTGACATGCTCACTGTGAGTCTGTTTAAACAAACATTCCTGAAAGCTGTTTACACATCTGTTCTTAAAGATCAAATTTTTAAATTTCCCAATTCTGTCTCATGATCTGAATGAAAGGAATCTTTTAGGAAAATACAGAAAGTATCCTCTTTCACACACAGGACAGCACAGCTTGCAAAGACTGATCACTTCCTTCCATCAAGACAAGCAGTGGCCTGGGCTGTGCAGGCACAGGGGGAGGAGGCGGAGACAGGGCTGGCTTGCAGCATGCACGGGAGGGGCGGGGCCACAAGGAGCAGGGCCTGGCCTGGGCTGCGCAGGCACAGGGGCAGGAGGCGGAGACGGGGCAGCTTGCAGCATGCACGGGAGGGGCGGGGCCACAAGGAGCAGGGCCTGGCAAACAGTGGTGCTCAATACATGCAGAATGAATGCTTCAATAAAAATATGTACTTTAGTTCTGTACATTTGATCAAATGGAGCTAAGCTCAGCACCAACAGGGATCAGGTATCTGGTCCATTTATCTCAAACCCAGGAAAGGCATGTCCAGCTTTGGCCTAAGGAGATAAGAATTTGACTTCTTTCTCCCACACTGACCCATCCATGAGCGATTTGATTTTAGAGATGTCTGAGTGGGAAGGAGTCTGGTGTGACAGACAGAATGCAAAAATGTTCCTGGTTTCCTACTTCTCCCTGTAGCCCTGACTTTGGCCATGAGACTTTAGCAGTTGTTCCCATCAAGAAATGGAGTCTCTCTCTTCACTCCTTGTGTCCAGGCTGGCCTATTAACTTACTCTGACCAACAGCATGCAGAGGAAGTGACTGTGTGCCAGTTCTGAGCCTAGGTCTTAAGAGACTGCATGCTTCTGTTTCTTCTTTCGGACCCTATCTCTGCCATAAGCGAAGTCCAGGTCCATGTGGAACAGAGCTGAGTCATCTAACCAAGGCCCTCCTAGACCAACCAGCTCCAGGGGACATATGAGTTAGCCCAGCCAAGACCCACAGATTCAAGAAATAATAAATGGTCTTTGTTTAAGCCATTAAGTTTCAGGGTGGTTTGTTACACAGCAACCGCTAGCTGATACACTGAATTCAGCATTCCAAACAAGTGGGGACCCCGAGGCCTACAGAAGGGAGAGAACTTCCCTAAGATCACAGCTGCCAATGCAAGAGTCCAAGTAAGAAACCACTCATCCAGGATCCCACCAACTATACCCAACCTTGACCTTTCGTTAAGAATCCATTGTTTTCATCTTTACTAAGTCATCAGCCTTCAGGTTCTGAACAAAGGGCAGCAGCAGGTACTTGAAGGTCATTGAGCAGCCATGAAAAGGGAAAGTCTATCTCGCTATTTCCTATCTTGCTACCTCTGAGGTTCTAGAATCATGTCTCCAGAAAGACACTGGGTCCCCACAATTTACAACCAAGTGTTTCCATGAAAATCAAACCATAGTAGCCTTTCCCCACTCTGTAAAAAATTACAGAAATCAATAAGATTTTCAATATTAATAGTAATCTATAAAAGGTACTTAGAATAGCACTTGGCACACAGTATGTGTTCAATAAATGTTAGCTACTATTATTATTAAGTTCTGTTCTGACACAGCTTCTTAAACCTTTGGTGCCTGTTACCATTTGTCAGCCAGCAGACAAAATGAATGAATAACAAGCACAGTGAACATTTACTGAATGCCTGGGCAGGCCAGGCTTTTACATACGACATTGCAGTTCATCTTCACAACATTTGTTTGAGGTACCAACCCCATCTTACAGATGTGGAAAGAGAGGCTCAGTGAGATTAATTTACCCAAGGTCAATAAATCTAGGAAGTGGCAAAGCAGGATTCCTACCCCAGCTGTCCAACTCATGCCAGTGGGAGAACAGGCAAGGATAACCCACCTGTTTTCTCCAGTGCTTAGCAGAGTATGGAGTGAACAAAAATGCAGAATGAGTACATAAATCAACTTCCAGGGGCTCAACAAGAACATAGTGTTTCCGGCTGGGCGCAGTGGCTCATGCCTGTGATCCCAGCACTTTGGGAGGCCAAGGCAGGCTGATCACCTGAGGTCAGGAGTTCGAGACCAGCCTGGCCAACATAGTGAAACCCTGTCTCTACTAAAAATACAAAAAATTAGCTGGGCATGGTTGCAGGCACCTGTAATCCCAGCTACTCGGGAGGCTAAGGCAGGAGAATTGCTTGAACCTGGGAGGCAGAGGTTGCAATGAGCTGAGATTGTGCCACTGCACTCCAGTCTGGGCGACAAGGGTGAGACTCCATCTCAAAAAAAAAAAAAAAAAAAAAAAAAAAAAAAAAATATATATATATATATATATATATATATATATATATAGTCTTTTCCTTTTGCTAGAAAGGCTAACATTAAGAAGACTGACAGTATCAGGCATTGGTGAGGATGTAGAGCATTGGAATCTTCATGCACTCCCCTACCCCTGCCACCCCAGGCCCTTGCAACTTAAAGGACATTTACTGTAACCAAGAGGGTGGGGAGGCAATGCAGCCACATCTGATTAACACAACAGAATAGGGCTCACAGAGCCCTGGATAAGAGCATGGGCTTTGGAGCTGGAAAGTTAGGGTGGACAAGAAATATCTGTGTGCCTGCCTCCCAGAACACTGGTGTGATTCAGTACTGTTAGTTTTCACAGGACTCATTCATTGTTCTGCAGACATTTATTGAGTACCTACTACATGCCAGCATTGAGGGCCTGGAGCTGCTGTTGTTATGACTGCAAAATAAGTAGGTGGCCCTGCTGGACTTTCCTAAGTTCACCTAGCTTAGCTGGTCTTACTGCCTCCTCTGTGTTCTGCATCAGGTCTCTGAGTGTCCCTTCTTCTTGAGCAGGAAATGCCACCTACAATCCAAGGCATGGAGGACAGCCCTCCATAGCGCCTTCTACTTCTCAAATAGGAAAACCTTCTCTCTCCCTGATGATCTTCCACTCGCTTCAACCCTCCCCAGCTTAGTGCCCTGGGGTGACTTTCAGCCTAGTAGGTCTTAGGATCCTGTATGGCGGTGGGCATCGGCTATGTCTCATCCCTGCAGATCTGTGGATTCCCACGGCCCCTGGGGCTGGGCTCGGGAAAATGCAAGTGCCAAGACCCCAGCTGGAGTGGAATGAAATTTACCAGGGACTTTCTCAGACACTTTCCAAGCCAGTGGCTTCTTTTTTTTTTTTTTTTTTTTTTTTGAGACAGACTTTTGCTCTTGCTGCCCAGGCTGGAGTGCAGTGGTGCAATCTCAGCTCACTGCAACTCCCACCTCCCAGGTTCAAGTGATTCTCCCGCCTCAGTCTCCCAAGTAGCTGGGATTACAGGAGCGCAGCAATTGCCCAACTAATTTTTGTATTTTTAGTAGAGACAGGATTTCTCCATGTTGCCCAGGCTGGTCCCAAACTCCTGACCTCAGGTGATCAGCCTGCCTCGGCCTCCCAAAGTGCTGGGATAACAGGCATGAGCCACTGTGCCTGGCTGCAACTCCATCTTGAATAGGGACTGGGTAAAATGAAGCTGAGACCTACTGGGCTGCATTCCCAGGAGGTTAGGCATTCTTAGTCACAGGATGAGACGGGGAGAGCAGCACAAGATACAGGTCACAAAGACCTTGCTGATAAAACAGGCTGTGGTAAAGAAGCTGGTCAAAGCCCCACAAAAACCAAGATGGCAATGAAAGTGACTTTCTGTTGTCCTCATTGCTCATTATGCACTAATTATAATATATTAGCATGCTAAAAGACACTCCCACCAGCGCTATGACTGTTTATAAATGCCATGGCAACGTCAGGAAGTTACCCTATATGGTCTAAAAAGGGGAGGAACCCTCAGTTCAGGGAATTGCCCACCCCTTCCCCAGAAAACTCATGAATAATCCATCCCTTGTTTAGCATATGGTCAAGAAATAACTGTAAGTATATTCAGTCGAGCGCCCATGCTGCTGTTCTGCCTATGGAGTAGCCATTCTTTATTCCTTTACTTTCTCAATAAACTTGCTTTCGCTTTATGGACTCGCCCCAAATTCTTTCTTGTGTAAGGTCCAATGAACCCTCTCTTGGGATCTGGTTTGGGGCCCCTTTCTGGGAACAAAATGAGCAAACAGCTGCCTCCTACAGCCAGGTCATGACTCCTGACAGGGTCTATCCTGGGGGTCCATCCCAGCCTCCCCCAGACAGGAACAGAAGCCACAATCCTTGTCCCAGGCAGTTCCTCATAGAGTGGCTAAACAGAGGCTACAGGCCCTTCCTTTCTACTCCCAGTATTTGTTTCCCACGCCTGCATTTTAACTGTTTGCAACGGTCTTCCATGTGACATTACAAGCAATGTAAGTACAGATCCAGATCGGGTTTATCTCTGAAATCTCCAGGGCCTAATCCACTACTTGGATTTCTGTAGTAGTTCAACAGTGGCTTGTTGAATGAACAAATGAATAAATGAATGGTAAGTCCTGTGGAGTGGCTGGTTCACTGTACCAGGGATCCAGCTGGTGGTGAGGACTGTGATGATGATGATAGGGAGGAAGAGGGGAAGTTGTTATTCAAGGTTACAGCAAAGCTCAGGGCAGAACAGAAGCTGACCTTCCCAACCTGAAGGCCTGCAGTAGTTTTTCCCAGTTGGTCTGCACCCTTTAAAAGCCCTCAAATGCATTTTCTCCTCCAGATCAAGTTACTTCAGAGGCAAACCAATTCTCTTGTTAAGTAAAAAGAATGTGAAAAGATTATGTATTGATTGCCTTCCTCCCCTGGTTTCACAGATAAAGCCCCCCTACCTGGGCTCTGCACAGAGCACTGACGGGCCAAGTGGCAGCTTGACGGGAAGTCCAGGGGCCAGCACTTTGAATGTTCTGATTTTAGTGCTTTGGAAATCTCTGCCTCATGCTGATGGCTTTATATGTTGGCATTTCCGCTCCCTGAGTTTTAAAGAATAAGAAATCTGTGGCTGATCACATATTCAGCAACCAAGTGTACTTATTTGAAGACCCAAATTGCAGAAATAACTCATGTGATTAGTTGAATGAATATGAGTCTGGATCATCAAGCTCAATCTATGGATAAATCGGGAGGAGATAACTGGGCCAAGCGGAGGGCAAGCCCTCCCCATTCTGTCTCTTCTGCTGGGCCAAGACATTCCCTGCAAGGCAACTAAGGTGGGAATCCTACAGTCCCTGCTGCTTGGAGATGGTATGCCTTATTCTGCCTGTGTACTGGAACCAGCCACACCCACACCCTGTTCCCCATGGCAGAGGCAGCTGGAACTCTGGTTATCCCCAAAGGGCAGAGCCACTGACAAAGAGCCAGGCCTAGTAGGGTCATGAGAGGAGGGCCCTGCTCTTACCCCTGGGTCACAAGCCTGTCTTAGTGCTTGTAGGTGAGTAGTCTGTGCAAAACAGGTGGTCCACTTCAGAGGCCTGGCCTTAGATTTGCCCGATCTAGGGGCATTCTCACCAAGTAAATCACCCACAGCCCCTGTCTAGCATTGTATCTCATTCAGCATCCTTCTTTTCCCAGCACGCTCTCTGTTGAGGACTCAGACTCCCAGGCTGCCCTGCGCATGTCCAACTCTCCCTAGAATGGCCTGCAAGGATTCCCACCAGCCAGAGTCCAGTCTCTGCAAAGAACCTGGTCTAGGGAGAACACAGATTCTTCCAGCACAACTTGGTCCAGCCCTGACCGACACGCCCACAGCTCCCCTAAGGCAGGTTTCCAGTGGCCACATCTTCCTGTCTCTGGATGGTTCCCTAGAAGGTACCTCCCAGGGGGAGAGAATCCAGGAAGGGGTGCTAGATGCACATCTGGGTCATGTGGGACAATGCTTTGCCATCCTTCGGGCATGGCACAAACACTGCCGATTCTTCCTTCCCTGTTCCTGTTATGCAAGTGCGGGTGTGAGGGGACTCCAGGAGACCACAGGGTAAAGATCTGGAGGAGAGGAAGCCAGGGACGGGCATCCTTATATAGTGCAGTAAGGCTAAACACCAGAAGCTGCTGGGGTCAGAGAGCTTGGGCTCCAATACTGGCTCTGCAGTTTGCCAGCTGTGTGACCCCAAACAAGGTACCCAACCTCTCTGTGACTTAGTTCCCTTATCTATAAAATGTGGATATTTCTGTATAGAATCATGTGTAAGATTCAATAGATTATTTATTTATTTGACACAGGGTCTTGCTCTGTCACCGAGGCTGGAGTGCAGTGATGCTGCTCACTGGAGCCTCAAACTCCTGGGCTCAAGTGATCCTCCCACCTCAGTCTCTTGAATACCTAGGACTACTGGCATGTGCCACCATACCCAGCTAATTTTTAAATTTTTTGTAGAGACAGGGTCTCCCTAAGTCATAGACTTTCAAGGTCTCTTGGCCTCAAATGATCCTCCTGCTTTGGCCTCCAAAAGTGTTGGTATTACAGGCGTGAGCCACCATGCCTGACTGAAAGTATATTTAAAGCACTTAGCAGAGTGGCACACGGTAAATGCTTGAAAATGCTAGCCAATCCTGTTCTAAAAACTTATCCTAAGAAAACACTAAGACAAATGTGTAAAGATTAGTGAACCAAATTAGGACATTCATCTCACCATTGCTTAGATTGGCCAAAAATCAGAAATAACCAAAATGTCCAGTATATACAATATAATAGATTATATAACAACAGTCCATCCATTTGATAGAATACTGGACAGCCATTGACTATGACACTTCAGGTGTTTACTGTCTGACAGCTTCAGAAGATCCCAAAATACTGATAAGTGAAACTGCAGGTCACAAGACAGCATTTATCAAATGATTCTGTGTATGTAGAAATACATATCTTCTCTTTCCTTTCTTCCTTTTTTTCAAAATACAGATTTGTATCAGCTCATCTGTATGGGAACATGTCTGCAGGGATACACGGTGGTGGAACTTCAGCAACTTATCCTTCTGGTTCTTGTCTGTAATTTCTAATTTCACTATAATGGGCATGTATTAAATTGATCATTTAAAAAAAAGAAAAAAAAGGATCAAGTAATTTTAAGGGTAGAAAAGGATTTTCATACTCAGATACTTCCAACACAAATAAAGGGACTTGTTCAAAATTTATCACTCTCCAACTGAGAAGAGGCATGAAGACCGCAGCCTTGACAAGAGGGAAAATCCCACGCATTTAAAGGCTTTGCATTGGAGGAGAGGAGCTTGAAAATCCAAGTGTTTCCAGCTATCCTTCTCCACAGCTCCATCCCACGGAAACCAACTTAAAATCAGCAACAAACCGGATAGGAAACATGCCTTCCTCTCAGATAATGCTAAATCAGAGTATCTGGATGACAACAGATTTCTCTTTTTCCTGGAGAAGAGACCCCGCCTGCCGAGATGAGAAAATTTGGGGGCACAAATCAGCTCTCTGGAAGGAGAGACATTTTAACAGGATCAGCCGGAGGTCGGGGAAAACTGCAAAGTCGAAGCATTCTTGGTGTCATAACTTTGTCAGCTGTGTTAAAGTTGACAAGATGCTTACCCAGCACCTCTAGACATGTGCCAAAGGGAAGTGGTTAAACGTGTAAGCCATAACAGCCATCAGGGATTCTTTAGCAAGCACGCGTGTGCTGAGCGGCCAGTGCCACGCTGCCAAGTGATGCCCAGATGTCGCTACTGCTTCCCTCTTATCTCCACACTGGGAGCCACGTGGTCCTGCTGTCCGGGATTGGGTCTAAGGATAGGATATGGCTTCGTTCTGTCAGGCGCCCATTCCCAGCATCTGTACTGCAGGCCCCAGGCCGGCTTAGGGGCAGCTCAGAGGCAGCTCCTGCCTTCAGGAAGCTATTTCTACTGCAGAGCTGTTCTCCAAAGACAAACACAAGTCCAACTTACCTCACAAAGGCAGCAGCAGGACTGGGGGCAGGAAGGAAGATAAAGGGGCTGGATGGCTAGAGAGAGGCTGTTCTCAGCCTCGGGAGAGATTAAAGGAGTGAGCCTGCAACACTGCAGGACTGCTTTCCTGACTGGCTGCTATTGATCAGGGAGAGGAGCAGAGACAGGAGCCAGGATGAAGGGACAGGTAGCCAGGCACAAGTGGCAGGGGCGTCTGTTGGCAAGCTGGATGATGGGATGGGCTTGGGCAACCAGGAACTGGGCAGACGGATCTAGCCAGTGCCCAGGGAGGTGGGCCCTTTGTGACCCTAAAGCTCCTTGGAGGTTTGTCCTACCCAAAGCATCCCAAAGCTTCTGGGTGGCCATGAAGGAAACTGGGGCTGGCATCCATCCACACCTCAGCCCCTTTCAACCACACTTCACAAGCAGTGCAGAGAGTCTCCCATGATACCTTGAGGGTAGGATTAGCCCCCAGGTATCACATGGCCAGGGACACCTCATTTTCACAGTTGTTCTGCTCCCATCTGCAGATCCCACTTTCTTTTTTTGTTTTTTAGACAGAGTTTCACTCTTGTCGCCCAGGCTGGAGTGCAATGGCACGATCTCAGCTTGCTGCAACCTCCGCCTCCCGAGTTCAAGCGATTCTTTTGCCTCAGCCTCCCGAGTTCAAGCGATTCATTTGCCTCAGCCTCCCGAGTTCAAGCGATTCTTTTGCCTCAGCCTCCCGAGTTCAAGCGATTCTTTTGCCTCAGCCTCCCGAGTGGCTGGGATTCCCAGGCATGCGTCACCACGCCCCGCTAATTTTATATTTTTAGTAGAGACAGGGTTTCTCCATGTTGGTCAGGCTGGTCTCCAACTCCTGACCTCAAGTGATCTGCCTGCCTTGGCCTCCCAAAGTGCTGGGATTACAGGCATGAGCCACCGCGCCCAGCCTACAGATCCCACTTTCACCAAACATCTGCTGAATGAAAACTCCTAGATGTGCTGGCTCCACTCATGCCTCAGGACTGTTCTCCAGTCACCACTGCTTCCTGTGGAACTGGTGACCTGCCACACCTAGTAAAGCAGGACCCCACCCAGGCAACAGCCTCAGCACCCACAGAGAGGGCAGGAGCTTCCCCTTTGCTAAAACACCACCTGAGCTCATGGGAGTGAGGGAAGGGGACCAATCACTTCAGGATCCTAACCTGGTTAACTGTGGCTCCCAACCTGGGTTGTGCATCAGAAGCATCAACGGAGATGCTATTTTTAAGGCAGATCCCTGGGCCAGCTCCAGACCCAACGAACCAGAATTTCTGGAGACAGAACATGGAAGTCTATGTTTGCAAAAGCCCTGCAGGCAATTCTGATGCTTTCTCCTGGCGAAGAGCACAAATTCATCCAAACTGTTCATTTCACAGACAGTCTGAGTCCCAGGGAAGGGTGAGGAAAGCGATTTGTCCAACGTTACATAGGCAGTCACTGGCACGGCAAAGATGCCGCCCAACTCTCCTGCTTCCCTGGGCAGCTTTGACAATACTAATGATAAAGATAATGGTAATCATGATGACAGCAGCTATTTATTGGTACTACTCTAAGCCCTTCACAATGCATTAACTAATTGGATTTTTCACAACTACCCTACGAGGTAGGTACTATAATTCCACTTTTTCCAGGAGAAGAAACTGAGGCACAGAAAGGTGGATTCACTTGCCCAAGGTCACACAGCCAGAAAATGGTGAACCAGGCCCCCTGATGCCAAAGCCTGTGCTTCTGTTTAACTGCTTCAAATCCCTGAGATCCTCCCTCCAAGGTTTTGCTTCCTCCCCATTTCAGTGGGTTGAGCTGTAGACTCTGGGATGTTTTGTGGGGATGGGCCCTGAGGAGCTGCCTAGATTTGCTCCTTGGAGGAGGAGGAAGAGCTGCAGCCCCGACCCTCAGAGCCTGGGAGAGCCCAGGAAGCACGCCTCTCCACTGACAGCAGGACCCACTTTTGTGCTTACATCTGGATCTGGGTGAGTTTCATGTCCTGGGAATTCAAGGCCCTTTGGATGAAGCCACACTGCCAGGGGCAATGTGGGCCCCACTGTTAGCTCTGGCTAAGAATGAGAAGCAGCTTGCCCTGGTCCATCTGGGTGCTCAAGTTCTTTCTAAGCAACCCCACGGGGACACCCTCTTAGGCCGGTGATCATCATGCATTAGCTTCCTCTCGGGTGTTTGGGATTTTATCCTCCTTGGTTTGGGGAATGTAACTAACTAATTTGGCTTTACTTTTAATTACTTATTTATTTTTTGAGACAGCATCTAGTTCTGTCGCCCAGGCTGGAGTGCAGTGGTGAGATCTAGACTCACTGCAACCTCCGTCTCCCAGGTTCAAGCGATTCTCCTGCCTCGGCCTCCAAAGTAACTGGGATTACAGGTGTGCACCACCACGCCAGCTAGTTTTTGTATTTTTAGCAGAGTTAAGGTTTCTCTATGTTGGCCAGGCTGGTCTTGAACTCCTAACCTCAAGTGATCCACCCGCCTGGGCCTCCCAAAGTGTCGGGATTACAGGCATGAGCCACTGCTCCAAATCATGGCTTTATTTTTAAAGCCTAACACAGGGAAGAGGGACACAAGGAATGAAGGTGAACAGGGTCCACAGAGGCACATCGCATGCCCTTTGAATCAATGGCATACACAGACCCTGTTTTGCTGTTTATCATCCCCAGATACCCCAAAAAGTGCCACCTGGGCTGATACCATGTGTCACTGTACAAGGTAAGCTGAATGGGAGGTCCTGCCTGTTGGGTAGGTCCCAGTCCCTGAGGCAGAGGAAACAGGGAACGTGGGCATTGGAGGCAGATGAGCCTGGCTGTGACCTGCTGCACGCCTCTTTGCCAGGTGTGCAGGCCTGGGCAAGTTGCCTCCCTCTCAGCCTCAGTTTCCTCAAGAGAATGACACCCACTTCAAAGTTACTGTAAGCAACACATGAAACTCACAGGAAGGGGTCTGCACTAGCCAGTGGGCACCCATGGCTATGCCCTTCCTGCCCAGGACTAGAACCCGAATTCTCAGTGGGTTTATTCGCCAGCTTTTGGGACAACAATGCAAAGGGACCCTTCCCATGGAGTCTGAGCAGGCGCAGGCTTTCAGGCCCTGGGCTGGGGAGGAAGCCAAGGACCAAAAGCAGGACTGCACGATGACTCCCCTGGCCCTGGCAAAGGTACCTTTGCAGCCCCTTGCTCCATAAAAAAATATTAAAAATGATTGTTGACAATTGCATTGGTATAAAGATGGATATAATCCAGGCTAGCTTCATTATTATATGCACTTTTTCTCCTTGGATTGTAAAAGAAATTAAAATGAAAACATTTTTGTGGGCCCTAGGTGCCAAGCCTAATGGAGAAGTCAGCCCTGTCCAGACAGCCGTCTAGGGGGGTGACCGGCTGGTGCTGGATGCCCCAAGAGGCCCCTTCCCTTCAAGCCTGCACTCCCCGCCTCCCACCCCAACCCCATCTGCAGCACCAACACTGCCCCGCAGGGCTTCCTACGCTTGGCCTGGCCTGTCCTCCGACCTGTCACAGAGAAATTTACCGACGTCTGTCAAAACCTACCACCCCAGTCCACCTCCTCCCAGCCTCCATTCAAATTCTAATATCTGTGTGATTCCCCAGCAGTGAACTGTGGGGAACTTTATGAAGACACTTAAAGAGTCCCAGGAGTATGACAAGCCTCTCTTCTTAAATGCCCACTTTCTTGTAGATGTGTTCCTTAGGCCGGCCTCATGTCTGGTAGCACAGGGGGATGGCCTGTGTCTTCTCTCTGAGGAGCCCACTGTGTTCTGCTCATTTTCACATCCTCTGCTCCACTCCACTCCCAGCTCCCAGCCTGGCAGAGAGAAGGTCCTCAGGACAAACTTGCAGAATTGAATGGAAACTGAAGAAATTACTCAAATTCTCCATGTCCCCATGCACTGTCAGTTTCTTGTTGCAAAACAATCTCCAGATGCATTTCTAGGCAACTGCTATTTCAGGAGGAGCATTATCTGGGAGCCACGCCCTGCGTGCTGGAAGGAAGGCAGGGAGCCAGGGTGACGACTCCTCTGCTCCCGGTCCTAATCCTTTGCGAAGCCATCAGAGGGATTAGACAGCAGCAGTTATCCCCACGTGGTCTATTCCCAGAATTCAAAGTTATTGGGGGAGAAAATGCAATTGTGTTTTATCCAGTCATTAAAAACAAAAACAAAAATAACAACAAAAAAAACAAGGGCAGTGGATTTCCAACTGCCTTTCAGACTTGATGAAAAGAAAAACAAACTTGGGTATTAGCACCAAATTGTGCTGACAACATACTTCCGGAGCTCTTTGTCTTCCTCCAGGCTCTCTTTTCAGAATTTTTCAACAATTCCTATTGATCCCTGCATAGTTCTCATGCTGACCGTTTATGCTCGGGAGAACAGCCGTCTGTGGAGCCTGGAAACAGATCTGCCTGCCTCGGAGGCCCCGAGTAGCAGCGGGAAGTGAAGCCCTGGCTCACACCTTCCAGAAAGGTGGCCGTGGCTCAGTCTCCACTGGCTGTGGGGCAGCGTGGGGCCACTGTGACCCATGAAGCACCTCTGTCTCCAGGGCTGACCCTGCTGTCTGCCTGGCTGCACCAGGCTGTCATCAGCCAGGATGAAACACACCCAGCAGTGGCCCAATCACCTGCTATTTTAGGACCTAGAAGTAACCCAAGAGACCATATGTCAGACGCCCACACTCTGTGATGGGGATCAGGCCTCATCTGGGTGGCCGAGTCGACTGATGGCTGAAAAGCAGTTAAAAGGCAGGTATCCTGGCCTGGCTCTTGGGACCCGGAGTGGGGAGGAAATACCAGGAGCTACATTTATGACCCGATTTATATGCCAGCACCACTCACAGATGGCGTCTTACCACAGCCCCCACCCAGTACAGCCACACTGAACATCTTTTAGACCTCAAGGGGCCGAGGTCTTGCCACATCTCCTGTCTAGGCCTTTGTCCATGTGTTTCTGTGCCATAATCCCTCTCTCATGTTTCTTTTTTTTTTTTTTTTGAGATGGAGTTTCACTCTTGTTGCCCAGGTTGGAATGCAATGGCGCGATCTCGGCTCACCGCAATCTCCACCTCTCCGGTTCAAGCGATTCTCCTGCCTCAGCCTCCTGAGTAGCTGGGATTACAGGTATGCACCACCACGCCTGGCTAATTTTGTATTTTTAGTAGAGACGGGGTTTCTCCATGTTGGTCAGGCTGGTCTCGAACTCCCAATCTCAGGTGATCTGCCTGCCTTGGCCTCCCAAAGTGCTGGGATTATAGGCATAAGCCACTGTGCCCAGCCCTTCATGTTTCTTCATTCATGCTTCCAGTCTCAGTTTGGAGGTCAGCTTTCCCAATAAGCTTTTTTTTTTTTTTTTTTCCAAGACAGAGTCTTGCTCTGTCTCCCAGGCTGGAGTGCAGTGGTGCGATTTCCGCTCACTGCAACCTCCGCCTCCAAGGTTCAAGCAATTCTCTTGCCTTAGCCTCCCAAGTAGCTGGGATTACAGATGCATGCCACCATGTCTGGCTAATTTTTGTATTTTTAGTAGCGACGGGGTTTTACCATGTTGGCCAGGCTGGTCTCAAACTCCTAACCTTGTGATCTGCCTGCCTCCACCTCCCAAAGTGCTGGGATTACAGGTGTGAGCCACCGCGCCCAGTCCCAGTAAGCTTTTTTGAAGCTCATCCCTCCAAGAATGAGTTGAATAGCCCTTGGTGTGAGCCTGTACCTCACAGTACTCACACAGACGGTCTTCACTGGAAGTATGATTCATGTGTCCGTCTCCTCACTGGCCAGGGAGGGACACAGAGCGTCTGTCTTGCTCCCTGCTACTTGTCTTGTGCCTAAACAGTGTGTGGCACACAGCAGGCACTGAACAATTACCCACAAGAAGGAATGGTCTCATGAGATCCCAACACCAATCCTGTAAGAGGACATTATCATCCCCACTCTACAGGACAGAAAACTGAGGCTAAGAAAAGAAACGTGATCCCTGCCCAGTGAGTTAGTGGTGGGGCCAGGATTTGAAGAACTCAGCCTCCTGACTCCCACGTCAACACTTTCTCCATTAACACCCCTATCCTGGTACCAGACTGGAGAAGCTCTACTTCAGCAGAAGCTTAAGCCTGTCACACCAGAGCTGCAGTGGAATGGGAAACAGAGACCACCCCATGGCATCAGGGAGTGTGAAGAGAAGAGGGTGAAGGAAGACTTCGCCGATTGCTCCTTCTGCTGCAAGAAGCACTCGAGGCAGCTGGTGTGGGAGCCCCAAATCACAAGTAAATGAAGGCAGGAAGAGCAGGGACCATCTCTAGACCAGCGCTTAGCAGGCAGTGCAGGGGAGCTCTGGGCCAGCAAGCTGGGGCTTTGAACATTGTGGGGTTTGATGAGGAGAGAGGCAGCATTTAGCAGGAGGCAAAAGTGAAGCATACTGACAAGAGCAAGCATTGGCAAGGATAATGGGGCAACTAGAATTCTCACACACAGCTGGCAAAACTACGAATTGGTTTAACTACTTTGGAAATCTGGCAGCCTCCAACTAAAACTTAACATACGAATACAGTCTGACCCAGCAATTCAAATCCTGGGTGTATTGCAACATAAACGACTCCTCATTTCCACCAAAAAACATGCACAGAAATGTTCATAACCCTTAAACACCCCTGGTGGGAATTTAAAATGGTGCAGCCGCTATAGAACAGTCTGGCAGTTCCTCAAAAAGTTACATGTAGAGCTACCAAAAGAACCAGCAATTCCACTCCTAGGCATGTACCCAAGAGAAATGAAAACCTATGTCCACATAAAAGCTTATACATGAATGTTTGTATCAGCATTATTCATAACAGTAAACAAACATAGAAACAATCCAAACATCTATCAACCGCTGAATGGACAAATAAAATGTGGTATATCCATATAAAGGAATGTTTCTAGGCAATTCCAAATAACACTAGGAATGAAGTACTGATGATACATGCTACAATGTGGATGAACCTTGAAACCTTATGCTTAGTGAAAGCAGTCAGTCACAAAAGACCAGATACGGTATGATAGCATTTATATGAAGTGTTCAGAACAGGCAAGTCTATACAGAGACAGAGTATAGATTAGTGGTTGCCTAGGACTGGGAAATGCGGGAAAGAGGATGAGAAATAAGGAGTAACTGCCATTGAGTACAGGGTTTCTTTTTGGTATGATACAACCAAATCCTGAAAACAAAAATGTCCAGGAACAGAATGGAAAGAAAAACAGGAAAAACAAACTAGTGTTCATGATACAATAATGAGGAAAAAAGCACACCATAAAAGAGTGCATGCAGTATAATACAAAATTTTAAAGCAGACAAAACTAATCTACGGTGAGAGAAGTCAGAATAGTAGCTACTCAGGCATGGTGGCTCATGCCTGTAATCCCAACACTGTGGGAGGCTGAGGCAGGAGGACTCCTTGAGGCCAGGAGTTTGACACCAGCCTGGGCAACACAGCAAGACCTCATCTCTACAAAAAATTAAAAAATTAGCCAGGTGTGGTGTCCTGTGCTTGCAGTCCTAGCTACCCAGAGGCTGAGGTGGGAGGATTGCTTGAGCCCAGGAGTTAGAGGCTGCAGTGAGCTATGGTCATACCACTGCACTCCAGTTTGGACAACAGATCTAGACCCTGTCTATATTTTAAAAAAGAAGAAAGAAAAAGTAAAACAAGAACAGCAGCTACCCTTGGGGAGCTACAGACTAGGAAGGGCCTGAAAGAACCTTTTAGAGTGATGGAAACGTTTTTAATCTTGACCTGCATGGCAGTTACACAGAGGTATCTATACGTAAAATCCATTAGACTGTGCACTTAAGATTGGTGCATTTTGGTGCATTTTAATGTAGACATGTTATAAGCTATACCCCAATTTTTAAAAGGTAATTTTAAAACAAAAAAGTAGAGGCTCAAGTTAGAAGACTAGGGTTTGATCCCGGCTGTCTGACCTCAGGGAGTCCCGGCCCTCTCAGGACCTGCCTCCCGGTCCTCAGACACTGGACCGCAGGCTACAAAGGATCCAAGTGGCCTGGCAGTCTGAGATTCTGGGAATGCACATACCTATTTGTCACAGGGTTTGCTGGGAAACTTGGCAAGTGCTTGCCATCAATGCGGTGAGAAGAAAAGGAGGCTGTTGCTGTAGGCTCAGCCTTGTTTCTAAGGAAGGAAAGGTCTTCGCAAAGTGGGCGGAACACGCTGCCACCAGGAGAGAATGTCAATTTCAATATGAATCATCTCCTACATCCCCAGCAACTTGCTCTGGGAATAGACACCCTGACTCACTCCTCTCCTGACAGGAACAAGACTTGTTGCTCAAATTTCAGATTCCAAGAGGACCAGCCCGAATACCCACTTCGAAATGAAAAAGAAAGAAAGAAATCAACCTAGTAAGCAACCAGCAGTCACAGAACCCTGGGCAGAGAGAAAGCAAACCGCTTTGTACTGATGATGAGACGAGGCCCAGAGGACGCCGGCTCACACGGCCACTGGCGCCAGAGCAGGGACACGAACCCAAGGCTCTTAACCTCCGATTTTCTTTTGACAACAACTTGCTACTATATTTTCTAGAGAAATAAATTATGCTCTGTGCTAGTGGAAAGCCTTTTAAAGAACAAGAAAATGGCCAAGATGCATCTTAATTAGAAACTGCTCGGCAAAAAACTCTTTGAAGAAGGAAAGGGCAGAGCGTGGAGCGGCGAGTGGTCGGTCGGCGGTGTGAGTGCACGACACTGCGGCAGGCTAATTTCGAGGCATGCTTTGCTCTGATGACCACCTCTTGGGCCCCAAGAATATTCTAATCATCAGAAGGTGGCCGAGGAATTGTGCACATGTCACTCAAGGTCACAAGGAGACCACCATGGGGCCACAGCATCTGTCTAACAGCAGGTTCTCTTAACTTCCTTGGGCTAAGGGCCTGGCTGTCAGTGACCAGTGCTCCTAAGTCATTTCCTCTGACTTTTATAGCCTCTGGCCTCCGGATGGAGCTTTCAGGGCTCTCAAAGCATGTGACTACCAGGAAGGTTTGCTTGCTGCCCTTAAGCCTGACCCATCCTATCCAAGGAATTGCAACATCACCACTTACAAAGCTGATGACAGCTTCTTCTCAAAACAAACTCAAAGCCTGGGTCAGGAATGTGCACCATGGCCTGCCAGAATCAGTGAGCAACATAGCCCGAGTTTCTGAGTTTCCAGGAACTATGGATTTTTTTTTTCTCCAGAGAAAAACCTGCAAAAAACAAAACTCATCAAGTAGTTATGGTATTTTCAGTCAGATAAGTAAAATGTACACACCAGGAAGGGTGTGTACACCTTCAGGGAAGGAAAAAAATGTAATGTTTGGTAAAGGCTTACCGTGTGCCAACCCCCCATTTCACAGGTGAGTAGACCGAGGTTCAGAGAAGTCTGTGACTTGCCCAATTTCACTCAGCTGGTAAGTGCTAGGGATGGGATTTAAACCTAGGCATATCTCTGAAGTCAAAGCTGCTATCTCCCAGAAACATACGTGGAGATCTATGGAAAACTAGTGAAGCAGCTGGTTTTCACAAACTATCTATCTGGCAACATCTGCAGTTCCCAAGGCAGCCACACTGGTGGAGTAACTCTCACCCCCACAAAAAGACCCACCAAGGCTGCTGTGTGTGTGGAGGGGGAGAGTGTGAACAGTTTGCAGAAGGCACTACTAAGTCACACGCCAAAAAGCAATTGTAAAAATGACATCTTGGGGCCTGGATTTATTCCCTCTTCAACATCATATTTGCTCCGTTTACAAGGAAAAGATGATTTTTCTCTCTGCCAAGGCTGAACATTCCCAGCCTGTGATCTGAAAATCATGCTGTGTTCATTTTGCCTCTTAACTCACCCAAGGCCATAAATCATCCCTCGAAATGGGGATTTGGCTGGCAGTTCTATTGGGGATTTGCGAGGCAGAGGCGGAATCCAATTTGGGGCTCCTCATGGTCATCCTGGGGCTGGTTCAGAGCAGGGAGACGTTACTTTTGGCCACGCAAGCACAGAGAAGATGCCTGAACATCAGATCTGCTGACTAAAGGGAACTGCTACTTTTTACAGGGTCTGTCTGTTGATTCTGAGTGTACTCTGTGACAAGAGGTCAAGGCAGCTGCAGGGGATGAGAGGAATAGAGAACACAGCAAGACCCAGCCCCTACCCAGCCAAACCCAGGCCGAAGGGCATGAGGGAAAATAGGTCATGCAGAGAGTGCACTAGGCAATTTATTTATTCTACAAAATGTACTGAAAGCCTACCCTGCGTCAGGCACTGTTTCTTTCCTTGGACTATAATTATTCTCATTATTACTTTTTACCAAACATAATAATGACAGCAGCTTACATTTTATGACTGCGTATCAGCAGGTACTATACACCAGGTGTTTTACACACATCAACTTTATTTAATCCTTATAGCTTTTGAGTGTAGTAGTTGTTATCGCCATTGTACAGATGGGGAAACTGAGGTGGAGCGAAGTTAAGAAACTCACCCAAAGTTACACGACTACAAAGTAGCAGAGACAGGATTCAAACTTAGGCTGGTCTGGTTCTCAAATCCATTCTCCTCTCTGTCCATCACACTGACAGCCAATGGTATGTTTTGCAAGTACATTTGGCCTTGATCAACATGAACTTGTAATGCGTGGGTCCACTTCATCGCAGATTTTCTCTCTTTTTTTTTTTTTTGAGATGGAGTCTCACTCTGTCGCCCAGGCTGGAGTGCAGTGGGGCGACCTCGGCTCACTGCAATCTCCACCTCCCAGGTTCAAACAATTCAGCTGCCTCAGCCTCCCGAGTAGCTGGGACTACAGGTGGGCGGCACCATGCCCAGCTAATTTTTTTGTATTTTTAGTAGAGACAGGGTTTCACCATGTTGGTCGGGCTGGTTTCGAACTCCTGACCTCAGGTGATCCGCCCACTTTGGCCTCCTAAAGTGCTGGGATTACAGATGTGAGCCACCAGGCCCAGCCAATGCAGATTTTCTTCTGCCTCTGCCATTCCTGAGACAGAAGACCAACTCCCACTTCCTCCTCCTCAGCCTGATCAACATGAAAATGATGAGGAAAATGATGAGGACCTTTATGATGATCCACTTTCACTTAATGGACAGTAAATATATTTTCTCTTCCTTTTCTTCATGACACTTTTCTCTAGCTTATGTTATTGTAATACAGTATATAATACACAGAACATACAAAATATGTATTAACTTTTCATTGGTAAAGCTTCCAGTCAACAGTAGGCTAATAAGCAGTTATGTTTCTGGGAAGTCAAAAGTTAGACTCAGATTTTCACCCGTGCAGGGGGTTGGCGTGTCTAACCCCTGTGTTGTTCAAGAGTGAACTCTAGATGTTTTTAGGTTATGAGGCACAGACAAAAGATATTCCTATGGTGGAAGAAAAGAGGGAAATCTACGTCTTCTGTTCAAGCCCTGAGTACTCAGCTGATGTCTAATAAATGATGATGCCTAGAGATGGGAGGCTGCAGACCCTGACCACGAATCACAGGCCTTGCCTGGCTTTCCACTGGGGCAGTGGTGTGCAGGATGTGGCATACACCAACCCCGAGCCCATTCCTCTACCCCACTTTGTTCTTGATGGCCACTGTACGTGGTCACTGGGCGATACAGCAGCATGGTAGTCAATGGCTTGGGTTTTGAAGTCCAGCGGAACTGGGATTAAGACTTTGCAAGTCCTCAAACTTGCCAAATCCCAGTCTCCTCATCTGTGCAATGGGGATAAGATGGGTAATTTAGATTTTATAAGGGCTGTGAAGTAGAAAAAGGAAATACAGCCATGGGCTGGACATAGTGGCTCCCGCCTGTAATCCTAGCACTTTGAGAGGATCGCTTGAGCACAGGAGTTCAAGATCAGCCCAGGAAACATAGCAAAACCCCGTCTGAATTAATTAAAAAAATATATATATATTTTAAAAAGAGAGTGAATACAGCTATGGTGCCTGGCATGAGGTATGTGCAAGGAATGGGTTCTTGGGCCTGAAATCAGACACCTCCTAAGAGACAGTTTCCCCCTGCTAACTCTCTGAGGATTTCTAGTTGTTGGTGGTGACTTGGCCATGATGGGCAGGGCTGTGTTTTCGCAGCACGGCCTTGAACGATCTAGCTGATCTCAGAGTGTGTGGCGCAAAGAGCACTGCACTGGGACTCAGGCCACCAGAGTTCCAGTCCCGGTCCCCCAGTTAACATTCTGGATCACACCAGGCAAGCCCTTTCCCCTCTCTGAGCCTTAGTTTCCTCAACTCTAAATGAGGGGGTTGGACTCACCATCAAAGAACCCCTCCAGTGGCGACATTCCAGGACTCTGTGCCCCTTGACAATTTCCCCTGCTGCCAACGGAGGAAGAATTTCTCATGGACTACACAGATTTATTGGAAAGATGGATATCTGTTAAGTACTTTCAAGGTTGTCCAGCTGACCACCAATGGCCATTGGCAGGAGGCCTTTATTCCAAGGTCGTGAACCCTAACCTTCCCCACCTCCTCCTGTTACAAGTTCCGGTGTAAGCTGCTTCCATGAAGGTGCGAGAGGTACAGAGCCTACCAAGACTTCTGCCCGCCAAGACTTCTGCCATGGGCATTTGAGGGCTAGGGGAACAAACAGGGGGAATCAGGGCTGGAAAAGCCCTGAAGTCCTCATGTGGCTTCCTGGGTCCAGGGGACTTGGACGCCCACCCCAGTCAAAATGGGAGCAGCACACACTGTTCTAAGGGCTTTGCAGCATCTTCACCACAGCTGACGCTTGATGAATGCTTCCTATGTGCTGCGCATGAATATAAGCACTTCATGTGTGTGAACTCATTTCGTTCCCAAAACAATCTTGTGAAGGAGGTACTATTATTGTTCCCACTTTATAGATGGGAAAACTGAGGCCCAGAGAGGTTAAGAAACTTGCCCAAGGTCACGCAGCTAGTAAGTGGCAAAGCAGCATGCACATGCAAGCCATCTGGCCCCAGAGTCTAAGTCCTTTTTTGTTGTTGTTGTTTTTGAAACGGAGTCTCTGTTGCCCAGGCTGGAGGGCAGTGACACGATCTCAGCTCACTGCAACCTCTGCCTCCTGGGTTCATGAGATTCTCCCGCCTCAGCCTCCTGAGTACCTGGGATTACAGGCGCCTGTCACCACACCCAGCTACTTTTTGTATTTTAGTAGAGATGGGCTTTCACCATGTTGACCAGGCTTTGTCTCGAACTCCTGACCTCAAGTGATCCACTCGCCTCAGCCTCCCAAAGGGCTGGGATTACAGGCGTGAGCCACCACACCCGGCTGAGTTCATGTTCTTTAGCTAGCTTATTTAATATTCCCCCAAAGCCTAGCAGCAGGTGTATCATCTGCACCCTTTACAGGCGAGGAAGTCAAGCCTCAGGGTACTGAGCCACTTTACGGTTGGTTCCTCCTTGACTCTGCCATGCATTCTTCAAGCTGCAAATTCACCTCTGTGACATAACGGCAAGAACAGCACCCCCCGATCAAGTGACTGCTCTGTGCCTAGCACGGGGCTAAGCCTTTGCAGGCCTCTCTAATCCTCACCACAGACTGGAGGCGGGGCCCCTGCTCCACTCTACAGCCCCTAAGCAGTAACCTAGAGTTTCCACCCAGGCCTGTCTGGATTCAAAGCCCATGCTCTTTCTGCCACCCAGCCAGACACTAACTGCCCTATCTGGCCACCTCTCAGCAGAGGAGAAAGGGGCAGAGATGAGCCGGGAGTGGTGGCTCATGCCTGTAATCCCAGCACTTTGGGAAGCCAAGGAGGGAAGATCACGAGGTCAGGAGTTCGAGACCAGCCTGACCAACCTGGAGAAACCCTGTCTCTACTAAAAATACAAAAATTAGCCAGACATGGTGGCGCACACCTATAATCCCAGCTACTCAGGAGGCTGAAGCAGGAGAATCGCTTGAACCCGGGAGGCAGAGGTTGAAGTGAGCTGAGGCTGCGCCACTGCACTCCGGCCTAGGCAACAGAGCAAGACTCCATCTCAAAAAAAAAAAGAGGCAGAGATCAGCCTTGTTCTGAGCCACAAGGCGAGGAACAGGCTGCATCCTCTTTGTTGGTGGCCACTGGGCTTTGGGGAACATCTTCTGACAGGGCCTGCTGAGCCGGATGTGGGTAAAAAGAAAGCCACTTTGACACTGACTTGTTTAGGACACAGAAACTGGCTTCAGAGACGCCTCACCCAGAGATCTTGTCCTTAAAGTAAGAATAGATTCAAGGAAGGGCAAGTGGGCGGCTGGGAGGGGGATTCGCTTGGTGAAGTGCTGCACTGGGAGACCAGGCTCGGGCATCCCACTGCCCCCGCTGCAGCTCCTGTAAATCTCAGCAAAACGAGGCACCCGTGTGAACTCATTACCCTTCCATTACACAGCCCTGCCAGCCCTGCAGGCCAGAGACGAGGCTGCAGGAGCCTGTGTCCAAGCCAAGCACCAGGAGGCGAAGCGCTGCTCAGGGTCTCCTTGTATACCCTACTCAGCCAGCACAGCAGAATGGGCACAGCCTGCCACCTGACTGCACCCAGTGTCCCATGTCTGCAGGGCTCGGCCTATAGGGAGGACGTTAAATGTCCAGGGATGATGCAACCCAGCAGCCCCCATGAGTCCAGAAAAGAAGTGGTGGGTGACTAGCTGCTTCATTCAGGCCAGTTCATCTCCTATCTTTGGGAATAGTCTAGCTTCAGTGCCCGTCATGGGTTCACCCCAACTAGAACCCCTCTCAGGCTCCGAGAATGCCCCTCAGCCCTCATCCTTTGGGTGTGTTCCCATAAGCCTCTGTATCCTGAGACCCATTTGTGGTGACAGTGATCTGAACTACCACTGTTAACAGGGTCTATTTGTCAGGCAGTCCCTAGGCCGGGATTTAAGTTTATCATTAGCTCCAATTTACAGAAAAACTCAGCCTCAGAGAGAAATGACTTGTTCAAGGTCACACAACCAGGAAGCAGTAAAGTCTGAATTTAAACGAGGTCTGCCGGAAGTTCCAGCCCGTAAGGACTGTCCATGTCAGTACCTGTGGTCACCCGCACTTGTCCCTCTCTCTGAGAGCACCTAGACAGACCTCCAAGAGACTTCAGGAAGGGTTGCCAGTGCATGTCTTGGCAGAGTGGGTAGAACTTTCACTGTCCCATTTATCCCTGTATCCCCAGCATCAGCACGAGGCACTGCCACCTAACAAGTTATATATGGAGAGAAGGAGTCAATCAAGACCGGCTCTCCCTGCCCAGCACCAGGTCCCCATGCACCTCCCTTTCCCAGGTGCCAGCTGCCCACTGTGGCTCATCTGCTGGCTGCAGAGGGAAGGCTCTGCCTCACTGCTAGGAATGCTACAGGTACTGGATGACAGGGTTCCCTGGGCCCTGCCAAGGCCACTCCTGAGACAGACAACCCAAGGGACCTCAGAGCCTGCCATGGGCTGACTGGGACAACTGCCAACCTCATTTATTACAACAGAAATCATAAATCACTCATGTAGACATGGCCCTTTGCTTGTTCGTACATACTCATTTATATCCTTCTAGCGGTTCCAGTATGAATGATGAACCAACAGGGGCCCAGAGAGGTTAAGTGCCTTGAATTTGGCCACACAGCTCAGGACGGAGTGAGGACTTGCGCTCAGGTCATCCAATTCTAACTCCGGGCTCTTTCCATCATTCCAGATGGCTCAAGCATGCGCCACCAGGCTGGGTGACTGGAAAGGGGCCAGAGGGTTGAGATTTAAATCCTAGGCCCTGAGGAATTTTACAAATTGGAATCTCTCCCAGAAGCGTTTCCTGTGATGGTCTGAGCCATACCCGTGCCCGTGCTATGTGCAGTTGGAGAAGTCAACAGCCCCTCCCACCCCACCACCAATTCCCTGAATATTTGCAAACTGTGTTTAGAAAGAAAGAGGAAGCTTTCTTGATAACTTCCTTGTTTATACTAATAGCAAAACTCCAACAACTTTGATGGGATCTGCACCAGCAATCTTTCCCTAGGGCTGACGCAGGATATTTAGGGAAGCTCTGTGTTCTAGGCAGGTAAGATAGCCAGGTTCCTAACGGGAATCAACATATCTCTTTAATTCATATTTGAAGTAAAAGAAACATCTCTCTTCCTCCCATTTGGCTCAGGAATTCATCTCTAAAAATCTATCCCGAGACAAAATTTTATGCCCAAAGATAACTCATGCATTATTTTTAATAGCAAAAAAAATGGAAACAATCTTTGCCCAACATTAGCAAGATGATCAAATGAATTGTGGCATATCCATACAATCAGAGACACCATTAAAACATTCTTTATGAAAACATTTAGATGACTTCAGGTAACACTTACGATGTAACATGAAGCCAAAAAAAAAAAAAAAAAAAAAAGAGCAGAAAGGACATAAAATGGTATATAAAAGGGAAAAAAAAGCAGAAAGAAGAAAAGATTGAGAGGAAATAAGCAAAGATGTCGATGGAGGCTGCATCTACAGAGCAGAACAGATTATTATTATTATTTTTTGCCTGATTTGCACTTTTTTGATACTTTCCTTTTCCCCCATACACTCCTAGGATAATGAGAAAAATAAATACATAAAGCTGCCCCAGTTCACACCCCATTTCCCAGAAGAGAAGTGAAATGTCTGAACAGCCAGATAGGTGACGATCTGACTGGTGAAGGGGAGGAAGGTCGATTCCTGTCACTTTTTCCATAACATGGACACCTCTGATAGGGCCGCACACGATGGGGGTGATAGGGGGATATCCCTTGTAAATTTGCCTTTAAGATTTTCCTGGGAATTTCCATCTCAGACTCAGTTATTTGGTTCCTGACTTCAGGAGACTGTATTTGTAAGGGGTGAGGAATCCAGGTACGGGACTGCCCCTCTCCAGCCCCACACCACTCCTGTCCCTCAGGGGAGATGAAGGCCAGGCTGCAGACAAGGGGGATGGCAACTTGCATGGGTGTTACTATTGGAATCTGAGGCCATGCCCACAAGAAGGCAACTTGCAGTCCCTCTGAGCCACAGAGAGAGGCTCCCAAGGCTGGGAGTTAGGAGAATCCTGCGGCTGGGCGAGGACAAAGACACCAGCAAGTGGGGCTGCAGATAAAACACAATGAGTTGCCAGGCAGCAGCAGGACCCATGCCACTGCTCCTGATGTGCGGCTGCTCCATTTGGCTTCCAAGTAGCTTGTGAGCCATGACTCTATACCCTTTTGTTTTTGCTGCTGTTGTCGTTTTGAGATGGGGTCTCAATATGTTGCCCAGGCTGGACCTGAACTCCCAGGCTCAAGGGATCCTCCCACCTCATCCTCCCAAGTGACTGGGAGTACAGGTGAAGGCCACCACGCCCGGCCCCCAACGACTCTAAAAATCATGTACCCAACCCCATCAGATATGTGTTCAGCAATCTACGAAAACATCCAAGACCATTTCATGGCGACACTCCAGAGGAGTGGATTTAAACCTGGTCCTCCGTGTTCTTTAGGTCTCCAAACCTCCATGGGAACAAATCTCCATCCCTCACTATCCCTACTCCCATTTCCAAGTTTCTGCACTTTAAAAAATAAATGATAATTTCATATAAAGCAGTCTGTAAGGCTAGAGAGAAGCATATAGGATTCCCCCTAAATCTAGGAGGACTCAGAAGCCTGAACAGCCCAGAGGAAACACAGACTTGGAAGACCCCAGATGTGAAGAACTGAGGAGCCCCTACAACTCAGGAGGTGAAAAGGCAAAAGTAAAATTCCACTCAGTCACCAGGCGGGCAGTGGGTCCCTCCCCATATCAAAGTGGTTTCAATCGACTCACCGAACATGTTACCCTCGTAGCCGTCTTTCGTTAGTGGACGGAGTTCGTTTTTCCCCATTGCATAACGCTTATAGCTCTGCCAAGCAAACTGCATCATCTGCAAGAAAAAGCAGCACAGAGAGAACCTTAGTGTGACGATTCCTGGCAGTGCGCACTGGCCGCCTGGCTTTGCCCTTTGCAACAGGATTTTAAACTACGTCTAAAAAATAATCTTCCAAATTTTCCAAATTGAAGAAAGTGACTTCCTCTCAACATGATTTTATTTGTACAGTTATAGCTGCTGGGAAGGTCATTCTTCTTAGACAACGCCATGTGTCTAGGGCCTACCCACAGATTTCTTAGAGAAGACAGAAAAAGCACTAAATTCTAGACATCCTTCAGTGCCAAAGTGAAAAGTCACCTCTTCCAGGAAGCCTTCCCTGTTTTGCTCGCTTAAAGTCATCCTCCGAAGGGAAGGAAAACGCGTGCTTGCTGTAACGGAACACTCCCCTGAGCTAGGTATCGTCAACCCATTTTATAGCTAAGGAGACAGGTTGTAGACATGAGGTAACTCATCCGAGATCGCTCAGTCAGTGAGCATGTTGGGAACTGAGCCATCCCCTCTGGCTCCAAAGCCTTAGGTCTGTCCCCAAAGCCTTGGTTTTGTCCCCTAAAATCACCATTCGAGCTCTTTGAACTCCTTTGACCTACCCTGGCCTCCCATGCACTCCAGCTCACCCCAGTTACTTGTTGTTCCTCTAGCTCTGGACCATAAACTCCTTGAGGCTAGAAACAACACTTGCCTTGCCTCAGTTTCTCCCACAGCAACCAGCACAGGGCTTGGCACAGGTAGGCATCAATGGATGCTTATGGACTGTCACCCAGAGTATGCACGAGTTCTTACGATGCAAGGCAGCTACATCGGCTCTCAGGAGCGTCACGCCAGCACCTTGCTCCCCAGCTGCCCCAGGATCTTCAGGCTGAAGCAGATGCAAGGTGACAGTCCACCCCCAACCCTGTGCTGCAGCCCCCAAGGTCTCCCTCATTTGCCTTTATGGTGTGCCCCTTTTCCCTTGGCATGGCTGGCTGCAGAGGGAGCACAGCACAGCAGAGTTCTGGAGTGACCTGTGGAGCAGAGGAGGAGCCCGGGTCCCGCAGTGGCAGCAGAGCTGAGACGCAGGTGGATGGGGAGGCAGCCTAGTGTGCTGGGAAATACTCAGGCTCCCAGATCAGAGATGCCTAGGTCCTAATCCCACCTCTGCCGCGATCTCTGTGACTCTGGCATGAAATTAGTTGCATCAGCTGAGATCTGCTTTAGCAAGGGACAAGGCCAGCCTTGCCACCATCCTGATAGGTTGAAATGAAAGAAAGTAGTGGGAATGCCCAGTTTCCGACCAGACACAGCAAGCGATTGACAAACACTAGCTCTATTTCCTCCTTGACCTTTAAAATACTGGTTCTCCAAGCCTCGGCTATCCACCCCTCCTTTCATCCAGTCTCTTAGCTCTCAAATGTTGGCTGGCATCAGAATCACTGGGGGGCTTGTTAAAACAGGTTATTGGGCCCCACCCTGAGTTTCTGATCCAGCACGTCTGGGGTGGGGCCCAAGAATCTGCTTTTCTACCAGTTCCCATGTGCTGCTGCTGGCCCATGGGCCACATCTGAGAAGCACCAACCTGTTACATTGTATTGCTCACTTCCAGACACTGTCCTGCATCCCTTGGCTTTCCCCGCCTCTCTCCCAGCCTGTGTTTCCCGCCTTAGCGGCCCACTTTCTAGGATATCACCACCTGTATTCTCCATGCTCGGCCACTCCTGGTGCCCACGCTTAGAAGACGTCTCTTCCAGGCACACCAGGACAGTAAACAGCTGCTCTCACTGCTGCAGCCCGAATGCACAAACCAGGAGGGCAGGCAGACCTGACAGGTGCATGGCCTGGACTCTCCGTGAAACGGCAGAATAATCTAGCACCGCTGCCCCATTGCACAGATGATGAAACTGAGGTCCAGAGATGAGAAGTGCTCAGGGCAACACAGCAGCCAGGTCAGAACCTGGCTCACTCATCTCCCAGAGCAGCAGATACCCCCCAGGCTTGGCCAGACATGTGGCTTCCCATGTGACACACATGCAAACATCATGGTAATACAGTCAAGCACTTGGCACGGGCTTTGAGTCCTGGTTCCATTCCTCTGTTATTTTCTACTTATCTTCAATCGGCAATAACAACAAATAATTGCCAGGCATGAGTGCTTGAGAGAGAACGGCCTCCTCCCTCAGTCTCTCTTATCTGGGGCTTTCTCTATTAAGTCAGTGTTGGGGGAGAGCGGGCAGGTGGCTGGGGGGCTGGGGTGGGGAGCAGCAAGCTGTTAAAGCATAAATGACAGCAGAAAAGGAGGAGGAGAGGTCTAAGTGGGGGGCCACACCCCACCCTGAAAATTCCCCCTACCTAGAGAGAGAGAAGTGGGTGTTCAGGAGTAATTACGAGAATCACAGGTATCTACGTGGTCTCAAAGAAGCTGTCACTGCAGGAATGTGAGGTTTGGAATGTGGCCCGTTTTCACAGTCATCCACAACAAGGGAGGGAATGAAGGCACAAAACATCTCAGCATCACTGGGGACTGAATTCACAAGGCAATCAGGGCTGACTCTTCGTGTTTTCGTTCCTTCAATGCACACGTGCCTCCTGACTCAGGCCATGGGTGGCTCAGCCTAGATGCTGGGTGAGCAGGGGACAGGGGATGAAGAGGACAGCCTCCCTCCAGAAAGGTGGTCCTTCTCTCTCTCCCTAACACACCCTAAGTAAGCCCCTACTAGGTGTCCTGTCCTGTGTCTGGGCTATAGCCACGGTGGGAATGCACTCCCAGCTCCTACCCTCTGCCCCCCTGCCAACTGCCCATCTTCCTTCAGGTCCCAGCTGAAAGGGCACCTTTGCAGGGAGGCCTTCTTCCCAGCCCGAAGTCAGACACCATCCCACATTCCTGATGCAGACCCATGGTGGCCTGCAGTCAAGCTTTTATACCTGCAACTATTTGGTCAGGCCCCCCACCCCCATTCACAGCTACATGCCCCACAGTGCATCCAAGGGCCGGCACAAAGAAGGTGCTTGTTAAGTATTTGCTGAATTGGCTCTGGAGCTTAACATATGGCTGGAAGACTCAATGTGGACCACACGCTTCACAGGCAAGACATGTAACAGGCAAACAAGCCAGAGAGGAGGGGCTGCTGGACAACAGGTGTTCAGAAGAGGGCAAGTGTGTGTCTCAAGGGAAGCTTCGTGGATGGATGAACAAGAGTTCTGATGGACAGGTAGAACTGTGAGGGGCACAAGAAAGAGTGACCCACAGAAAGGCTAATGTTTTCACTCTGGAACTGGTGATGTGTGCCATGGGTAATACCTGGACTTTAGAGACAGACAGTTCCTGAAATCATGCTTAGGCAGTTCTGAGACCTCAAAGGTCACCTGGGGAAGTTCCTTAATAGTAGTCTCTCTCTCTCTTTTTTTTTTTTTTTTTTTTGAGATGGAGTCTTGCTCTGTTGTCCAGGCTGGAGTGCAGTGGTGAAATCTCAGCTCACTACAACCTCCGCCTCCCAGGCTCAAGCGATTCTCCTGCCTCAGCCTCCCGAGTAGCTGGGATTACAGGCGTGCGCCACCACGCTCAGCTAATTTTTGTATTTTTAGTAGAGATGAGGTTTCACCATGTTGGTCAAGTTGGTCTCAAACTCCTGACCTCAAGTGATCCACCTGCCTCGGCCTCCCAAAGTGCTGGGATTACAGGTGTGAGCCACCATGCCTGGCCAGTGGTCTCTTTTTGAACACTCTCAGTGACGGGCTGCTCTCCACCTTCCCAGGCAGCCCATTCGATTGTGGAGTTTCACAAAGTTCTTCCTTAATCAACGGAAATCTGTTTTCCCTTATGGGCCACAGGGGAGACAATTCTTCCTGCTTCCATACCACAGACCTTTAGCCACGGGGAGCCAGCTCTTGAAGTGCACTCACCTACTGAGCCCTCTGAAACTGCAGACCCACACGACACAGTGTTCTTCTAGGTGCCCCACGCCTCTGTCACTCACTTGCTGTGGCTGGTCATTCTTTTGGAAATGAGCAGAAACCGAAGTGCCCATTTGCTCTGGTCACCTCTGGGCCAGACCGTGTAGGTGTGGACTTGTCATTTGTCCCTAATAACTTCCATCTCCTTGGACTCTGCCTATCATTCCATGCTGTAAGGATCTCTCTGGTTAGATCCAACCTTTCTGGAACCAGATCTTATTCAACACATGTGTCTGCCTCCTCTGGGTAATCTGCAGACTTGATGGGACTGCTATCTGCATCTACCCTCAGGTTTTGAACCGACACATAAACAGCCAGCTGAGGACTAAGTCAGGAAAACAGCCTCAGGAGTCTCTCTCCTGGACCCAGCTCCCTTCTTTGTTTGTTTGTTTTGTTTTGTTTTTCTTTGATGTCATTCATCAGCAAGTAAGAAATCTGCCAAGCAATCCGTACAACCCCCGATTCTCCGTTTTTGTACACCAAGATATTGTGAAAGACAGGCTAAAATATAAAAACACTCTGCCCTAGTACAGCTAGTACAGAAAAATAAATTGCTTTTATGATTGTTGTTAGAGAACCTATTTTGGCTCCTATAGATCATCATTTTTTATCCTAAATGCTTGCAAATCACTAACTTAAAAATCTATTAGTCCCACTAGGATGGCCATACTAAATAAGATGGATGATGAAAAGTGTTGGCCAGGATATGGTGAAATCAGAAGCCTCATACATGGCTGGTTGCAATGAAAATGGTGCGGCGACTTTGGAGAACAGTTTGGCAAAAAAAAGTTAAATATGGAGTTACCATATGACCTAACAATTCTAATTCTAGGTACGTATCTGTGCAGAAAAGTTAATGCAGCAGATCTTAGACGTCTGTCCTCAGAAAGGCCTGCTTGCGAGGTGGGTCCTCAGCTGGTGTCTAGGAACCTGGGTTTTGCGAGTGCTTCTATCAGTCTCTAACTGATAAAGGTGGTTTCCTGTGTCTGGACTGTTTGTACAATGTGGCTTATGCTAAACAGCTACTTTCCTTCTGGAGTCTGGAATGCTGGTACTTGTTAGAAAGGGGGTGGCTACCTCGGGCACTGAGTCTCTAAAGAGCTTCCCTGGTCGATAACACCTTACACATCTTCACTGGGAGAGAACTCTTGGAAGCCTGCACCTGGTTTCCTCTGGATTTGTCCCCATCCACTGTTTCCTTTGCTAATTTTGCTCTGTAAACTTTCTTTTTTTTTCTTTCTTTTTTTTCTTTTTCTTTTTTTTTTTTTTTGAGACAGAGTTTCGCTCTTATTGCCCAGGATGGAGTGCAATGGAACAATCTCAGTTCACCGCAACCTCTACCTCCCGGGTTCAAGCGATTCTCCTGCCTCAGCCTCCTGAGTAGCTGGGATTACAGGCATGCACCACCACACCCAACTAATTTTTTTTTTTTTGTATTTTTAGTAGAAACAGGGTTTCCCCATGTTGGTCAGGCTGGTCTCGAACTCCTGACCTCAGGTGATCCGCCCGCCTTGCCACCCAAAGTGCTGGGATTACAGGTGTGAGCCACTGCGCTCAGCTGCTCTGAAACCTTCCACTGTGATAAATCATCACCATCACAAGAATTATGGGCTGAGTCCTATGAGTCTTCCTAGTACATCACTGAATCCAGGAGTGGTGTCTTGGGGACCCCTAACACATACCCCAGAAAGATAACAACATAGAGCCACACAAAAACCTGGACACAGATGTTCACAGTGGCACTATCTGTAATAACCAAAAAGTGGAAACAGCCCAAATGTCCACGGATTGAATGGATCAACAGAATGTGATATACTATGCAATGGAATATTATTCAGATGGAAAAAGGAATTAAGCACTGTCATGGGCTACAGCATGGATGAAACTTGAGATACTATGATTAGTGAAAGATGCCAGATGCATAAATGCTACCTGGAGTATGATTCCATTTGTAGGAAATGTCCAGAATAAGCAAATCCATCCAAGCAGAAAGCAGATTAGTGGTTGCCCAGGACTAGAGGAAGGGAGAAATGGGGAGTGACTGTTCATGGGCATGGGGTCTTTTCAGAGTAATGAAATTTTTCTACAATTGATTGTGGTGATGATTCACAATTCTGTGAATATATTAAAATGACTGAGGCTGGTCGTGGTGGCTCACGCCTGTAATCCCAGCACTTTGGGAGGCCGAGGTGGGCAGATCATCTGAGGCCAGGAGTTCAAAACCAGCCTGTCCAACATGGTGAAACACTGTCTCTACTAAAAACACAAAAATTAGCCGGGCGTGGTGGCAGGTGCCTGTAATCCCAGGTACTCAGGAGGCTGAGGCAGGAGAATTTCTTGAACCCGGGAGGCAGAGGTTGCAGTGAGCCGAAATCGCGCCACTGCATTCCAGCCTGAGCCACAGAGTGAGACTCCGTCTTGAAAATAAAATAAAATGACTAAAATGTATACTTTAAAAGTCAGATTTTATGGTATGTGAATTCTCTCTCTCTCTCTCTCTATATATATATATATACACATACACACACACACACACATATATATATTTTTTGAGACATAGGTCTTGCTGTGTCACCCAGGCCTCTATCCAGAGGTAGGCTCTATCTCAAAAAAAAAAAGAAAAGAAAAGAAAGAAAAATGTCATTATTTTTGGAAATACACAATGAAGTATTTTAGGGTAGAGGACATTATATTTGCAACTTTCAGATTGGTTCACAAGACAATATGTATGTACATGCGTATATGTATATTATGCATACAGTGTGCATATATATTATATATATGTAAAGCAAATGAGTGAAAAACAGAGAGAAAGCAAACAGGGTAAAATGTTAACATTTGTGGAGTCTGGGTGAAGGAAAACGTAAAATCTTTGTTAGATTTTTATAACTTTTCTGTAAGTCTGAAATTCTTTTATTTTTTTTTTAACTCATTTAGGAAACTTTACTGGAGGCTGTCATTTTCACCCAAATTTATACATTACAGAATTCTATTTTTCCTTCACTTTTTATAAATTACAACAGAATGTGGCCATTATCAGTCTCCCTGAAGTTCCTCTTAGCCCCCAGTTCCTCAATGGCCTGGATGGTCTCACCAAGCCTGTTCCCCACGCTGGTCAGAGGAGGAAGAAGTCTGGTGAACAAATTAGGAACTAGCTATTTTGGTTTCTCCTTTTATAATTATATGAGCATGCTCAAAGGAGGTGCCTGTTTTCTTCCTACTCCAAAAAAATTAAAAGGCTCCTTTGGTGGTTCTGAGAATTTTCTACAAGTCTCAGCTCAATTCAGGCTTCAGCCCTCATGCCCGCTTCTCCCACTTCTGGGTCACTCCCTTCTCCTGAACTCAGCTCTGTGCCCCTTCCTTCCCTCTTCTGCATAAATCCTTTCAGGAAATTTTAAAAACAAGGTTTACCTCACTCTCTCTCTCTTGTCTCGTCTCTCTCTTGTCTTGTCTCTCTCTCTGTTTCTCTACCTTTTAATGTATTGAAGGCACACAAGCTCATTGAAGAAAAGCAGATTACAAGAGAAGGAAAACAACTGCCCATTATTTAACTCCAACCACCAATCCCATTTTGGTGTCTTTCTCTCCACTCTTTTCCCTCTCATATTGTACCTTTGTTTCTTCCCATAATTATGACATATTGCAATTTTATTACAAAGGTTTTGTAAATATCACTTTTAATAGCTATATAATAGCCTAGAAAGTAGGTTCATCATCATTTACTTCACCTCTTTCCCATATAATTACACATTTTGGTGATTTCTAGTTTGGGGCTATTGTAAATAATGCCATAGCAAACATCTTTGTGCACATAACATTTTGAATAATTTCCTTAGACCAGAGTTTCTAAGAAATTGCTAAGAAAAAACTTTTAAAGCTATTAATATGTAATGCCCTTTTAAGATATTACAGTCAGACAGCATGTTTTGCCCACCACTGTGCAAAACTTGGTGAACAGGAAACAATGTATAACGATTTTGTGACGATACAGTAAAGTAGTTCAGTTGGGGAGATAAAACGAACAAAATGAACAATCATCACTCACATCTGTGCAGCTCTTTGCATATTTTAACTCATTTGATTTGGCCAGTTCAGTGGGCTTGACAGGATAGATATTTTTTCCATTTGGAAATAATTATGCCAGGGCTAAAGTAGGAGATGTAAAGTAGTAAACAGGTATTAAAAATTATGTTTACAAATGTTTCATGATAGGTAAAAAGACTCATTACATATTATTAGGTGGAAAAGCAGAACACAAAATTACATAGCATGAAATTCACCGGCCTATGTATGAGTGTTTGCAAAAAAGACTGAAAGAAAATACACCAAATTCTTAACAGTGGTTATGTCTGATAGAAGTTTAGTGATTTCCTTTTCTTCTTATTGACCTATATTTTCTGAATTTTCTACAATGAATATCTAGAAATGTTTTGTGATGTGAAAAACACAGGTTGTTAAAATGAAAAACAAAAAGAAGACATCATATGGCGCTACCCTTAAGTCAGAAGAAAGTGCTTGGGTGGTCAGCCGTGGGGTAGGTGGGACCAAGTTAGGTTTTGATTAAAAAAAAAAAAAGGAGGTCTTTACCGCAGGGAGTCAGAGAGAAGGTCACCCAGCAAGAGAAACAACATCAAAGAGAAGCACAGATCCAGAACTCCAGAGTCAAAGAGAATTTTAGGACCAGAGACATCATCTATTCTCAAAGCCACATTTTATAAGAACTATATGAGACTCAGAAAGGGAAGGGACTTGCCTCGGCTAGGACTCAGACACTAACAGCACAGAGATAATCATGTCTCTAAGAACATGGGCCAGGGCGGTGCCATAGCTGACTGGGGAAAGGGCCAGAGCTACAGCAAGAGATACTCAAGACAGGTGCAAGAACATGATAGTCGGAACCAATCAATGTGAGAAGTACATACCAAAAGAAACTGTATCCCTGTCCCCACTGGGTTCTAGAAACGCACAACAGACAGTCATTGTGTGTGTGTGTGTGTGTGTGTGTGTGTGTGTGTGTGTGTGTCCGCGCTAGAGATACAGCGTGGCTCTAGATGGTCTCTGGAAGCCCCTCCCTTCCTGTAGCCTGTGATTTATAGATTCAAAGAGCACCTAACAATAGACCACAAAGCCTTCCCTTCACTCAAGTCTTGCAAAGGCGGAAAACAAAGCTCCAAAGATAGAGACACAGGCAGAGCCATCGGAGCTGAATCCTAAGAAATCTCTTCAGTTCTTCCTCAAACAAAAGATGTTCTAGTCTACCTGAACAAATCAAAATGACATGGAATTTTTTAATGCAAAATATTTACTAGTGTGAGGCAGGACATTATTATTTGGTTTAAGATTTTCTTTCTACTTGTGTCAGAGCTCAAGGGTTCTCTCGTGCAGAAAAGAGACTAGAATCGATCACCCAGGCACAGATGCCCACTCAGCTGAGGACCCCAGAACAATGCCATCAAGAAAGAAAGGATGCATTCGAGGAGCGGAGGACATGTGGGTGCCAGCAGACCGCTCCCAGAGTGGAAGACTCTAAAGTTTGTGTTGGACAGTTATTTGGGGGGGACAACTTGGAAGGAAGGGGGTGAGCACTGAATATTAAGACATTCTCCCCCACTTTAAAAAATCACACACATACATACAAGGCCAGCTCTGGCAGTGACCCAGAACCACAGTTGCTACATTCAAAGCTGCCAAGAAGGGAAATAGATTTTCCTAGTCATTAAAGACAAGTGCTCACACCATGACGTGCAGCCTTATTGGCGTCTCCCAGCAGTGACACCTGGCCCCATTTGCAGGGGCCAAGTGGGAAGGGATTTGGTCTCTAATGATTCTGGGATCTAATGACTATGCAGACAGAGAGCTTAGAACATTGGTTTGGTTTTTTTCTCTCTCTCACTTTCAGCACAGTCCAAGGAAAGAGCTGACAGCTTGGTACCTAAACACTATCCACGTTATATTTTCTGATCCAGTCCCATTTATTGGCACAACACAACATGACCTGGTTGGTGATTCCAACGAGGCTCCTGCAAATACACAGCCCAGGTCTACAGCTCAGAAGCTGGGCACAGGAGGGGGTCTGGTTGCCCTGGGAGGTGGAGCTGGGGAGTAGAAGGGGAGATGCTGCCTCCAACCCTCTCAGTTTCAGGTTTATTCCAGCTATTGAAAGGCCAACGTGGGGAATGAGCATGTGATACAACTCCCATACACCTGAGGTCCAGACAGCTCACCCACATCCTGCCCACGGGGATTCAGGTTTGAGCAGTTTCAGGAATTGCATCCTGTCTGCAGCTGTTTCTAAGGCATCAGGGTCGAGAGTGTGCAGGCACTCTCAGGCAGAGACCCTTGCTGCTCAAAATGCTCCAGGGACCAGGAGCAGGGCCACCCAGGGAGCACGTTAGAAACAGAGTACCTCAGCTCCACCCTCCCACCTGCTTAATCTGAAGCAGCATTTTAACAAGAGCCCCAGGTGATTCAAATGCACATTGAAACTTGAGAGGCTGCTCCAGGGCTCTGCCACCTTACTGGCTGTGTGGCCTTGAGCGAGTGCCTTAACCTCTAAGAGTCTCAGTTTCCTTATCTGTAAAAGGACAGAAATACTTAATCCTTAGAATAACCCTGAGAGTAAATAACATATGTAAAGTGTTGAGCACAATGGCTGGTATATAATATGTGCACAATAAAAAGCAGCCACGGCATGGATGTGGTGAAAAGGGAACACTTTTACACTGCTGGTGGGAATATACGTTAGTACAACCACTATGGAAAACAGTATGGAGATTCCTTAAAGAACTAAAAGTAGAACTACCATTTGATCCAGCAATCCCACTACTGGGTATCCATCCTCACCAAATAAGTGATTATATGAAAAAGACACATGCATACACATGTTTATAGCTGCACAATTCGCAACTGCAAAGATATGAAACCAACCCGAGTGCCCATCGACCAATGAGTAGATAAAGAAAATGTGGTACATATACACCATGGAATACTACTCAGCCATAGAAAGGAATGAAATAATGTCCTTTGCAGCAACTTAGAAGGAGCTGAAGGCCCTTATTCTAAGTGAAGTAACTCAGGAATGGAAAACTAAATATTGTGTATTCTCATTTATAAGAGGAAGCTAAGCTATGAGAACACAAAGGCATAAGAATGATATAAGGGACTTTGGGGACTCAGAGTTGGGGAAAGATTGCAGGGGTTGAGGGATAAAAGTCTACATATTGGATACAGCATAAACTGCTCAGGTGACAGGTGCACAAAAATCTCAGAAATCACCACTAAAGAACTTAAATATGTAACCAAAAACTACCTGTACCCCAAAAACTATTGAAATAAAAAAATCAATCAATCAATAAAAAGCAGCCACTGGATACTGCTATCCTATTAACATATCCACTAAAAGAGAAATATCTCTCCATCCACTTCTCTTGGTACCACCACCGTGAGCACCACCCTAATCCAAACCACTCCCATCTCTCCATGGAACTCCTGCGACCGCCTCAACTGGCCTAGACGGGCCCTCCCTGGCTTCCTACACTGCTCTCCACAGTGTAGCCAGGGTGGTTATTTGAAGTGCAAATTTATTCATCTCTCTCTGCTTCATCCCAAACACACACTTAAATAAACTCCTTCTTGAGGCCCATCAGGCCCCAGGAAGTCACCCACTCATGCCTTCAGTCAGCTTGTCCTCCCCACCTCTGCCCCAGCCACACTAGCTTTCTCTCTCCGTTCCTCAGCGAACCACGCCTCCCCCTGCCACAGGGCCTTTGTGCACAACAGTCCCGCTCCTTGGACCACTCCTCCCTCCTGTTTTTGCCTGCCGAATTCCACTCATCTTTCAGCGCCCAGGCTTGGTTGCCACTTCCCAGAGAAGTCTTCCCTTCAGGTTGAATCACCCTATTATGGAGGATTATTAAAGTCAAAATTTTACATCAGTTGTGTGACTGATTAATTAGTATCTATTTCCCCCCATGAGAATGCAAGCTCCACGAGGCTCTGTTGACTCCATTGCTCATTATTGCTCCCTGACACCTAGGAGAGTACCCAGCACATACAGACTTTCCATAAAAATATGTTGATTAAATGACTAAGGATGGTGACAACACAGGAGGCACCCTCTAGGGCTGCTCATGTCAAAGGATTAAGGGGGATGCCTGCGACAGAAGCGCTCACTGCCCAGGGCCCTTGACTCAACAAGGATTTATCAAAGGCCCAATAAGGGGACAGCTCCGATTGTGAGGCCACAACAGCAAGAGCAGGTGAGACCCTTCCCAGCGAGACTTTGGTCCTGGAGCAGCATGCAGACAAACAAAAGCAGCTGCGCAGAGAAGGCCACCAGACCTGGGAGCCGCTGCATCGGGACGGGTCCCCATCCGCTCTGTTCTATCACAGATTGGGTGTTAGGTGGGGGCAGGGAGACAGCGTGTGGGGGACACAGATGAGGGACAGTGGAAAAGATCTTAGGGCACCCACAGTGAAATTCCAATGCGAAATGGTTCAACAAAACCTGCCCATGGGCAGGTGTCTCCACCATTTCCAAAATGCTTTGCCTTTTTCATTTGAGCCTTACAGTCACCTGTGAGTTAGGCAGGGTAGGGGACATCACCCCCATTTTACAGCAAAAGAAACCACACTTCCACATACAGACATTTATGGGACGTATTGTGTCATGCACACTGCTAAGTGCTTTTGTATGCACGTGCACATGCCGTTTTCACCACACCTCCGTGAGGTGGTCCTGGGGAGGAGGTAAGGCGTAGCAGTTCAGAGCCTGGCTTTGGATCCTGGCTTTACCCAGCTGTGTGTCCCTGGACAAGATACTTAACCTCTCTGTGCCTCAATCTGTTCATCTGTTTAAAAACAATGATACTGTTATACTTATCTAGTGTTTTCCATGAGTCATCAGTGCTTTACATATAAACAAATTTAACCTTCACACTAATCTTATAGGATTGGTACAACATCACTCTCATTTTCAGGTAAGGAAACTGAGGTACTTGCCCAAGTATCATACCAAGTAAGCAGCAGAGGCAGGATAGGAATGCAGGTGGTCTGTGCTCACGGCCACAATACTCCACTGCCTCACAGAATGGAGCGGTAACCGTGCCTGCCTTCCCTGGGTGCTGCAAGGATTAGTTACAATGCCAAGGCCCTAGGCACAGCACCTGGGCACAGCACACTCCGCTAAGTGTTCGCAGGTGCTCCACCTGCCCCGGGCTTCCCATTCATTGTCTTCCCTGCATCGGGAGACAGCACCGTCATCCTGCTGCTGGCTCACATCAGAAACCAAGTCCTCTCAAGTCTCCTTTTCTCCCCACCCAAATCCATTCAACAGGATTTCTGGCAACAGCATCTCTGACTCACCTCCTTTCCCCCTCCCCATCCACCTCTGGCTGGCATCTGCTCATCTGTAATGGTCTCCGGCTGCCCTCTCTCCCCCCATGTCACCCCCACCCTTTCTCCAAATAGCTACCAGGGCCACCCTTTGAAAATGCAAACCATTAAATGCCATTCCTCTCTGTAAGAGCCTCCAACCACCAGCCCCACGGCAGTGAGCCTCAAAACACCTACCTGCCTCTTGGACCTTTCCCCACCATGCTTCAGCCGCAGGGCCTTTGCCCATCACCTCAAACACACACAGCCCCTCTTGCCTAGGGCAGGAAGATCAATGGCCACCAAAGGTTCTAATCCTCAGAGCCTGTGAATGTTGGGTTACAAGATAAGATGGAATTAAGGTTTCAGATGGAATTACAGTTGCTAATCAGCTGACTTGGGGAGAGGGAGATTAGCCTGATTATCGAGGTGGGCCCAGTATAATCAGAAGGGTCCTTATAAGTAGGACAGAGAGGCAGGAGAGTCACTGTCAAAGTGACGAGATGTGAAAAAGACTCCACCACTGCTGGCTTTGAAGATGGAGGAAGGTGGCCATGAGCCAAGGAATGCAGAGATGCAGGCAGCCTCTCCAAGGGATTCATTCTCCCTGTGATGGTTCCTGGTAGATGTCAACTTGACTGCACTAAGGGATACCCAGATAGCTGGGAAAGTATTCTTTCCAGGATACCGGAACGGGTATGTCTGTGAGGGTGTTTCTGGAAGAGACTAACATTTGAGTTGGTGGGTTGAGTTAGGAAGGCCCACCCTCACCATCCCATCAGCTGAGAGCCTGCATATAAAAGGTAGAGGAAAGGCAAATACTTTGCCTCTCTCTCTCTATTCTGGAGTTAAGGCATCTTCCTCTCCTGCCCTTGGAATCAGAACAAGTTCTCTGGCCTTTGGACTCTGGGACTTGCGCCAACTGCCCCTCCACCCCCAGGTTCTGAAGTTTTCAGCCTCGAGCTGAGAGTTACACTGCTGGCTGCCCTGGTTCCCAGGCCGTTGGGCTTGGACTGAGCCACGCTACTGGCTTCTCTGCTTCTCCAGTTTACAGATGCCCTGTTGTGGAACTTCCCGGCCTCCATAATCATGTGAGCCAATTCCCCTAATAAGTCCCGCCCCTACCCTCTCCTATTGGTTCTAGTTATCTGCAGAATCCTAATTAATGCACTCCCCTAGAACCTCCAGAAAGGAATGCAGCAAGGCCTGGCCAACACCTGTGTTTTAGACTAGTGAGACCGTTTCAGACCCCTGACCCACTAAACTGTAAGTTGAATGAATTTGTGTTCTAAGTCACTGAGTTTTTGTGATTTGTTACTGCAGCAAGATAAAACTAATACACTACCTCAGGGCCTTCGTACATGCCAATGAATAACCAAATGAACAAACCAACCCACCAAATCTCCAGTGCATTTTCCATTCCACCACGGCGCGTTCCTACATGAGGAGTTCTCATGTTCTGGGGCATGGGCACCAGCATTCTGAATTCATTATCCTCCTATGGCCCCCTATTGTCCATCAGTGACAATACCTAACACCTCTAGGGGATAATCATTTATTTCATGTCTGTCTCCTTTGCCCTTGAATGCTGGAACCTACTCCCCTCTGTATCCCCAAGCCCTAGCACAGAGCTTGGCCATAAAGAGGGAGTCAACATAGCACATCAGTACTAACAATGGACATGCATTACCTCTATTATCCAGTAGTGGGCATCCACTGAGCACTTACTGTGTGCCACCCACTGGGTTAGGCCCTTCACAAGCATTTAATCCTACGCCAGCTCCTCAAGGTAGGTTATTATTAGCCCTATTTTACAAGATGAAGCAATGAGTCCTGGAGGGTGAAACAACTTGCCCAAGGACATGGAACAAACAGCGGCAGCGTCCATGTGCTGTGGCTCAAGCCTGTAATTCCAGCACTTCTGGAGGCCAAGGCAGGTGGATCGCTTGAGCCCAGGAGTTTAAGACCAGCATGGGCAACATGGTGAAACCTCATCTCTACTGAAAATACGAAAAATTAACTAGGCATGGTGGCACGCACCTGTGGTCCCAGCTACTTGGGAGGCTTAGGTGAGGGGAATGCTTGAACCCAAGAGGTGCAGGTTGCAGCAAGCCGAGATCACGCCACTGCACTCCAGCCTGGGTGACAGAGTAAGACCCCATCTCAAAAAAAGTAGTGGCAGAGGCAGGCAATGGATGCAAGAGGCTAATGCAGAGCTGTAGTCTTAACCATGACAGCAAATTGCTTCCTACCCAACCACCCTCAGAGGTAAGATCAGCCTCTCCTTTTGCCAACATTTGGGCTCTGTAGCTGGCAGATGGCAGAGCCAGTGTTTGAAGCCGGGGTCTGGCTGATTCAAAAAGCTTTGTCTCTTCCATCTCACCAGGCTGCTCTACTGTCTAATGAATGAACCAACACAACATGGACCCAGCACCTCTGGGCAGCATGTGGCACAGAGAATCAAACAAGGGCCGGCTGCCGCCCTGTGCCTGGCTCAAGTGGCCCATCCTTATGTCTGTTTCTCTTTGAAAATGAGAAATGTCCAAATTCCTGCCCCCTGAAGGCTCAGTCTGCCAGAAGGATCGGACGACCCGCTTTAAAGCTGCCCCAGCAGAGCCTGGAGCCTTTGGAAACATGAAAGAGGCGGAACCAGTTATTTTACCCAAACTTTAAGAATTTTTTTTTTTTAAAGAAACAGGTTTAAGTGAAAACAAAGAAAATACCAACGCGAGTGGCAGAGAGATCCTACAGGGCACAGGGAACACAGGAATCTCCACGTGCTGGTTTCCCAGGGAGGTGATGCCATTTGAAATCTGGAAGTTCAGCCTTGATAATCGCCGTCTAAAGACTGCTTAGTGGCGTCTCTGCATCCACAAGGGGATTTGGGTGATGGGTTTCAGAGCCTTTGGGGCTTATAGGGAGGCCCTGGGCCAAGCACAAGAACAAAGGCTCCAGGAGGGCAGGAGTCTTGTTTTTCAGACAGTGTTGTCATTTCTGGAGAAACCAGCTGTGGGCATAGACCGCTTGGGAAATCCATTTAGAATCATGTGAAACCATCTACATTTTCTGGTAGTTCCACATTTTCTGGTAGTTCTACATTTTCTGGTAGTTCTTGGAACCAAAAGAGGATCAGCAAGATTCTTCTGACAGATTCCTTTCCTGGACTCAAGAAGGGGGCCTGAGAACGACTGACATTCCTGGGCAGTAAAGAGCCTTGTTTTTTGTCCAGTGAAAGCATTTCAGTTAAGAACTGGAGAATAAGCCAGTGTTTATTTGTATGTATGTATTTTTAGAGACAAAGTGCTGTCGTCCAGACGGGAGTGCAGTACAGTGGTATGACAGTAGCCCACTGCAGCCTCGAACTCCTAGGCTTAAGTGATCCTCTCACCTCAGCCTCCTGAGTAGCCAGGATTACCGAGTAGCAGGTGTGTGCCACCACATCTGACTGATTTAAAAAAATTTTTTTTATAAATATAGGGTCTCAATATGTTGCCCATGCTGGTCTTGAACCCCTGGCCTCAAGTGATCCTCCTGCCTCGGCCTCCCAAAGTGCTATGATTAAAAGCAGGAACCAGTGTGCCCGATGGTGCCAGTATTTATTGAGCACCTCCATGTACCAGCCCTTGTGCCAGATGTGATCACACATTTTATCTCATTTAATTTTCCATTGCTACTTCCAGAAGCAAGTATTAAGCCCATTTTATAGATAAGAAAACTATATAGCTCTCAACAGAGGTTGAGAGCAGTTCAGTAACAATTCCAAGGGCACACAGCTAACTGTGTGCCCAAGAACTGAATACACCTTCTCTAGGTCTGCTGCTCTGATTTCTAACAGGAGACCAGGATTTTCTCATTCCTTAGCTCCCTCCAGATCTGGGACTTCCTGCTGGGGCCTGTAAACCAGCTACAGGAAACGGCAGCTCCTGCCAGTCGGCAAAACAGACCCTGCCATAGGCAGGGCGCAAATGAACCCATGGCCCATGACAGGTGTTTCAAAACCTTCACAGAATTCCTCTTCCCTGCACTTGCTTTTGAGGTACAACTATGGGTGATGGTGGCTCACCGGGACTCTTTCAAAATCTCAGAGACAGGCCCTTTCAGATTCTCCCCATAAAAGAAAGGCCTGGCTGAGATTTCTGTCGCTGACAGCCGTATGTTTTGTAGAAAGGAGGAAACCATCAGGTTTTCTCAATTCTGAGCACAGCAGCTAAAAAGTAGAAGGGTTGGATTCAAACCCAGGTCTGTCTGATTCCAATCTTTGCATGTTAACCGTTCTTTTCTCTCCCCACCTGACATACATTCAGAAAATATTTACTGAGCATCTACTATGTACCCCATGTTCTAGTACCTATGGCAGTAAACAAGATAGGAAAGGCACCTGCCTTCATGGCCTCTACATCCTAGTGTGGGGAGGCAGCCAGCAGCCAGCAGGAGAATTTTGAATGGTGACAAGCACTATGAAGGAAAGTCAAGCAAGGTAAGGGGGTGGGGGGTAACTGAGTGGGCAGGGTGGCCAAGGAAGGCCTCCCAGATGACAGCTGAGCTGAGACCTTAATAAATATCTGAAAAAAATGCACCTCGTTTCCCATTTATAGCCTGAGAAAGGCATTCGGGTTTTCTCTTTGTTCCTCCAGGCCCCCATCAGAAGAGATTCCAAAGTACATATTTTCTTTTCTTGGCTAGAAAAGCTTGCAAAACCCACTGATAAGGTTACCAGTTCACCCCGGGAGAGAGAATTCCAAAGCAGTAAACAGATCGGCCTAGCCTTACAAATGCCACATAAAATAACTGAGGTCCTGGAGTCATTCTTCCCATGAAGCCACGTAGCCGCCACCCCATAAGCGCTCCTTGAGTTTGCATTAATCAGGCCGCTCAGTGTGGGTTTTCCTTTCATTTTTCCAGGTCTGTGATGATGGGTGATGTGTGGTGGCACGTCTGGGTTCATAAAAAGGGGCTGGTGGTGTCTTCTCACTCCTACAAGAGTGAATTTCAGGGGCCACTTAGGATATTTTCTTTGACAGTGCTGAGCTAAAGCACTGTGTTCTTGAAAGGATTATTGCAGTTGTACTATAAAAGATAACCTAATCACACAGGAGAGAGTAAAAGATTGAGCAATTTGATTTCAAAACCCTGAAATAGAATGCTGAAGAACAATTAACTATGAAAATCAAAAGGCTGTAATCGTGATAAACTAATGGGGACAGACTAGGAGAGAGAGAGAAAAAAAAAAAAAAACTCAGATCTTCAAGTTTCATTGCTTCTTTTTCTTTGATTTGCTTTTCTTTTTTCTTTTTTTTTTTTTTTTTGAGATGGAGTCTCAATCCATTGCCCAGGGTGGAGTGCAGTGGCCCCATCTTGGCTCACTGTAACTTCCAGCCTCCCAGGATCAAGTGATTATCCTGTCTCAGCCTCCCAAGTAGCTGCGATTACAGGCGCCTGCCACCACGCCTGGCTAATTTTTGTATTTTTAGTAGAGACAGGGCTTCACCATGTTGGCCAGGCTGGTCTTGAACTCCTGACCTCAAGTGATCCGCCTGCATCAGCCTCCCAAAGGGCTGGTATTACAGGTGTGAGCCACCACTCCCAGCCTCTTTGAATTGTTTAAATGGCCAAAATCAAAGCTCACACAGGCCTTCCACTGGCAAGATTTTGAGCTCTCTCCTCCTACCTCCCTCCCATTCTCACATCCTCTTCCCCAAGAACTGAATACACCTTCTCTAGGTCTGCTGCTCTGACTTCTAACAGGACCAGGATTTTCTCTTTCCTATGCTGCCTCCAGATCTGGGACTTCCTGCTGGGGCCTGTAAACCAGCTACAGGAAACAGCAGCTCCTGCCAGTCGGCAAAACAGACCCTGCCATAGGCAGGGCACAAATGAACTCATGGCCCATGACAGGTGTTTCAAAACCTTCACAGAATTCCTCTTCCCTGCACTTGCTTTTGAGGTACAACTATGGATGATGGTGGCTCACTGGGACTCTTTCAAAATCTCAGAGACAGGCCCTTTCAGATTCTCCCCATAAAAGAAAGGCCTGGCTGAGATTTCTGTCGCTGACAGCCGTATGTTTTGTAGAAAGGAGGAAACCATCAGGTTTTCTCAATTCTGAGCACAGCAGCTGAAAATAATCTATTACATAAAACGATGTCGGTTCAGCTGCCAGTTGTGGAGGAGTGGGGGTCCTTTACAGCTGCTGTTAATTAAACACCACCAAGTCTGCCTTTTCTAAGGAGGGTGGCTTCTACGCAACCTGCTGCCCTGAGAAGCTGCTGTTTTTGTCTCTTTTCTGAGCAAGAGGAAGAAATTCCTCTCCCTTTCACTACGGACTTGGTGTTCCGTTTGTGAACCTGAGAAAGATGTGTGCTACCGTTTGCTCTCCGATTTGACTCCAGGTCTAGCTGGGACCACTTAAGAGGAGTGAAAAGATGAGGCTCATTAGCTGGAATTCAACAGCCCCCCCCTCCTGGATGTGAAGTCACTAAGTGAAAAATGAGGTCGGGGATGAAAATGATGCAAAAAGAGAACTGAAATGCAAAAATGTTTCCTGGGTGGCTAGCTATGGCTACTTAAACCATTAAAAGTCTAAACCCTCCTGAGGTCAGGGAAAGAGCCAGAAGAAATCAGAGGCATAATTCCTCTCTTCCTATGACCAGCAAAATTTTAAAATGCAAAGCATCTCTAAACAGCTATTTTATTAGAGGGGTTTTTTTTTTCTTCCAACTAGGCTATGATAATTAGCAAATGCCTGGGAGATGAGATTTAAATATGCCAATCAGTCCATCTCAAGAGTTTAGCATGAACAATGTGGAATGTAATTATCTTCAAGCGATAGCCACTTTTGTGGAGTTACAGCCATAACTTGAGATCTGAAACCCAGTAGATGACCTCTCCCCACGGCTGGAGCAGCTGCTTTCCCACTAAAAAAAAAAAAAAAAAAAAAAAACCAACGCCAAGTATTACCTGAAAATTCCACTAGTGTGACCTTTCAAGAGAATGATTTTGAGTACTTCTGGTGATAACTCTGCCACCATTTCTTCTACTAATGGGCCATTTTCAAAATCAGCAGGATGATGGAGAAAACCTGACTTCACAGAGGGGCCAAACAGACTCCACCTGTAATATCTAATGCCCGATTTTCTCCATCAGTGATCATTTCTTAGGTTGGAAATATTCAAAAACCTAAAGACTCCCAACTTCTCATGTCAGGGGTGTGCAAAATGGGTCTCGAGGCAGAGATTGGTCTGTAATGGGACAGAGCGTTATCCAAAGATGATGGCAGAATGCAGCTAACTATTTGGAAGCATTTTTCTGTCTTGCTGCTGGGGAACATTGTATCGTGCAGAACTACTCCGGTTAAAATTAAGTCTTTTTGAAGATGTAGGCTGTTATCACACCGAGTCCATTTTTCACCCCACACATTGGGCACTCTCACTTCCTAAAATAGCTTTTTATAATATTGTGATGGCAAATGGCTGAGAGGAAGGTATCACTTCTACGGCCCATAACTACAGAGACGTGCGTACGTGTCTCTCAGACACAAAGGGACGTTACCAGGCAACATTGCAGAAACGAATAACATTGATAATCCATTCCATAGTAATAGCCTCTATAATTAAAGATTATTGCAAATACAATAGATCCTAACACAAATGGAAATAATGAAGAGACACAACCATCTCTCTGCCTCTTTGTCAGAAACTGTTTCTACACAGGCCGTGCACCTTTGTGGGAATGGAGGGGCCTATAATTAACCACCTGCCAGCATTGGTGGCCATAACTCTAACCAGGCTAGCACTTTCTTGACTAAGTTCTCACAAGTGATAATTAAAGCCACCAGCCTCGCTTGTGAGGTCTGCTCTCAACTGAGCAGTACATATGTTTGTTGGCATGTCTAACAGTGACGGATTCTCCAAGTAGCACTGGCTGGAGTCTGGGCTGCCAGCATGTCCAATCGTGCGATAAGTGCCTCCTTATATGAGTACCTTGAGTCACAGCCCCCGCCCAGCGACTCTTCCCCTTTATCGAACAATGCTTTGCAATTTCAGCTCCATCTATCAGACACTTCCATTGTCTACTAATAGAGTTTGCAGAATCCTATTCCCCAGTCTGTAGCCAAGGCCAAGAAATCTTCCGTCATTCCTGTATGTCCGAGAACATTTCAGATGCACTGTAAACTCGACTTGAACTCTGTCCACCATTGGCTGCCGAGCTGTAAAAGTGCCAGCCAGGGCTTTAATTCATAATTAGATGTTGGCTAGACAAATTATCTGTCTATAGTACCTTTGCCTACCACTATCATATGGCAGAATAATGTTCAGTGTGGGGATACATGGAAAGTGAGCACTCTCCTGGGAGGAAATGTTTTGCAAAATCTATTTCCTTGACAACTGTTTTTCAAGCAAATTCTAGTACTGTAAGGTTTTTTCCCCCATGGTTTTGAACTATTCTGGTGTCTAAAAATCAGCATTGCCAAATGCCTCATATGAAAAATAGGGATTAAAGTAAAACAAAACAAAACAAAACAAAACAAAACTAGTAGGGTTGAACATTTTAAAAGCCAGGATTGGCCGGGCGCGGTGGCTCAAGCCTGTAATCCCAGCACTTTGGGAGGCCGAGACGGGCGGATCACGAGGTCAGGAGATCGAGACCATCCTGGCTAACACGGTGAAACCCCGTCTCTACTAAAAAATACAAAAATCTAGCCGGGCGAGGTGGCGGGCGCCTGTAGTCCCAGCTGCTCGGGAGGCTGAGGCAGGAGAATGGCGTAAACCCGGGAGGCGGAGCTTGCAGTGAGCTGAGATCCGGCCACTGCAGTCCAGCCTGGGCAACAGAGCAAGACTCCGTCTCAAAAAAAAAAGCCAGGATTGACTACTTTTTGGGGTGGTAATGAGCAGCATAGGGGTGCCACTAAGGCTCAGGTCCCCCAACACAGGTGACCACAGAGAGTGGGGAGGGTAGATGGGCTGCCGTACTGGCCCCCTCTACCCAGAATAACCTAGTCTCTATGGGGAATACAGCCTAGTCCCTGATCATTCCCCTTCTGGGAGGCTTAAAGAATCACCAAGAAGAACCCTGCCAGCCTCAGGAAGGACTCAGTCATGTTCCTTTAAATTCATATAACCCCTGGTTTTGTGAGACAGGCCCAATTTCAAATATTATGTCCCATTATCAGACAATGTGTGAGACACCGTGTTCTAACTTTTTATTTGGAAAATGATCTTATGGACTTGGTGGGCCTCCTGGGTATGGGGAGAACCCACAGGGCCAGGACAGAGCAGTGGTATAGAGTGCTACCACTCTGCTCTAGGGGCCCTCTCCCTCACGACTTCAATGGAATTGTCAGTTCAGCTCTATGTAGGTCATGGCAAACCCACACACTCTTTTTACATACCCATCTCCCCATTCGTCCCACGGCACCCCCAACACAGTAATCCCAATACAGTAATCCCCCCATATCTGCAGTTTCACTTTCCGCAGTTTCAGTTACCCACACGTCCAAAAATAGGTGCGTACAGTACAATGAAGTATTTTGGGAGCAAGAGAGCCCACATTCACATAATTTTTCCTATAGTAGATTGTTCCATTATTGTTGTTAATCTCTTACTGTGCCTAATTTGTAAATTAAACCTTATAGCGACATATGTATAGGAAGAACATAGTATATATAAGGTTCAGTACTGTCTGCAGTTTCAGGCATCCACTGGTGGTCTTAGAACATATCTCCTGCAGGTAAGGGGGGGGGGGTACTGTATTACACAATAAGTGCTGCCCATATGCCAAGAACTGTGCTAGACATTGGGGCTAAAGAGGAACAGGAGGTGTGTCTGCTATGGAGATCACATTATTTATTTATTTAATATATATATATGTGTGTGTGTGTGTATATATATATGTATGTGTGTATATATATATATATATATATTTTTTTTTAAGATGGAGTCTCACTCCGTCGACCAGGCTGGACTGCAGTGGCACGATCTCAGCTCACTGCAACCTCTGCCTCACGGGTTCAAGCAATTCTTCTGCCTCAGCCTCCCGAGGAGGTGGGACTATAGGCGCCTGCCACCACGCCCGGCTAATTTTTGTATTTTTAGTAGAGACAGGGTTTAACCATATTGGCCAGGCTGATCTTGAACTGCTAACCTCGTGATCCCCCGACGTTGGCCTCCCAAAGTGCTGGGATTACAGGTGTGAGCCACTGCATCCAGCCTAAATATATTTTTTAATAGAGACCATCTTACTGTGTTGGCCAGGCTGGTCTTGAACTGCTGGGCTCAAGCAATCCTCCTGCCTCAGCCTCCCAAAGTGCTGGGATTACAGGTGTGAGCCACCACGCCCAGATGGGACCACATTTTTAAAAACAGAGTTCTTGATTTAGAGTGTATGGATGGGCTTTAGGGAACCGTGTTTGTGTGTGTGTGTGTGCGCGCGCACATGTGTGCATGCCATGAGCATTATTCCGGGATGGAGCATTTATAGTTTTTATAAGGTCAGCAAGGAGACTGTGACACAAGGAAATGTTAAGACTCATGTATAAACTGCAATGCAAACTGCTGTGCTCTGTTCTAGAGGTCCCTCCATAGAGGAATATGAAAAGGCTATGCAATGGAGGTGTTGTCTAGCTGCACCTGGACAAATGCTGAGGAGTCTGGATTCACTTGCCTGATGTCAAAGAACAAAGGCTCGTTCTTTAGGACACCCGTGAGGCCTCTCACACCATCTCCTCCTCCACTCTCACTCCTCCCTGCATTTGCTTATTCAACAAGGTTTTCCTGAGCATTTCCTCAAGCCAGGCCCTGTGAACAGGACAGACATGGGTCCCTGCCTCCTGAAGCTGACATTCTTGTGAGAGAGATAGACATCAGTCAAACACACAAACAGATGCAGAATTATAAACTAAGGTCAATTCTAATGAGGGGACAACAGAGAGAGGAGGCTGACTACCTGCAAGGGCCTGATGACTCCAGAGAGATGGGGAAGGCTTCCGGAGCATTCTGACCACTGTTCGCTGGCCAGCAATCTGGATTATAAATTGCCCCCAAGTTAAAAAATTCCTCAAGGGGAGAGACCGTAGATCATTTGGCTTTACAGTTTATAGAGCTTATAGCACCTGATGTGGAATAGGACTTGCATTTGCAAAACAAATGGATGAGGGAATGAGCAGACTATCCTGTGATATTTCTTTCATTACATATTTTTAACTCCTTGCAGGTGCAAAGGTTTCATCTTAGATCTCCCTTCAGCCCCACACACAGCACTGAGAACACTCAGCACATCATTACATTGGGAGGAGACATCCCATTTTCACGAACTCGAATGAAACTGTGGCTCTGCTTCCTGCTTCCTGCCTGTCTTCCACAAAGCCAGGCCTCGGTCTCCAGTTCCCGGCTATGCACACATCTCTGCTCAGACCCTGTGCTCAAGCTAAGCCTTGTCTCCTTCGGTGTGAGGTTGAAAGATCCGGCCACAATGGAGGCAGAACTCACCCTTGATGGGGGAGAGCAAGACACAGAGGGGGACATTTGTGCTCTGGGGAAAACAGGGGAGAGTTTGAAACTGCATACCACGCCGTTAACATGTTTATTTTGCTTACTGTTCCTCTAACTCCACTAGAACAGAATTTGTATTTCGTGTCTGTCTTGTTCATTGCTGTGTCCCTGGTGCCTGGCACATAGTCCACACTGGATACTTATTTGTTAAATAAATGAGTCAGTGAATGAAAGGGGACTCGGGCGAGACAGTAAAAGGAAATAGCGAGGAGCAAAGGCATACAGGTGTTGAAATACATGGGCCACGCAGCACAGCTGCACCCAGCAGTGTGCGGTTTAACAACCAACCCTCTGCATGTAGCTCCAACATGGGCAATGGTTGATATTTTCATGTACCTTAACAAATAAAACTGAAATTTAAAAAAACACCCAGAATTTCATGTGTTTGTCAACGATATGAGCCACTTCTTTGCTGAATTGGATGGTAAGTTTTGAATACTGTCATTTACAATGACACACTTTTGGCCAGGCATGGTGGCTCACACTTACAATCCCAGCACTTTGGGAGGCCGAGGCAGGAGGATCACTTGAGCCCAGAAGTTCGAGATCAGCCTGGGCAACACAGTGAAACCCCATCTCGACCAAAAATAAAAAAATTAGCCGGGCATGGTTGCATGCACCTGTGGTCCCAGCTACTTGGGAGGCTGAGGTGGGAGGACCCCTTGAGCCCAGGAGTTCAAATCTGCAGTGAGCCATAACTGTACCACAGCACTCCAGCCTGGGTGACAGAGTAAGAGTCTGTCTCAAAAATGGAGTTTCACTCTTGTTGCCCAGGCTGGAGTGCAATGGCACAATCTCACCTCACTGCAACCTGCATCTCCCAAGTTCAAGCGATTCTCCTGCCTCAGCCTCCCGAGTAGCTGAGATTACGGGCATGACCCACCATGCCCAGCTAATTCTGTACTTTTAGTAGAGACGGGGTTTCTCTATGTTGGTCAGGCTGGCCTCGAACTCCTGACCTCAGGTGATCCACCCGCCTTGGCCTCCCAAAGTGCTGGGACTATAGGCGTGAACCACCGTGCTGGACCATATATAAACACTTTTAAGTTTAATCTGATTAGCATTCTACCACTTTTCTAAGTCTAAGCAATTATCAAAACAATAAATCAAACCCAGATTTATAGTGTTTGCCAATTTCTGTGGCGAACAGAAATATTCCCACCAGGGCTGATTTAGAGCTACCAACATGATGTCACTGAACGTGGATTTGGTGTGGGCTGTGACATTTCACTATATATAGACACAACAGGTGCATACAGATAAATAATATAGTAAAACAATTAGGAAGGGATGAGTTTTGAGTATTGGCTACCCTTGTTTTTAATTTATTTAACTATAATTTTAAATCATTTGTTTTTATAAAGAATGGCTATTAACAATTTGCACACATTTCTGAAAATGTAACAACTGGCTCTCAGAAGTCATCCCTGAGTGTATCCTACAGGCAGACCAAGCCTTGCTTTGGGCACTGGCAAAGCTGGAGTCCAGGAGATTCTGCTTCAATGGACTCACCCAGGACTGCACAATCAGAAATGCTAGAAAGAAGCCACATCAATGTTTGCACAACATGTAACTTTTATCATTAAAAAAAGAAAGATTTCTTTTGAATTATATTTTAGGCTCCATAAGCTCCCCAGGTTTAGGGGTTCTAAAAGCCACATTCTGGCCACATCCCAGGCCTGCTCAGTTCCTGGAGGGAACAGCTTGAGAAGGAGGTAGCCAGCACTGTGCTTTTTACATAAGGAAGTATGTAATGTAGGAAACTGCAGTCTGAGGACCAAAGCAGCAGTTCCCTGCAGGTCATCCAGGTGAGAGGTGTTTCCAAGTCTGATGTGAGGGTGGCGGGCAGAGAGGCTGCTCCAGAAACATAACTGTAAGCCCCAGGGAGTGTGGGGAAACAGCCCTGGAGACAAGCCACCTAGAACCAAACAGCCCTGACTCTGAAGGCTTCCCAGGATATTGGCTCAGCCACAGGCCAAACCAATCCCCAACCCGAGTCACATCCAAGCCCCAGCTGGGTGCAGCTGTGCTTAGATTAGGGAACATCCAAGGCAAGTGCGTGCCTTTGCAGCTCCAGTCCTTCCTCAGCCCTGCAATGGCCTCCTGCTCTTCCCAATGCATCCCCTCTGGGCAGCAGGCTCAGGCACGATGCAGGGCGTCTGGCAGGACCAGGGCCGCCGATGATGCTGCTGGCCAGGACTGAAAAATGCAGACTGCAGGCAGCACAAGCAAGCAGGACAACCCTGCTCAGCTTGTGTGTGTGTGTAAAGTCTGATGGAACTGCACAGGCTGGGGGCGTCTGGGGAAATATCTATAAGTGGCAATCGGCTGAGCAGCTGGGAGGAACTTCAGAGAAGAGACAGAATATTAAGAGGTGAGTTTGGGGCTGGGCGCAGTGGCTCACGTCTATAATCCCAACTCTTTGGGAGGCTGAGGAGGGCGGATCATTTGACCTCACGAGTTCAAGATGAGCCTGGGCAACATGGTGAAACCCCTGTCTCTACATAAAATACAAAAAAAAAAAAAAAAAAATTAGTCAGGCATGGTGGCATGTGCCTGTAGTCCCAGCTACTCGGGAGGCTGAGGTGGGAGAATGGTTTGAGCCTGGGAGGCAGAGGTTACAGTGAGCTGAGATGGCGCCACTGCACTCCAGCCTGGAATATAGGGCCAGACCTCGTTTAAAAAAAAAGAAAAAGAAAAAAAAGCAGCAGCAGCAAGTTTGGATGAACAGCCAGGCTGTCTCCTTACTAGGTTCATTCCAAGCCCGGGACCACCTGCCTTCACTCCCCATGAAGCCTCGAGTCCCCTCCCACTCATGCTAGCCTTTAGGGTCTATGGTTTGGGATAACCAAGGGCTTCACTTCAGATTCAAAGCCTGGCTACAGGTTCACAACCTGGTGCTGCCACTTTCAAGCTGTGTAACTCTGGGCACACTTAACTCTGGGCACACTGCTTAATACCTCTGGGCTTCGGCTTGCTCACCTGGAACTCAGGAGAACCCGTCTCCCAGGACCACTGTGAAGGTGAACAGCTTATGGGAAAGGCCCACCCTCTGCAGCAGTCACTGAGTTTTGGTTGTGAATTACTAATATCTACTAGGCCACCCTGCATAGGACCAGGGGCTCCCGTAGAGCAGGAAAGGTGGTCTCATCTTCGGACAGGTCAAGGCCGGGGGGCAGGGCAGCAGGCAAGGAGATGGTGTCGAGCACCACAGGGCCTTGGCTGGAAATGCTGATGGGTGACCCCTGAAAGTGGGCAGCAGTCCAGCTGGTGGGTCAGGCTCTGTGTGTGTCCATTCACTTCCTTCCGTCCACACACAGACTCGGCCTGGGGTTCATATCCCTGGGGCCTCAATGCAGAGCAAGCAACTCACTAAGAGTTACATGGGTGTTTTCATTCTAGTGAGGATGATATATACAAGGCGGTACTAGCCAGTAATAACTTACTGAGGCCAAAGCCCCCATGGGTAACAGGGCACAACATGAGGTTCCCATGTTCCCAGGGCCTGTCGTCTTGTTTGTCTATGGCTCCGGCTGTATCAATCTCCTTTTTGTGTGTTTGTCAAAGGGCAGCCCCCAAAGCCCCAAATGGGACATAAATAGAACTGAAGTACAACAAGCTACTATATTCTCAGCACAGGGAGTGTGAAACCCTTAGTCTTAAAGTGACAAATGGGTAGGAAATTATTTCTTGCTAAAGAATAATGAAGAGCATAAATTGCTTCTATGTGCAGATGATTCACTAGAAGGTAGGCACCTCTGGCTGCAAGGGGAAGGTGCCACCACTTCAAGCCTCAGCGCCACACTTCATGGCTTTCCCCCTACATCAAGCACCCCCACCCAGCTGCACCCGGGCCAGGCTGGCCTGATAAGCCTTGCCCCTCCTTCTGCCCAGCCTCTGGAGAAGAGGCTCTGAGAAAGGCAAGGGGGAGGGCAGTCTGCTCAGTCTGAAAGTTCCTTTACTCCTAGAAAAGGGTTTTTAGGACCCAGAACTGTGCCCTCGGTAATGGTAAGCATGGCTGTGGCAGGCTCTCCTTAGGAGGCTGAGGGCCTGGGGTTTTCCAATTGGACCCCAGGGAGGAGACCTTTCTCCTGCTTGGTTAAGACCCAAGGTTGGTCTATCTTTCCATCTCTCTCCATCTCTCTCCCCTCCTTGACTCCTCCCTGAATAGCAAACCTAAATGGACAGCAAGATGCCAGCTTGGGCAGCACCCAACAAGTGTCTTCTCCTTTAATTTATACTTCTAACAGCACTTTCAAGTGAACCACTGCAATTAAGCAGGCTTAAGCACTGCCTCACGTATAGCAGAAAGACACACAGAAGATTAACCGCAGAAGGTAGAGACCCTGGAAGGAATTCAACACTCAGGCTTATTTATTCAAACATGAAGCTGACCCTGTAACACTGAAGAAAGTATTTCAGCAAATACCTGGGCAAAGCACTATCAAAGCAGGCAACTCAGCCGCCCAGTGCAGGTGCCAAATGTCTCCGCAGCCATATTATGAAACGATGTCTTTAAAAGTACGTGATACATGCACACGTATGTTTATTGCAGCACTATTCACAATAGCAAAGACTTGGAATCAACCCAAATGTCCATCAGTGACAGACTGGATTAAGAAAATGTGGCACATATACACCATGGAATACTATGCAGCCATAAAAAAGGATGAGTTTGTGTCCTTTGTAGGGACATGGATGCAGCTGGAAACCATCATTCTCAGCAAACTATCGCAAGAACAGAAAACCAAACACTGCATGTTCTCACTCATAGGTGGGAATTGAACAATGAAATCACTTGGACACAGGAAGGGGAACATCACACACCGGGGCCTATTGTGGGGAGGGGGGAGGGGGGAGGGATAGCATTAGGAGATATACCTAATGTAAATGACGAGTTAATGGGTGCAGCACACCAACATGGCACATGTATACATATGTAACAAACCTGCACGTTGTGCACATGTACCCTAGAACTTAAAGTATAATAAAAAAAAAAATTTTTTTTAAAGTACATGATAGGCCCAGTGTGGTGACTTGTGCCTGTCATCCCAGCACTTTGGGAGGCCAAGGTGGGCAGATCACTTGAGGTCAGGAGTTTGAGACTGGGCTGCCCAACATGGTGAAACTCCATCTCTATTAAAAATAAAAAAATTAGCTGGGCGTGGTGGTATATGCCTATAATCCCAGCTACTTGGGAGGCTGAGGCAGGAGAATGGCTTGAACCTGGGAGGCAGAGGTTGCAGTGAGCCGAGATTGCACCACTGCACTCCAGCCTGGGTGACAGTGATTCTCTGTCTCAAAAAAAAAAAAAAAAAAACAACACTGATAATCCCAACCCAAGACCCACATCAGCTTTGGACTCTGCTAGTCCATTTGGGGCCCTCCCAAAAACAGGCAGCTCCTGAGCATCCTGAATCCAGGGCCTCTACCCACTCCCTCACTGGCAGCTCCTGAGCACCCCCAGTCCAGGGCCTCTACCCACTCCCTCACTGGTAGCTCCTGAGCACCCCCAGTCCAGGGCCTCTACCCATTCCCTCACTCAGCTCCTGAGCACCCCCAGTCCAGGGCCTGCACCCTCTCCCCCACCCACAGCCCTGGGGGAGTTATTCCACACTGTCAGCCTCAAGGACAAGACTTTTCTTCTTTAAAGCAAACTGCAACAAGAGAAATGGAGGTTTTGGGGCAAAAGTGAATTTCTTTCCACTCTCCTGTTAACCCCGAGAACAAGTCCCTGAGGAAAAACTGGCATCTTTTTCCGGAGGAAAAAAGAAGAATTTCATCCAATAGACTTGCAAGTCAGTACCCCTAATCAGAGGCCGATAAGAGACACAAGGACAGAAAGCAGGAGTTGGAAAGGATGTCGGAGGAAGAGCCTGCCTTCTAACCAGCTCCACTCTGCCCAGACATCGATCATCCACTATCCCCAAAGGCCAGAGGAAAGAACCCGAGAACAGTTTTCCATTTGTGCTTGTCAAACTCAGCTCACTCCCTTGAAGCCGAGAAAAGAGATTTAAACTACAAGTGTCCACCAGTTCCCTGTAACTAAACTAGCTATTTGGTATTTTGAGAGCATCTGAGAATCATAACTACAGAGGCAAGAAGGGGGGCTCATTTCTTCAGCTCGCCCTCGCCTTGCAGAAGGGACACTGTAACCCTGGAAGAGCAGTGTTGGACAGCAGGTTCCCTCCCTGAGAGCCACGGACTCCAGGAGCTGAGTGAGAGGCTGCAGCAAGAGAGCTTGGAGATCGAGTCTTATCCCCACATTTTGTAGTTGCAACTCAGACCTGGAGAAGTTGAAAGGACTTGCCCAAGATCACATGGTAAATAAATTCCTTACTTAGTCCGGATCTCTGGGGGTGAAGGAGGCTGAAGCTCTCAACTGGAGATAGGGTCTCAGTTTTGCTTTTGTTTTAAAAAAGCACAAGCACACAAGATGGTTTGTTTCAAACCAATCAAGACTTGTTTTGTTTTAAGCCACTTCAATTATCAGAGGACAGCATGTGTTCCAGTGAACTCCACAGCACTTTGGAACCATGGAAAATTTACAGCCTAGGCTGTGCGCGTGGCTCACACCTGTAATCCCAGCACTTTGGGAGGCTGAGGTGGGCAGATCATGAGGTCAGGAAATCGAGACCATCCCAGCCAACATGGTGAAACCCTGTCTCTAGTAAAAATACAAAAATTAGCCGGGCGTGGTGGCGGGCGCCTGTAGTCCCAGCTACTCAGGAGGCTGAGGCAGGAGAATGGCTTGAACCCAGGAGACGGAGGTTGCAGTGAGTGGAGATTGCACCACTACACTCCAGCCTGGCGACAGCACAAGACTGCATCTCAGGAAAAAAAAAGAAAAAAGAAAAGAAAAGAAAAGAAAATTTACAGCCTAAACGTGAGCAGATTATGTTCCATAGCATCTGCCATAAAGTCAGCCTTTCTGGTGCAGCCACACACAGATTAAAGTAAAAGCCTGCTAAGCAAAAAGAAAGGACAGTTATTTGGAGAAGAGAAAAGCTGCTTCGGCAACAGCTAAGTCCTGGGACCTGGCAGGCTTGGGGGTGAGCACCCACTTGGTGTGGGACAGTTTCCTCCACTAGGGGCCTGGATCTCACTCAGCAGCAGCAGCTGCTCAGCAGTCTCCCCACCCCAAAGTAAAAGTCAGAACTGCTTTCCTTTTACAAAGCCTTACCCTTTGGAAGGGGTCAGATGCCTCATGGATCGCTATAACAGCCTAGGGTCCTCTAAGACCACATACACAAGACTTCAAGTCTTTGATAAACTTCATCTGGAAGGCAACCCTAGGACCGCTGTGTCTAAGAAACGAAAGCCAAGGATCTGGTGGGGGCAAGGCATTTGTCTATAATTACACAGCACATCAGCAAGGATAAGTGACTCTAGGTTCTTGGATTGGGGGATGAAGGGATGAAGGGCTCAGGCTGACCCATCTGGGTGATACTGCTTCTACAACCCTGGGAGTTCCCAAACTTGTCTCACTGTGCAGCCAGGAATAGGTCAGGGTTTCCCTGTCCCGGCACTGCTGACGTGCTGGGCCAGATAATTCTTTGCTGTGGGGGCTGTCCTGGGTGCTGTCTGATGGTTATCAGCTTCCCTGACCCCTATCCACGAGATGCCAATAGCATCCCCAGTGTAGCAGCCAAAAACGTCTCGAGAAACTGACCTTCGACTCCCATGGGGGAGCAAAAGTAGCCCAGTTGAGAACTGGAGTAGATGGCAAGTTTCGGAGCGTGCTGCTCCCCACCCCCACCTGACCCTGCTCTGCCCTCCCAAACATGCCTGATCCCCTGCCCTCTAGGGAAGAGCTGGGCTACTCAGCAAACTTCCTGCAGAAGCCAGACTTGTGGGGAGCCAAGGCCAAACCACAGCAGCTTAGTTCTGGGGAAAGCAGCTCTTACAACCAACGGCCTCTGTGATGTGGCCCCTCAGCCCTGGACACTGATACCTACTATGTCCGAGAGCATTCAGAAAGGTCAGGGAATCCGTGGAGCACCCCACCTGAGAAGCCAGAGGTCCTCCTCCAGGGTGGGATGACAAGACACCTAACTTGACTTAGGGCCACATGAGTTGTCACAGCACAACACAAAAAGATGGTTTCCTATAAGGGCCCATAATAAGGTACCAGCAGTATTGGGAAATGGTTGGGGGTTTCAACAGAGGAGTGACAGCTGTGCATGGTGGCTCACACCTGTAATCCCAGCACTCCGGGTGGCTGAGGCAGAAGGAACGCTTGAGCCCAGAAGTTTGAGACCAGCCTGGGCAACTTAGTGAAACCCCACCTCTACAAAAACTAATAAATTAGCCTGGCATGGTGGCATGTGCTCGTAGTCCCAGATACTTGAGAAGCTGAGGTGGGAGGATGGATTTGAGCCCAGGAGGGCAAGACTGCAGTGAGCTTAGATTGTGCCACTGCACTGCTGCCTGGGCAACAGTGAGACCTTGTTTCAAAAAACAAAAACAAAACAAAACAGGCCAGATGTGGTGGCTCTCACCTATAATCCCAGCACTTTGGGAGGTCAAGACGGACAGATCTCTTGAATTCCTGAGGCCAGCAGTTCAAGACCAGCCTGGGCAACATGGTGAGACCTCATCTCTACAAAAAATACCAAAAAAGTAGCCAGGCAGGGCGGTGCATGCCTGTAGTCCCAGCTACTCTGAAGGCTGAGGTGGAAGGATCGCTTGAGCCTGGGAGGTTGAGGCTACAGTGAGCTGTGATCACAATAAAGCCGACATTGATTAAACACCTCCTACGTGCCAGGCACTCTGCTGAGCACTGCAACCCCGAGGGTGATCCCACTGTCACCCATTGTACAGAAAAGGACATTGAGGCAGAGGTTGAGTAACTTTTGCTCCAGGCCCACCATTGATCCTGCATGTTGGTGGGAGGGCACCCACACTCTGCTTCAGGAGGAAGCAACCTCATGCCAATGCCAAGACCCACCGAAAAGATGACATGGCTTCAGGCAGGCAGAAGGCTCTGGTCTCTGCTAACCAGCCATGCACCAAGGGCTGCCAGCAACTTGGCCCCATGCCTGAGTGGGTGCTGGGGGCCTCCAGCCCGTGGGGTGGGAAGGGCTGGCGCCAGCTGGAACAGAACTTGAGAACACATTTGCAGTGTCTCACTTCCCGGGAGAGCGACACTGCCACACTGAGCAGACTCCTTGGCAGTGAGTGATCCTTGCAAGAGTTCCAGCGCTACTTGGAGAAGCCATTTGTTTCCCAACAGCAACCAGGAAGGCAGCAGCTGTCCTGCACAGGAGTCCCTCCTGCTTCCTGGACCTCTGGTCAGGGAGGCCTCTTCTGGGAGTGACACAGGCCTTCAGGGCCTGACATGCAGCAGCAGGAAGGCTCCTCAGCTTAGACCCCAGGACAAGAGCGTCCACACATGTCCTCGGGAAGTGCCTGGAGGCCTTGGGGTCAGACTTTCAGAAGTCAGTAGCTGCTATGAAGAGGCCAATCAGAAAGATCAAGTGCTTGGCTTCGAGTGGCCATTGCTGGGCAGCAGGACAGGCCCACTGGGTTCCCAAACTACTCCACAATTCCTGCTCAGGCCAATCTCTGGCCCTGGCAGGCAGGCAGCAGGGCCTTCTCTCCTCCTTCACAAGCACCCATTATAGCAACGTGGGAACATGTTGCTAACACCCTACATGGAGCAGGACTTAGTTGCTTTTCTAAACCTTACAACCTATCAGTCTGAGGAAACACCTGAAATCACCCTGATATAACCCCCAATACACAGATCTTTCCCGTGGGGAACATCTTATTTTCTTTCTGACATTTAATCTCAGGTCATAGCCAGGGTGGGGATTATAACACCTTTGAACAGGCCAGAAGGACCCGTGTGTGGTTACAGAATAAGCATGTTAATTCTGAATACCTGCTCCGTGCAAGGGCAGAGGGAGGCAGCACTGGTCTCTCCCTGCAGACAGTGTTTTCCTCTAAGAAAAGGATTTTCACCTTGGGTCACGGCCCCTCTGACAAAGGAAAGGCTGGATACTTCTTTGATGAGACTCGGACCACAGTGCTGGGCTGCTCCTTCCTTCCTGCCTGTCACACACGACCAGGGCAGAATGGGAACAGGAATCCATCCCACTCATACCACTTGCAGGGCAATGAGCAGCCCAGGCGCCAGCAACAAGGCAGTGAGCTCGAGAGAGGCTTACAGGACAGCTGAAGAGCTGTGCAAGGCCAGCGCAGACTGGGACCAACCAGGGCCTTCCTGCCCGTCAGTCAGGGCAGTCTGTCTTTCTGGCCAGCTGAGCCTGGTCACTGTCAGGAGTCTCCAGCCAGGGCCAGTCTGCCCGCTTCTCCTCTGGGACAGAAGAAAGGGTGGCAGAGGATTCTCCACTGGTGCTCAAGAATTTGGCAGCAGCCGTCCTGGTCCTTGGGATCTGCTGATTTCCAGAACGCCTGCTCAGTTGGTGAGCGGCCCCTATTGTGAGTGTCCACCCAGTGGGAATCTCTCCCACCAAGCTTCCATTCACTCACCTTCTCCCCTTCTCCTAAGCCACCCCCCTCCAGCTTTCCTTAGAGGAGTTCTTATTTACTGAATGAATAAGTAAAAAAATAAGTTTAAAAATAAGCCTGGATAAGAGCAATAAAGCCTCCCTTTAGCCTTTGCTATTAAAACTGACTTGAAATAGGAGAGCTAGATTTTCCAGGTGAGAATTACAGGGTTTGTGGATTAGGGAGACAACCAAGTCTCCTTTATTCTCCTTCTGTAAGGACTAAATTGATATTTACTTGCACAAGCCAAGAGCGAAAGGGGGCAGCCAGCTCTCCTAACAGCCATTTATACATCCAAGTCTGGTAGATTTATTGGTGTCTAAAACGGCAGAAAGAAAGAATGAGAACATACTATGTCAAAGCCAAGTTCTCTATTATCCCAAACAGAATTTATTATTGTTAAAAGCCCCGTCCCTTGCTGGAGAGATTTGGTTAGGCTATGGAGAGGCCACAGAGTCAAGCAGGCCATACCTGGACCTGCTCTCTCTGCAGGGGGTCATGAGCTCCACAAACAGGCCCCCAAATAATCTCAGAACCACCTCAAAAGCAACAGTTATGTGAAAGTACACTGGAGCAGTGGCCACCCACAGCAGCCTCAGAAGAGCAGACACTGGACACCGTATTTGGTAATAAAAGGTTCTGCATCCCCTACGGAGTTGCTGGTACGATTCCCTCAGCTCTTGGTCAAATTTACACACATTCAATAAGGTCACAGCCCAGCCATGAGCCAGATGCCTCTAGATTAATCCCTTGAGGGCCAGAGAAATAAACACTGGGTAAGAAACAATGTTAAGGACCTGATTTATAAAAGCAAGAAGGACACTGTCTTTTGGCAGAAATGACCTGCTGCATGACCCACAGTCAGCGGAGACCCACACGGCCCAGTCAGGGGTGCAGAGCTGTGGACGTGGGATGTCCAGAATGTACAGCCCCTGCTTTGAGAGTCAGAAGCTGGGTCTGTGCACCACCCCCTCCCCTGACTTTGGCAACTCAGCCAGGCCAGGGGCTGAAGGTCTTCTCGAGAGCCAGTACAACCACAGACAAGACGGAGCACCCTCGAGTTTTCCGCACTAAAAGCAACAAGGCCAGGCCGGGCGCGGTGGCTCACACCCGTAATCCCAGCACTTCTGGGAGGCTGGGGCAGATGGATCACTTGAGGCCAGGAGTTCCAGACCAGTCTGGCCAACATGGCGAAACCCTTTCTCTATTAAAAATACAAAAATTAGCCAGGTATGGTGGCACGCACCTGTAATCCCAAATACTCGAGGAGTTGAGGCAGGGGAACTGCTTGAACCTGGGAGGGGCAGGTTGCAGGGAACTGAGATTGCGCCACTGTACTCCAGCCTGGGCGACAGAGTGAGACCCTATCTCCAAAAAAGAAAACGGACTGCTAACTGGCGCCAAAACTGGGGAAAGGCGGCCCAATGACCCAGTCAAAGAGTCCGCTAATATGGACCAAGGATCCCCTCAGAGACTGCTGGTAAAGTCCAGAAACATAAGGACCTCGTTGCCCACAGAAAGGCTCAGTCAAGAAAGTCAAGAGGACAAGTGAAAACAGAATGAGGGTGAGGATCAACCTGAGCCTGAGCCGGGAAGACCAGAGGCATGCAGCCAGACTCAGGTCCCACACTGTGGACTCACACCACCACTAAGAAAACATCTGGGATTTCCAAGACTCAAAAAGTGCCTTCGTACTGGCATGCTCTATATGCTGTCACATCATGCCCTTGTCACAAAGACAGAAGCTCTGGTGGGAAACACAAAGCCTCTTCAGAAGCCCTATTCAGCCTGCACTTGCCACAGAGAAATGGTGCCAGGAGTTCTTCTGAGTACTCGTGGGTGGCAAGTGCTAGACAGTCCAGGAAGGTACCTTCTAAGCTTCCAGGTGCAAACTCAACTCAAGAAGACCCGGTGTCCTTCCCGGTACGTGCTTGGCACAAGGGTTAAGAACAATGCTTGTGAAATTCCTAAGGAAATGTGAGAGACCCAGTCCTGCACACTGATTTGCCTTCCCCTGTTCAGTTGCTGACAGGAAGTAGAAGACAGGTAGTGAGGGAAGGAATGACAGTTTGGGGATTAGTGTGATGACAATTAGCCAAGTTCTGCTCTGCTTCTCTTTACAAAGAAAACTTCCCTTCTTTCTGCTCTTGGAATGCCACATTAGAAGACAGACATTTCCATTGGCAGCCACATACACATTGGGTGATGTGTCACTAAATGTGTGTGTGCACAAAGGCACATTAGGAGCTTTTTGAATGTGTAAGAGAAATAGATTTTCATAATTGAATTATGCCCTCAAGTAGAGTTGACCATTTGCTGAAAGCTGGGGCCACAGCAGAGGAAGCTGACTGTGCCTCATCAGAATTGAGGCTCCACTCAAATATTTCTGCCAACTCCAGGTGAGGGCTTGTCTCTTGGGGAGGCTGCTGCCCAGTAAAGGGCTGGGACAGATGGGGCAGAGCCAGGGGTCAAGATGGCCTTGACAGAGCTGGGTAAAATAGATCCATTTCATATGTGACCAGCGTGTGAGGAGGAGAAAGCACCCTGCATAAGAATCAGGTGTCACCCTCCTCCTCCTCCAGATTCTTTGCAACCCCAAGACCATCATCTGCTCTAACAAAGAGAGGGTAGGAAAGATTAGCACCAATATCAGATAGTTTCTGCAAGAAGTACAACACAACAAAAAGAATGCTGAATCTAGAGCCAGAAGCCCCAGATGTGTGTTCTAGTTCTGGCTCTTCTACTCATGGAACTTAAAGCCACTCTTTTTCTAAACCTCAATCTGTAAACTGGGAATATGCTCCCTGATGAGCAGATGCTTCCAGGAGACAGTGACTGTAGAAGCATCACCAGGAGATGGTAGCACTGCTAAACCCTAATGCTGCTTACAAGATGGCACTGACTGGCCGGGCGCGGTGGTTCACACCTGTAATCCCACCACTTTGGGAGGCTGAGGCGAGCGGATCATGAGGTCAGGAGATCGAGACCATCCTGGCTAACATGGTGAAACCCCGTCTCTACTAAAAATACAAAAAAACTAGCCGGGCGTGGTGGCGGGCGCCTGTAGTCCCAGCTACTCGGGAGGCTGAGGCAGGAGAATGGCGGGAACCTGGGAGGCGGAGCTTGCAGTGAGCCGAGATCGTGCCACTGCACTCCAGCCTGGGCGACAGAGCAAGACTCCATCTCAAGAAAAAAAGAAAAAAGATGGCATTGACTTGGCCCACATGCCCCAAAGGAAGCCTCTGCCAGATGCAGGCGGGGCTCCCAGAGCTTGGGCACAGCAACAAGTGCCCAGCCGATACTACTTGTGCTGATTGGGGCTGCTGTGGGCTCATGGTGGCCTGGCTCCAGGTCTTTCCAGCAAGGGGTGGGAAGGACAGTCCTGCAGCAGCACCCCAGAGGCTTTCACATCATCCTTTCCGGTCCTCTCAGACCCCTATCCTACCCTAGGTCCTAAGCCATTAGCCAGCAGCCAAGAGAGCCTGGGGACTCACAACTCACACCTTTTCCTTTGGGCTTGCAACCTGTCTTCCCTGGGTGAGCCCACACTCTGCCATTATCCCAGCCCTAGGGTCAAACACCTTGCACCACAGGCACCACCTGGATCATCCCTCCCAAGCTCACCATGCAGCCTTGCACCACCCTAGTCCCCTGCCTTCCCACGGCATGCTCCCACAAAACTGGAGAGGGCTCAGCCGCCCGGGACCAGACGCTGGCCTGCCCACCTGCACCTGTGAATGCCACCTGACTTCCCCAGGCCCCACGTGCCCTCCCTGCTCACTCCTTATGCCACTGGTCCCAGTGACCCTCCACTGAGGGTCACTCCAGGTAATTCTGTCTGTGCTAGAGAGGGGCTGGCACTCTGAGCTTCCAAAGTCACCACCTCCCCTCATACACTGCTACTGAGAGTGTAAAGTGGTGCAGCCACTGGGAGAAACAGTCTGCCCATTCCCCACTAAGGTGAACAGAGTCACCATATGACCCAGGAGTCCCACTCCCAGGTATATGCCCCAAAGAACTGAAAACATGTCCACCCAAAACCATGTACACGAATGTCCACAGCAGCATTATTTATCACAGCCCAAAGGTGAAAACAGCCCAAATGTCCATCAACAGAAGAATGGAGAAACAAAACGTGGTCTACCCATACAACGGGATTTTCTCCAGTCATCACAAGAAATGAAACTCTCGCACACACTACAACACAGTGAACCTCAAAACTGTCATAAGACCTCATATTCTGTGGTTCCATTTATATAAAGAATCCAGAATAGAAAAATTCAGAGGCAGAAAGCAGATTCGTGGCTGCCAGGGGCTGGGCTGGGGTAGGGGGTCTGGAGTAACTGCCTAATGGGTATGGTTTTCCATTTGGGGTGATAGAGTTGTGGATAGTGTAGGCAGTGGTGATAGTCACATAACACCGTGAATGTATTATACCTAGTGCCATTGAGTTGTACATTTTAAAATGGCCAACACATATTTTTATGTTATATGTATTTTACTACAATTTTTTAAAAGCCACCACCTCCCACAGCCATCTATGCAGTTCCTCGGTGCTCCCAGCACCCTCTGCAGCCTGGAAGGCCCAGGACGATCAGGGCACCATCTCCAAGCGGCTGGCAGGCCTGGGCCCAGCAGGGAGGCTGCACCGCACATGGGCGTGGTGTCAGAAGTCAGATGCATTTCAGTGTAGTTGGTGAGATGGCCACAGGGTCCTCCACCACAAGCCCTGGGGGGACCAGCATGAAGGAAGGAACAGGAACTCAGGTTAGCTTTCCGCACCTCTCCAAGGAGGCTAGGTAGCCCAGCACTGGCTGCTGAAAACACAGTGAACACAGAGGAGAAAGTCCCCGCACACTTCTCAGTTCTGCAACAGAGAACTGGAATTGATGTGCACCGGCCCCATCTCACCTGCTACCCCGGGGGATAGGCAGACCTCAACGTTCATTCTTCAAGATGCTCAAACCACTGAAGAAAGCTCAGAATGACTTGGGCAAGACAGCAAAAGCCAAGGCTACTTGGTGCCAGAGACAGGGACTGCTGTGGCATCAGAGCCTCAAGACCTCCTCAGACATGCAGCCCAGCTGAGGAGCTGTGTTCAAACCCAGGCAGGGCCAAGAAGCAGGGCGGCTCCGGTGGCAGCAGCGAGGGATCAGATATCGGGGAAATCTGGAAGGACGGCTGGAGCCAGAATGCCACTTAGACATAAGTGGATGACAGTTTCAGCAGGAACTTTGCCAAATGACTCTCCCTTCAATGGTCAGGGCTTGGTTTCAAGAGAATGCTACCGAGGATTCCAGGCAGAAACTGAGAAGAACACATGGTGTTATCTATTTGGCCACTGTGTGCTTATGGTCACTGAGTAAAGACAAAATACATCTTCACCACTCTGCAATTTCTTCCTTTCCTCAACAGCAATGAAGATGAACTTCTTTCCTGAGGAGGGAGCTAGCCTGTGAATCTTCAGTGTGTGGCCAGGTCAGAGCTGCATCCCGTTTCCAGAAAGGCGATGGAGGAAGGGCTCTGGGCATTCTGCTGGCATAAAGAATGAGCTACAAGCCTGGGCTCCAGCAGCACAGTCCAAGAGAAGAGACACAGGACGGTCCTCAGGTGAGCTCTCGCACTCTCAGTGGGAAGCCGGAAAGCAGACAGCTGAGAGTGCCCAGCGCTCCTTGGCAGAGGTGGAATGGTGAGGCTTGACCAACGTCAGAAGATGAGGGAGAAAGAGGCTTTCCAATCCTTGATGCCAGCAAGGAAACAAAGCCCAGGAGCCTGCAGCCAGTGAAGACGCCCTCGGCACACCAGGCGAAGGGAGAGGAGAAGGGGAAACTGCAGGCAAGCCCCCCAGTGGCTTAGGCCTGCTCACCAGGCTCAGCAGACAGTCAGGTTTGGCAGAATCAGCTAGTAAAGGGAAAAGTAGGCTGGATGCAACACTTGGTCTTTCTGCCACCTGACTCAAACTTCTCCTCCAACCTCTGGTTCTTCTTTAAGACACTGGTGTTCCCAAAGCTCTGAGCCCTCTCCCTTTCCATCCAGGTTTTCCTCCAATGGCTCTGTGCTCAAGTCTTCGAGCCCTGACTCACCATACAATGACCTCTAAATCTACATCTCTTGGCTGGGAGTGGTAGCGCATGCCTGTAATCCTAGCACTTTGGGAGGCTGAGGCAGGAGGATCGCCTTGAGCCCAAGAGTTCAAAACCAGCCTGGGTCATATGGCGAAACCCCATCTCCACAAAAATACAAAACAATTAGCCGGGTGTTGGTGGCATGTTCTTGTAGTCCCAGAGAGGCTGAGGCTGGAGAATTGCTTGAACCTGGGAGATGGAGGCTGCAGTGAGCCCAGATCGCACCACTGTACTGCAGCCTGGGCAACAAGGTGAAACCTTGTCTCAAAATAAATAAATAAATAAATAAAAATAAAATAAAACAAATCTATGTCTCTGGTACCATTACCCCAATCAGTCCTAAGCCCATATTTCCAACAACCCATTAGATGTGTCCACCTAGATTTCACAAGCATCTCATTTTTATCATGCCTAGCATTAAACCCCTCTCCCTCTTCCAGGATGTCTCACTGTCTCCCACTTCTTTATGTCACCGTCTATCCCAGGTGGAAGCCTTGGCCTTTCCAAGCTGCACCATATCCACATGTACAACACCTCCCACGACTCAGTACACGGGGCTTTCTGCTAGTTTGCAAACCCATTACCCCCAGGATTGCCCACATTCGCCTGAAATGCCATTCTTTCGCCCACACCCATGACTCACGTCATCTTCAGGTGACTACCCAGCCCTTTGCTCACACCTTTATCTAGCATCTCCATGGTGTTACCATGGTGCATCCATCAGACCTTTCCATCCTCAGCATGTAGGGTATTGCCTGGCACACAGTAAGAACAAAGTAAGGCCCTGAAAAAGCTGAAGTAGAACAAAACAGATAAGCAGCAGTTAATATTCCTCTCACTGCATATCAGTTCAACTACATTATTTCATGAAGTCTGGTTTGGACCTGTTTGACAACTAGATTTCCAACATGAATCAGTTCTGCAAATTCTAGCAGCCATATGAAGGCAATTTTTAGGACAATAATGTTAGGAGGTAGAAAACAGCAGACAAAAGGAGGTAGGGCCAAGAGCGATGGCTCATGCCTGTAATCCCAGCACTCTGAGAGGCTGAGGCGGGTGGATCACTTGAGCTCAGGAGTTCGAGACCAGCCTGGCCCACATGGCAAAACCCCGTCTCTACTAAAAATACAAAAAAATTATCTGGGTGGGGTGGCAGGTGCCTGTAATCCCAGCTACTCAGGAATCTGAGGCAAAATAAATAAATAAATATATAATATATATAAATTTATATACATTATATATAAATATATTAAAATAAACAAAAGGCTAGGCGTGGTGGCTCAGGCCTGTAATCCCAACGCTTTGGGAGGCTGAGACAGGTGGATCATCTGCGGTCAGGAGTTCATGGCCAGCCTGGCCAACATGGTGAAATCCCATTTCCACTAAAAAAAAAAAAAAAAAAAAAAAAAAAAAAAAAAAATTAGCCAGGCATCATGGTGGGCGCCTGTAGTCCCAGCTACTCAGGAGGTTGAGGCTGGAGAATCACTTGAAACCAGGAGGTGGAGGTTGCAGTGAGCCAAGATCGTGCCATTGAACTCCAGCCTAGGTGACAAGAACGAAACTCTATTTCATTAATTAATTAATTAGTTAATTAAAAAGGAGGTAGGACTAAGGATTGCAGCCAGACAAAATAAGAAGATAGAGGGAGAGGATGGAGAGCTGGAAAGTCCCTCCCCAACCCCGTCCCTCTGTAACCTAAGAAATGGCATCCACCTGGGAGAATGGGCAGAAATGGACCCATGCAGAAATGCCTCAGCATCGAATTAAACATTTTAGACT